>NC_060280.1:3698798-4022448 GCF_021613505.1 Equus quagga
ATGGGATACTCAGAGGATGGAGGGATGGGATACTCAGAGGATGGAGGGATGGGATACTCAGAGGATGGAGGGATGGGATATTCAGAGGATGGAGGGATGGGATATTCAGAGGGGTGTTCCAAGGGTAAATTTTTATTGCCTTCAACACATTGACTAGGCAGGTCAGATTTTGGCTCCAGTTATGCAATTGAAAGTATTCCAACAAAGTATTCAAGTGCAGGCATGTATCTCTTCTAACTCCCTGGACCTCCCTGCTGTAGCAAACGCCCCCTCATCTCCTTCTCTCATGGGAAACGGGGGAATGCAACAGCCAACCAAGAGCCACATTCCTGCAGGGGCAGGGAAAAGAGAATAAATATTGCTGACACTGGCTTATATTTTCCTTTCATAGTGGTGAAGAGGTTACCAAAAATGAAGCCCAAGGCCACAGTGTTTTATTTAAAGGATGTCTAGATTTGTAGGCTGATCAAGGCAGTAGCAGAAGTTAACTTTGCTTAGTGATAGATAGTGGGTCACTCCTCTGACAGAACAAGAGACTGGAACTCCCCAGAGGCTGCTGCTGCCACATCTTCTGTCTCACTTTCTCTATCCTCCTCCCGCCACTTGTTCCTCCTAATTCTCTTCTCTGGGAACTCCTTCCTGTCCTCTTGTGGGATAGAAGCACCTATATAAAGGGAGTATTTGTATATTCTCCAGTTAAGAGTACATTTTGTTAGATGACCTCTGACCCACAGCTTCTCACTCAGAACATAGCCGTGCTTTCCCTGAAGAGCACCCTGGGACCCCATGAGAAGTCCTTATTGCATCTGCCTGTGCCCACAAATGGCAGAGATTGTACACAGATGTCACAGACTGCTGGACCCCATGCCGCATCTGTCCCAAAGGCATATTTGATGCATTGTTTTCCTTAACAGTCAACATTTTAAAAAATCAAGACATTTACTATAAAATTAAGATAACCAGACTCTCTTGAAGCAATTGGACGATCTGGCTTCACTGGGCCTGCACTCCTGCAGGCAGTACACTCCTAGAACTAAGAGGTAGCTGGCCTTTTAAATGCTCCACCTTGGCCCAGCTACCTGACTAGCCTATTCTTTTTTATTTATTTAAAGATTGGCCTTGAGCTAACATCTGTGGCCAATCTTCTTCTTTTTTCTTCTTCTCCCCAAAGCCCCCCAGTACATGGTGGTATATTCTAGTTATAGGACCGTCTAGTTGTGCTATGTGGGATGCCGCCTTAGCATGGCCTGATGAGTGATGCCATGTCCACACCCAGGATCCGACCTGGTGAAACTGTGGGCCGCCAGAGTGGAGTGTGCATCTTAACCACTCGGCCACCAGGCCGGGCCCCTACCCTCTTCTTGACTCTGTGTGTAACAGTTTGGGCCTCTGAGGACATAGCTAAAACCACTGGTAAGAGATCAATCCCATTTCTACACAGTAGTCAACTCTCCAAATTCTTTTGTTGCATCTGAATAGTCTTGCACTGAGGATTTCTAAAAACAAGCTGACCATCGATTGTCTCTGTGAGATGTCCTTGTCATCTACAGATTAGCGATTTGAAATGACTTCTCTTTCCAATTATACTTATTACGTCTGGCCCAACTCCAAGGTTCTGTGGTGTAGCACTGTGAGTGGGCTGTTGCTTTTTCTGCTTAATACTTGCAAACTCACAGCGTGGCCAAGATGGTCGTTTAGTGGTGAAGGATACTATAACAGGGCCAGGTCACCCACGCCACTCCTGGTGTCAGCTTCCTGGGCTGTGGATTCTATTTCAGACACCAGCTTACGCTCAGTATCACTTTCACCACAGTCCTGAGGTTGGGGAGGGAACATTTCAGCGCCAGATGCATATTTAAAATTAAAAACTAAAGTGTTCTCGAGAGACTGCTCATTGGGCCATTTTACTTTCTGGATGCGCAGGAAATGTTTGTCTTATCAATTTGAAATAAGCATAATTGACCTTTAAAACACAGAACCTGAGTGATTTAGAGAAAACAGAGAGAAACAGTTCAGCTTAATCCTGTCAGAACAAATAACAATGGTGACTCTTCTATAAGACCTTCAGCTAATAAAAGCAGAATGTCCCTTCTAATGGTTATTAAAAGACTAGATATACAGAGATATGAAGATGGAAGAATTACTAGCAGGAGTCCAGTTACCTCACCGGATCCCAGAGTGAGACCATGAGAGGGGCATGACATTGCTAGGCAACGCTGTGCAGTCAAACGAGTGTTCACTGGCTCAGTGTGGTATAGTGAGTAGAAAGCAAGATTCGAGAAAAGCCAAGAGAAAAAGGATGAAATTGTCTATTTTAATAGGGTGAGGACAGTCGGAACAAAGGCAGGTATACAAGACAGTCACAGCCAAATTTTCAGAACATGAAATGTGAATTCTAGAAAGGAATTCTGGAAAAATTAAGAATTCTTGAAAACCTTAAACATTCCTTTCACCAAATTAAAGATGATTTTTAAAAATTAGGACTGGAGATATTAGCCAGGTGTTATGCTTTATATACATTAGATTATGTTAAGAGTAATTATAGCATCTTCCAGAGAAGGAATAAGGTCTATGGAGGTGATTCACGGGCCCAGGGTTGGAGAGCTGGGCACAGAATAAGGTGGGATGGAATACACTCCCGTCTGATTTCAAAGCTCAGGGTTTCCCCCGATTCCACACTGGGGTCTTTTATTTAAGAGTAACTTTTACACATGATTCCTTAGCTTTCCTGAGCCTTCAAGATTTCCAACATAGCAACATATTTTGCCTAGGAAAACACATTAGTGTGAATTGCCTGTTATCATTTATTTTACAAAGACTTCCTTCTCTCCCCCAAGCACTGTTCTAAACACTGGAGATACAATGGTGAAAACATTGGTGAAATGTTTTCATACATACACGTTTCCCACAATAGTGAAACAGGAGGGTAGCTCCCTACCCACCTGGGCCTTGCATTTAAGGGGTTTGAGAGACTAGCAATAAACGAATGAAAACAAGATGATATTATATTAGGTGGAGACGTACGCTGTGGAGAAAAATAAAACAGGTCAGGTGGGACGGGGTGGGTGGGTTAGATGGGGGACCAGAGTCAGCTCTGCTGAGATCTTATCAATTTAAATTCTAAGACTAGAAGACTGTTTAGCTTATGGGTTTTTTTTCCTGCTATTACTCTGTTTTTTTATTATTGATATATTCATTTATTCATTTAGTTTTCTTTTTGTTTTTGTACTTCTACTTTGAAGAATTGTAAAAATGTATTTCTCTTCGAAATAACTTCTGGCCTTGGTGTACAAATGCATTACTCTCCCCAGATGAATAGACTGAAACTAGGATTTCAAATGCTTGGAGAGGACCTGCTCCCTTTCCATCCCCATCTCTTAACTGGTGCCCTGCTTCTACTCTCACCTCCACTGTCCATTCTCTGCACAGCGGTCAGTCTTTTAAACACACAAATCAAGTCATAGCATTCTTCTTCGTGAGACCTCTGATGATGTCCCATGGAAGTTGGAGAAAATCTAAATGTGGTGCCATGATCTGGCTTCTATTGCATTTCCAACCTCTTGCACACCCTTTTCCCTGTGTCTTCTCCCTTGTTATTAGACATTGCTATGATCAGGGATCTTGTTGCAACGATGGGGTATTATTGAGCTGATAATCTGAATGGGTCATCTTAAACTTCCTTCAAACTAATTTTTCTTACTCCTCTATTCTTAAAAAAAAAAAATTCTAGCTCTTTTGACCGGAATTCAGAATTCTACCTTTCCAATCTTACTTTTCACCTCCCTCCCATCAGATACTTTCTTGCCACCCAAACCTACACACGGTATGTGACTTATTCACACCTTCCAATGCCCCTCGCTTCTTTTATTTCTACCTCTGAAATAATTACCCACTCTCTGCCTCTCCCATTTCCAATTATCTACATCTTACCTAAATTTTTAGTACCTGGCTCAGTTATCGCCTCCTCCAATAACATCTTCTTAGATTCTCCCAAGGGAACAGAAGCTCTTCCTTACTTCTCACATGGTCCTTCTCACTTTCCAATTTGTATTGTAATTTTTTATATTTGTCCTATTTTTCCTACCAGTCCACAAGCTCCTTATATTAGGCAGGGGAAATGATAGCTGTTGTGCTAAAATATCCCATAATCTCAGCAGCTTAACAAAATGAAGACTTATTTGTGGCTCATATTACAATCCAGTGTGACTCAGTGGGGATAGAGCAGAGGGAAGAGTGTGGGAAGGAGACTTTGCTCTTCTCAGTAATTCAGGGTTCCAGGCTGCTCCTTCCATCTGTTGGCTCATCCATCTCCTGGGGCCTTGGAATCCTCCACTTGATCCTCTGAATCTGATGGTAGCAAGGAAAGAGATAGCATTGAGAAGCTATGCTCACTCTTGACAGCCTTGGTCTAGGGGTGATGAACATGCTTTCCGACTTTCCGTTCATGAGAAGTGGGTGCATGGCCTCACTTTAGTACCGGTGAGCTGGGAGCATAAGCTGGCAGTGTGCATAGAAAGAAGAAGAAATTTGTTTGGTGAACATCTAGCCAGCCTCTGCCATGGTGCCCAGTTACAGATTCAATTGGAATCCCCTAAAACCTACTGTAGTGCCTTGAACATTGAATACACTCAATACTTACTTTTTAAAAAAATTAATGTGGTGAGAGGTCTCTGTGTTGAAGCTTTCTTTCCATATCCTTGGAAAGAGAAGCCTTGCTTCTCTTGTCAGCTTTGGATGCCCCATCCTTCCACATGGAGAAAGCTTGAATTACAGTTTTCTGGTTAATTAAGCCCTCCTGTTAGAGGCAATGGAATCAGCACCATATGCAAATCTTCCCTGACCCACATCTTTTCCCTTGTGCCCTCCCATGGTGGCTGAGATGCATATATTGGCGTCAATCACTTCTGTTACGATGTCTAGAGCCAACATCACACAGATTATATTTCTGTGAGCTACCAAAATGTAATGAAGTTGAAAATTAATAAAACAAGAAATATAAAAAATATAAAACAGTCAAATACTACTAACTTACTTTTTGGTAAAGGAAAAATCATGAAGGAAATTTCAAAACAATTTGAACAGAATGGCAATAAAAGTATTACATGCCAATATTTATAAAACGGAGCTAAAGTAGCACTAGGGGAAAATGTATAACTCTGAATATATTAATCAAGAAACAAGAGGAAACAAGTAGGATGTTAAAAGGGACAGTCCATGATATTGAAAGGGGGCCACAGTGGACAGTGCTGTACAATTAACTAGCATGAGTGTCCCATAAGCCACGTGGACACTATGGAAAGGAGCAGAGCATGAACTGTCTTACTCAAAAGGGCTACCTGCCCAGGTAAAGTGTCCTCCAGCAAGAGGCAGTGGGGTGTGTCTCTGAGAGCACAGCGGAGAAGGGTCAGACTCTGTCCTAGCAGAGCAAGTTCCCCGACCAGGAGCTAGTGCAGGGGGAAGAGCCCCACAGAGCCTCTGAGACACACACAGAAGCACCACGAGAGAGCCAACATTTAGGCCCTGCTTTTCTAGAAGGAACCTCCAGCCAAGAGAAGGTTAAAACAACATAAATTACATAAGTGAAAAGGGTTGGTTTTGGTTTTTAACCTTTTCTCTAAATCTCTCCTTCCCTGAGCCATCGCTAGAGAAGTTAGAATTAAAACAGTGAGGAGGGAGAAAAGAAAAAGCAGCCGACGTTCCTCCTCACGCAGGCTGTGGCTTGGCCAAAATCAAGGCAATCGAGAAGGTGAACACCAGGTTGATGTGACACCGGATTTTTAAACTACACCAAACAAGACCCGACTCTTTAACACCTGAAAGTGCCCGGGAAACGAGGGAGCTGCCCAGGCCATCACTGAGGGATGGGAGAGGAGCTCAGCAGAGCCTGTGTGAAGGAGCAGTGGGAAAAATAATAACTGCCTCATGCTTTCTATCCTGCAGAAATCAGACTGTTCAGGAAACTCGTTTTTATTAAAGACAAAGGATCTAAGCAGTCAACTCAGGAACTAGAAAAAAACTGCAAAGGAGTAAACCCAAGGAGATAAAACAGAAGGGAGTAATAAAAATGTTGGAAATCGACGAAACAAACAAGAGGGGAAAAAAGAGATTGTTAACCAACCAAGAGCTGCTTAAACAATAAAATAGAAGAATAATAAAATAAAATAATTTGACAGATTTGTGGGAGCAAAGATGCAAATAGACAATTAAAAAGAGGAAATAACTACAAAAATAGCAGAGATTTTTAAAGTTATGTAAAACATTATGAGCAACTGAACAACCATATTGAATTATGTTTAAAATTTAGGTGAAGTCACTAAATGTCCCAAAGAAAATACAAAATGTCAAAATAGGCATACAATGAAATAGAACACTTGAATATACCAAAATCATTAAAGAAATTATGATAATAATAATTTTAAACATTCGATCTTCCATAAACCCCCAAAAAACATTTGAGACTCAGATAGCTGTAAGAGTGAGTTTAGCAAACTTTAAAGAAACAGATAACACCATATACTCAAGTTGTTCCAGAAAATGCAAAGGCAATAAAAGTTACCCAACTCATTTTAAAAGGCTAATATAATCTCTATATTTAAACCAGATAAGGTTATAATAAGGAAAGAAAATTTGGGTGGATTTTATTTATAAACATGAATGCAAAAATCCTATATTAGGTAACTAAATTAAACAGCATACTTCAAAAAAGTTAAGACAAGTAGTTTATTTCAGAAATTCTTAGATGGCTAAATAGCAATTAAAATTCTAATTTACCACATAACGCATTAAAGAAGACAATTCATACGGTCACTTTAATAGATACAGAAAAAGCATTGGATAAAATTGATACATTTTATTTTGATTTTTGAAAAACTCTTAAAAAACAAGAAATAGAGACTGTTAACTTGATAAAAATAATGATGATTATAAGAATAATATTACCTTGCCAAATAGTAGGGCAAACATCATATACACTCTGAAATTTTAAATTTCTATCTTTTGAGGTTGAGAGAAGCAGAGAGGTTGTGCTGTCATTTCAGTCGTTTAGCATGGTGCTAGAGGTCTGACCCAACATCATCAGATGGCATACAAAGAGAGAAGAGAAAGAGGGAGTAGAAAGGAAGACACAAAGTGATTGCCATCTTTAAAAGACATAACAAGTGACGTATTTACATGAAAAAAAACAAAAAAATTAAGAGGCAAACCATTAGGGGCCGGCCCTGTGGCCAAGTGGTTAGGTTCACACACTTTGCTTTGGTGGCCCAGGGTTTCACCACTTCGGATCCTGGGCACAGACGTGACACCGCTCACCAAGCCATGATGAGGCAGCCTCCCACAGGCGACAAGCAGAGGGACCTACAGCTAGAGTATACAACTATGTAATGGGCGGCTTTGGGGAGAAGAAGAAGAAGAAAAAAGGAAGATTGGCAGATGTTAGCTCAGGGCCAATCTTTCAAAAAGATGAAAAAAAGAGACAAATCATTAGAATTAATAAGATCTGGCCAAGGTAGCCAGAGACAAGATCAATTCCCCCAAATCAGTAACATTCGTCTTCATCAGTAATAACCATCAAATAACAGAACAACAACAACAAAACGTGTAGGAATTAAACTAATCAAAGTGCCCAAAACCTTTGTGGAGAAAAATTTAAAACTTTTTTAGGTGATTTCACCCACCTCTCCCCAGAAAACTTGAATAAATAGAGAAATGCACTTCATGAGATGAGATGTCATAGAGATGACAGCACTGTAAACATGTCAGCTCCACCAAATGACATATAAATTTAATGTAGCTCCAATCTAAGTAACGGAAATTCAACAAATTTATTCTAAAATTTTTAATGAAGAATAAGCATCCATGAATAGGCCAATAATTAATAAGTCACAGTAATCAATACTGTGGTCCTGGCAGAGTTAACAAGGCAACAATGAGATATGGTAGAAAACCCAGAAACAGACCCATTTGTACAAGAATCTACTGTGTGATCGAAGTAGCGTCAAAGATCAGTGGTGAAATACGAATTATGTAGAAAATGATGCCAAGAAAAAATGTCATCTTTCCCTCTTCACACATTATACTAAAATTAAACTCCAAATGGATTAAAGGCCTTAATGAGAAAGGTGAAATTATAAAATGATAAAATTTGAAGTAGGAGATTATTTTTGTCACTTTGGGACTAGAGAAGCATTTCTTTAAAAAGACTCCAAAATCACAGGTCATGAGCAGAAAAACTGATTAAATTACATGAAAATTAAGGATTTTTGTTTAATGAACATCATTGTATAAGTTAACAGATGGGTGGCAGACTGACAGAAGATATTTGCAATATCAAAATCTGACAAGAGTTTAACATCCAAATATACAAAGAACTCCAGAAAATCAGCAAGAAAACTGGAAGAAACACAATGCCTAAATGGTCAAAAATCAAGCCCACACAGTTCACAGAAGGCGATTCAGATGGTTAAATGAGCAGGCATTCCATCTTACTAGTGCTGAGAGGAATCCTGAAGGCAATAACGACTTACCAGTTTCTACCCAAAAGATTGACACAAATTAGAAAGATGATACCTAAAGTGTTTTTGAGAACATCACCAATGGGAAGGATCTTCAGTTTACTAAATGGAAGGTAAACTGGTGTATCCTCTAGGAAAAGCTAGGTGGGTTACAATTTAGCAATTCAGTTCCTGAGCATATAGGACAAAGAAACTCTCACACCAAGTCCACAGGGAGACATGTCCAAATGGGGTAGCAAATATAATCCTACCCTATATCTAGAGTAAGAAAACTGACATTTTTGAACAGTCCTGATGGCCATCACAGTCCACCTCTGTGGTCACAAACATTGGAGTCATCCTCGTTTCTACAAACAAAAGACCCTCAACCCTCCCTCAAGGGAAACAATTTGATAGTCTCATCTAATCATGATATGAGTTTCTATCTCAGTCAGAATAGGATAGGATTTGCTGTAGTAAGAAACATTTCCAAAATCTTATTGGCTTGTAATAGCAAAGTCTATTTTTCATTTGTGCTGTTTGTGCCCCCTGTGGCTGGCTGGCTCTGATCATGGTGATCACTCTGACTCTAGGACGCAGGCTGACAGAGTGGGAATTGTCTGGAACGTTGTTGGACACAGAGGCAGGGGCAAAGCACATGCTACACAGACCTCCACCTGGAAGTGACATGTGTCACTTCTGCTCACATTTATCAACCACAGTAGTTCTCACGGCTGAGTCTAAACTCAACACAGTGGAGAAGAATAATCCTCCAGACGAAGGTCGGTTAATATCGGTGAACAGTCGTAGTCTACCATAGCGGATGTTCATATTACTTATAGCAGTCAAGAGTTGGAGCTACCAAGAAGGGGAATAAATGAATAAAATGTGACATGCACACCTGTCGTTTCACGTCACCCTCAGCACTGATAATACATTTCAATATATCAGCAAAGATATATCTAAGTATTAAGTTCAAATTTTAAAAACAAATGATCCAAAGTTAAGTTTATAGTACTATATAATGCCTGTGTTTTTAAAAAGCTCATTAATGAAACAATAAGATATATTTTCAAGGGCAAACATATATCCAAATAAACATATGGAAGATCAACTGTAAGAGAATGTGATACACCCATTAGTTGGGGTGGGTCTATGAGGGTGGGGGAAGCAAGTGGATACTGAGTGATTCACACAAAAATAACAAGATAAAAAATAATGCCTCCAGTGATTGATGACAGTGTGCCATGTACTGAACACAATCAACTCAATTCTGCTCGACAGACGTTCATTAAGAAAGACTTCTAGGTCCCGTTTCAAATACAAACGTATGACTTGAGAGAGAGAATGTATTTAAACGTTATTTCCCATGTACACATTCCCTAAAATAAACTATCAGATGTGTTCTTGTCTCCATCAGACTCTTAAGGAACGAGACATAGGCAATGCAGGCTTTTACAGGAATGGGAATGTCATGTAAGCTCCTGGGACACGGCAGATATTTAATAAATGGTATCAGTTTTTATACAGTTTTATATGCTTTGCTATATGTGTTACCTTATTTAATCATCATAACAAAGTAAAGAATTTTAGCTGTAATTTCATATATGAAGAAAGTAAAAAAGGGAGGAGGAAGTGAATTGTCCTAAGTTTACACTGACAGTAAGAAGCCAACTCATAATAGAAATTCCCAACCTGTGAATTCTTTTGTTTCAGCTTTATTAAGGTAAAATTAACAAATAAATTGTAAGATAGTCAAAGCGTACATCATGATGATTTCACATGTGTATACACAGTGAAAGGATTCCCCCATATTTCTAATTAATAAATCTATCACCTCACATATTTATGTATACACACCGACATGTGTCCCTTAATGACAAAGATATGTTCCGAGAAATGCATTGTTAGGCAATTTTGTTGTTGTGTGGACATGATAGAATGCACTTACACAAACCTAGATGTTACAGTCTACTACACACCTGGGCTCTACGGTACTAATCTTATGGGACCGCCATCACACATGCTGTCTGTTGTTGGTGGAAGCATCGTTCTGGGGCACACGACTGTCTCTTGGTGAGGAGGTTTTCAGTTATGTTCTCGTAGCAAATTTCATTTATACAGTACGTTGTTATCAACTATAGTCACTTATCAAAATTCCAACGCATTTTTCACAGAAATCGAAAAAATAATCCTAAAATTTGTAGGAAACCACAAAAGACTCTGAATAGCCAACACAATCTTGAGAAAGAACAAAGCTGGAGGCATCACACATCCTGATTTCAAACTATATTACAAAGCTTTAGTAATCAGAACAGGATGGTATTGGCATAAAAACAGACACACAGATCAATGGGACAGAAAAAGAGAGCCCAGAAATAAACTCATGCATCCATGGTCAATTAACTTACAACAGAGGAGCCAGGCGTATACAGCGAGGAAAGGATAGTCTCCTCAATAAATGGTGTTGGGAAAACTGGAGAGCCACGTGCAAAAGAAAGAAACTGGAAGACTATCTTACACCATACATAAAAATTAATTCAAAATAACTAAAGACTTAAATTTAAGACCTGAAACTGTAAAACTTGTAGACGAAAACATAGGGGATAATCTCCTTGACGTTGATCTTGGCAATGATGTTTCGGATTTGACACCAAAAGCAAATGCAACAAAAACAAAAAAAGCAAGTGGGACAACATCAAATCAACTTGTGAATTCTGTCTAGCCTTCATTTGACTCTTACCGCTCAGTCTGACACAAGAAAAAAGAATTCTTTGTAGCTCCAAGGAGAACGTGGTTTGACCCTGGTGTTACAGGAGCCTCTAAAAAGCCCCCAACCCTCTTTCTTATCAGCTCTTCACATATTTACCTGAGGGACAGTGCAATTATAACATGTGAAATAGACTGGATGGACATAGAAGTAACTTCCAGAACTTGTCTTTGTCTCCACTCCATTAAACATTGCCTGGAAATACAATTTGTTCTGGTGCAACTTCCCACAGGCACAGTAAAGGCAACATGGTTAAGTACTTCACAAAGCTCAAATCCTGCCACACCTTAATAACGGAAAAAAGTGTACACTGCAAACCTTTCAAAGGCATGCTGCCAAATCTTTTCAATGGGTAAGAAAATGTTTTGCTTCAACAGAGAATAAATATCTTTAAGACAACATCCATGATAAGATGTTAAATTAAGTGGGCCAGATGAAGCACTATAGATTGGCATATAATTTGCAAGGAACAAAAGATAAAAGCTATTATGTAATATTAAACTGGGACCAAAGAAAGATTAGGTGTTTATTGGAGCATGAGAAAACTTTGAATTATGAATATATAAGAGAGTGAGGCCAAGGCAGTAAACAGTTCTGCTCAAATAGCCATACCATACTGAGGAGCAACCAAAAATTGTAGATGCAGTTTAATCCCTTTAAGTGTGCCACTAAAATCTCTAATATTTTCTTTTAAAGTTTTGAAGCCACTCTATGACATCAGGAGTCACAAAACTACAGTCCATGATCTGTTTGGTAAGGCCTGCAAAAATGTTTATATTTTAAAAGAATTAAGAAGAAAAAGATGGATAAGAAGGAAGAGGAGAAAAAAGAAAAGCAATAGAGACAAATATATGGTTCACAAATTATAACATATTTGGTACCTAATCCTTTACTGAAAAAGTTTGCTGACCTCTCTGCAAGATCAGTGAAAGAACGGGCATGCTTCTGTGCTGGCAACGGGTAGCATGGAAACCCCAGAAGACACTACACAGCCGTGTATTATCATTTACCCCGAAATCAGGGATCAACAACCTAGAGCAAGCTAACTTGTTTACCCGTTTGCTGTTGTCTATGGCTGCTTTCCAGCTACAACAGCAGAGTTGAGTAGCTGTGACAAAGACAGTCTGGCTGGCAAAGCCTAAAGTATTTTCTGTTTGGCTATTCAACATATAGTTTCCTGACTCTGCAATAAGGCACAGTAGCAAGACTTGCCATTCACTACATAATGTCTCTTTTTATGTATTGGTAGACTCTGACTCCTCAGAACTGAGGGACACACGCTTTTTCTAAAAGTTGTTTAACCATGGTGGCTATATTTCCTTTTGGTTTTGTCCTTCTAGTTACTCCTATTCTGTGCTCCACCACCTTGCTCTATTCTTTGCTACTGGAAATACAAACAGTTGTGAGAACATGATCCTTGTTGACACAGACATCGGGCCTATTGATCACATGATTGGTAAAATTCAACCAGACTTAGATATTTCTACCTCAGGCTATAATTGATTAAGATTCTTTAGTTGAAACACTATATGAATAAGACTCGAGCTGAATAATTTTACTGTGGATAAATTGGTCCAAACATTTTGAGAAAAGTACTGTAATAAATATATGTATATATAAAATGCAATCATCTCTTCCACATGGGTTGTGGTGGGCATTGGTGGGACTTTGCAGGAGGAAGGCTGTTGCTCTCTGGTTCTCAGGTGTTCTCTCAGCAGGCTCCTGAAGGGGATATGCCTTCCTCAGTGCCCAGCTTCTATACGGTAGACAGCATCTTCAGCACCAGAACCCTGCAGCGTACACGCTTTCCCAGTGCATGGCAGCCAGAGGACCCACCAGCCAGCAGCTTTCGCTGTGTCCCTCTGAAGCTGTGTCTGGTGAGACAGGCTCCCAGGTACAGCTTTCCCAGGCATACTAGAGGACAGATTTCTGGCAACTTCCACAGAGCATATTGCCAGCACCATAGTGACTTCTCCACAATCCAGAGGGCCACAGCCATGCCCTCTCCACAAGGTCTGGATCTCAGCCCTGGGGGGAAGATTGAGGTATCTTCCTTGGGAGTTCTACCTCGGCCCTAGGAGTAGTGTCTGCTCCTTGTGTATGCTATTCCTATTCTTCAGGAGTTCTCTTTTTTCTTACCACTCAGTGCCTTGCTATTTCAACTTCCAGGTAGAGTTAATAATTGTTTATGTTAAACTTCCCCTGTTGAAATGATCCTGAGTTTCTCCGTGTCTTCAGTGGATGCAGACTAATACACCAATTGTCTCCCTTACTTATTAGGCTACCGGAAAATTCAAAGTTGAATTGTGAATTGTATACATATCCTCTTACATACATTCACATACACATTTACATAATGTATAATGTAATAATTAAAATATTTTCTTTTATACATGGAATATATTCTATAATCTTTAAAGAAATGAATTATTTTGGAAAATGCTATTTATTGAGTGCTTACTATGACACATTGAATGTCTCAAGTATTAAATTACTAAACAAACAAATACATCTACTAAGTTGTGCTAAGTATAAATAATTAACTATAAACAAATCATATTAGTATACATTTGGTTTTGCCCACCAATCCCTGAAGAGCTGACAATCCAGGAATGACTATTTCAGGATTTCAGCCCTGCTTCCAGGGCTGACACATTGCACAGTTGGTTCTTGTGCCTTGAAGTCTTGATGCACTAAAGTCTTCTGACTCATCACCGTGGCTCTTTCTAACACTGAGCTCACATATGCTCTCACCCTCTGCTGTGTGCTCGTGGCACCTGCTATGGCTGCCCTGATACATCCTCCTCATCTGCACGAACAGTGCTGTTTCCTGTAGAAAACCCTGCCACTTAAGCAGAAAAGGAATGGATTTCTCCAAGGATGCTGAGAGAAAAACCATCACCAAGGAATAAAGCAAACCCTCTTGTATGGTGTTTCTTGTTTCTCCTTCCAGTATATTCCCTGGCTACAACAGAGGAGCCAACTCTCAAAGCAACACATTTCCCTTACTTTTTTTGCTGTTGAATCTTTAGGAAAGGAGGTACCAAGCAACCTTTGAAGATTGCCATATTCAGCAGTGTCATAGCTAGAAGATCTAAAACTTGTGCCTAAAAGAAGAAATCAGGAGATTGGGGTAATCCCGAATACAGCTACCTCCAAGGCTTCCATGTAAAACCTATACCAGCTCATAATCAAGAATAAGGATATAAATCTTAGCATTTTTAAATAGCAAAAGTTGGAAACACTCTAAATGTCCTACACTAGTCAATTAGTCAAATAAATCCTGGTGTCTCCTCATGATACATTGGCATGCCATCATTAAGAATGAGGTCACAGAAGAATATTGAATGACATGAGGAAATGATCTTCATGTATTCTTGGGTTAAAACAAAAGCAGTAAATACAAATTTTATTTTTTAAATGTATGTATACCCGCAGACACCCCCGTGTACTGAGACACCCCATACAGGTGAATCGAGAAAACGTCATTTTCTCTGGTAATACAATTATGAGTGACTTGCACTACCTCACTTGCGCTTTTCTGAAGTCTTCAAACTCTCTAAGATAAATTAGAATAAATTAACATTTTTTTAAAAAGGCACGGAAATGATTGAGTTCAGCCAAAATTTCCAAATTCAGGGAAGACCATATCCCTGACAGAGTTATGGACAGAAACGCTCCTTTGCTTTGCCTTCACGGTGTTCATTTTGTCAAACTTCTTTCTGGTCAAGATTGGTTGCAGATCCCAACAAAGCTGGGAGCAAACAGTAGTCCTCTCGAATGAAGGGTTTTAATGAGTTTCAGTTAATCAGTCATTCCAGCACGGTCAGCATGGAGATGGTCTTAGCCAACAGACGCACAGATAGACGATAGATAGATAGACAGACAGACAGGCAGATAGATAAATGTTCAACAATGTATTTGTCATGGGCTTAAAGAACAGGAAATTAATTTTTTTAAAAGCCTCCTCTCCTCCGTGGAGGCAATGTTGCATTCACCTAAACTGAGATTTTCCTCATCTATAAAATAGAGATAAAAACAGCCATGGAAATGAGTAAATGAATGCTGATACACACAGACAAAATAGACAAGCAGTTAAATTGCTCCTGATAAGAATTTGTGTTAAAGGAGGTGTGCCTTGCTCTCTGCCTGTTACCATTTGCTATTTGATCATCTGCTTGCTTAGAAACTAATCTTAACTGAGCACCTATTATTAAATGCCAGATAATCAGCTAGGCATTTTAATAATAATCATGATAATTATTATCATCATGATTATTATTACTATGACTACCACTGCTACCATTTTTTAAATGTTTACAATATGCCAAGCATTTTGAAAAGCACTTAATCAATACCATCTTATTTAGTGTTCTCCACTTTTCTGTGAGGTAGGCATTGTTATTTTCAGAAGAAGAAACACAGGATCAGAGAGATTGAGTGATTTGCTGGAAGTCACACAGGAGGCATCTGAAGTAGTATGCAAATGAAGATATTCTTGATTCCCAAGTCTGTTCCCTTTCCACTGTCCTGAGCTACTGATTGTCACATGGCTCAGTGTTTTGGGGTGGTCTTGGAGATACTCACACTAGGCACTTGAGTTCCTGAAGCCCCAAAATGTGAGGACCATTGGCAGAAATGAGTTATCAAGGATTCTATCAACATTGGTTGAACCAACAAAAGAATGAGACAAAGGGAAACAGGGATAGGGAAATATAATCAGACTCTACTCTCATTTTCCAGGTCCATGGGAGTCACAGAGGGTGGTGGTCTTTCCACCATTTGGGAGCATAGCACTGGTAGCATACCATTGTCTGGGCTTAAATTGCTCTGTGAAGTCAGAAGTCTCTTGAATAGACAGCTGCAGATCATCCTTTCTGTTCAAAGCAGTGAGCAGAGTAAACATCACTGTCGAATGAAAACTGAATGCAGTTAGAATTCAACAATTTCAGTTGTAAATTTTCTTTTTAATATCTGGAAATTACTGGATTAACAGCTAGAAAACTAGAATTCTAGGACCAGTTCTATAGTATATTGTTGCCACTCCCTTGGTCTTCATATTTTTCCCCTGTTGAGGGGTAACATGTAGATCGAGTCTATTTAGAGAGATTTTACAAGATTCCAGTGACATAATGAATTCGGATACATTTTAGAGAGTATTAAACATTGTGGAATATATATCAATATGGAAGACACTTTTTATTATAAATAATTTCTTCAGTAAGGGTCAACTTTTCAAATAACTCTTTTTTTAGTTTTCCTGTTATTATTACAAGAATAGTATACCTTCATGGTCCAAAGTGTCAAAGCTACAGGAAAAAATAATTAAAACTCCCCTAGCGACAGACTGGAGCTGCTTTGTACCAGTTTGTGAAAGTCAATTGTGTGCATCTCTTCCCAATTACGTGTTCAGTGACATTGTGTTGGTAGCTTGAAATCAACCATGGTGAGAGCATTTACACCATGGAAATTGGCAAATGTTACAAAACAGAGCTTTCTTTTCTGGAGAAACAGTTGTTAAGCATTTGTCAGCACACCACTGTCCGTAATCCTAGGGCTTTGTTGATTTGGTGAACCTTAAATCAGATTGCTATCCCTGAAGGAAGTCAGTAATTGAGAGAGAGCCAAAAGAACCACACAGTCTGTCTTCAGTCTTTAACGTGTCATCCTCCAGCAAAGAAGGTCAAAAGTATCTGAATAAACAATGAGAACACACACTTTATGAGTCCTAAAGGCCTGTGTTTGCTTGGGTCCTTTGCATCACTTGGGCACGTGAACAGGTTACACAACCCATGAGGTTTTCTTTTTCTCTTTCTTTTGTAAAGAATTTTAACCACTAAATACCAACAGTTACAGATCTTTAGGAACTTTGCCTGTGCCCAAGTTGTGTCATTAGTGTCCCATTCTTAATGAGAGCATTTCTGATCTTTGCATTGAAGGCCAAGAACTAGGGTTATTAGCTTTCCCTTGGACATTTGAGTTCCCTGTAGAGGTTTCAAATTACGAATAGTTCCAAGACATTATTTTGATGGCAAATGGGACCTGCAGTGCCACCCCAGCTTGTCTTTTCTCCCCGTATTTTATGGAACTATTTTCATAGCTCTCACCACCTTAGAACATCAGAAACTAATTTTTCAGGGAATTCAGAAACTCAATGAGGACATTTGAAACCTAAGACTTATGTTCCCCATATTTACGCACATTCAGTCCACATACACAAAACTTAAAAATGACATTTTGTCCACCAGAGGGCACTCATATTGTTCCAAGTTTAGAGCCAAGAATTATGGCGATTTGAAGAAAAATCTGAGAGTCAGAGAAATTAAAGAACCCCCAGGACTACTCAAGTCTTCACCAAATGTCAAACAGAAGAATAAAAGGAAATTTTCTTTATCCCATTTTATTTCCTCTCCTTCCACGCCCCTACCCCTCACCACACACACATGTACAAAATCTTCTCAAGTACATTCATTAATTCACAAAAGAGAAAAGAAAGAAGGGATCAGGGTGGAATTCTGAGTCCCACATTTTCAAAGTGTCAGCTTTGCAAGAGGGCATATTTTTCTCTAAAATGTGAGAGGGTGGCAGTGTAGAAGAATACCAAGAAATTGGTTTTCATGGTTCTATCCTTGGTGCTTTAAGATGATACATGGCAAGTTGTTTTCCATTATGAAGTTGATGAACTGCACGCTTTGGATGACAGCGCTTCTGTCCTTGTCTTAGAGCTTTACGTTTCTCAGGTACTAGAAAAACCAGAGGTTGCCACAAGACTGTTGTCTAGCGTGCTGACAGCCTCAGCCACAAGTTATTCCAACTTCTCACAAAAGCAAAATAAACTCGTGATTTCTGAGACATGTTGTGTAGTCACTAGTGGTTTCAACTAAGTGCCGTTTATTGATTTTAAAGTCTCTCTTTCCTCAATGCAAGTACACTTTCACCTTTGTCGCCATCTTTT
This sequence comes from Equus quagga, assembly GCF_021613505.1. Classification (NCBI taxonomy): domain Eukaryota; kingdom Metazoa; phylum Chordata; class Mammalia; order Perissodactyla; family Equidae; genus Equus; species Equus quagga. The sequence continues at coordinate 3,717,013 of NC_060280.1, forward strand.
CCAAACATCCCAGCATCATGCACCCACCAGTTAGGCCCTAGTTAATTGCTAAATTTAAGCCACTAGATCAGAGGTAAGGATTCGATCTCATTCCAACTATGTTACCACGTCAAACATCTACTTCATCCATTTTGTTTCTACACAGGGGCATTTTTATTTACACCTTTCAAAATTAGACCAGTCAAAAAAACCCATTAAATTGTCTCTGCTTCAGAACGGTTCACCAATGAAAAGTCTCAATTTCTTCTCTATTTTAAGAAGTGCTGAGTATGCCAGCTTAGAATAATCTGAAATATAGCTATTTATTATCTCGTAGTTCAAACACACATACCAGAAGCACTTTACAAAAGGGAGAAAAATGAAAAAAATTGAAGTTTCCTGTCCATTTTCAAAATTGATGGCAAAGTAATTATCAGAGAATTGCTAGTGAACATTCATAAGCTTGATCTTTACAGTGTGGCCCAAAGTTGCCAGGTACTGTAAAGCTTTGAAAAAAATGGCCCTTTGGCAGTGCCAAGACCAAAAGCAAAATTGGTCCCCCTTCCCCAAGTCACATCTGGGTTCAGTTTGTTCTCAGTTAGAGAGCTTAACCCATCATGCTGACTTGGTCTTTGTTCAGGGGGGAAACAGCAGTGTTGTAAGAAAGGAACAGAAGTAGGTGAATCTTCCTTGAAGTCCTCCCTTGAGGGGGAAGTGGTGGTTTATTATGTTTGAATAGTCCTTCCTTAATTGCCTGGTCTTAGGGAATCGACTGGTTTGTGGTTGAGTGGCCCCTACTGAGCTTAGATGACCCCTTTTTGAAGTAAGCAGTTTACTGGTCAGAAGCCTTCAAAAACAATGTGCATTATTACAAGGGCTTTAAACCAGCTAAGAGTAAGCTGAAGAGGATTAACTCTCTTTCCAATGCACGAGATAAGATACAGAAAGAATCCTATAATTCAGGTTGAACATGAGAAACACAGTAGATATAAAAGTTTTTATTTAATAAAGGTAGAGAATGGGCAATAGCAACAGGATTAAGGAAAACGTAAAAGAGCCATGATTTACACCGAGTTGCTTTTTACTGGTTCTTTTCATGAATGTGACAGTTGGCAATGACTCTGAAAGTCTGAAATTTTGTGGCTCTGTCAACTTGAATTTTGGAAAGACTTATTGCAGACAAGGAATTATTGTAAGACGCATTGTAACTTCACTGACTAGACGAAAAAAGCTGCAGAGGTCTCCATGTATTAATAATAGTAATGATAGCAAAAAAATTAGTACCACATCTCATGTCCATTGTCTTTTTTTATCCTCCCAAAGACCTAGTTACCTCCTACTCCTTTTGTCAGATCTCAGTTCAATCATCGCGTCCTCAGGGAGGCCTTCAAACACCTTGATTATGTCAAATTCTACCCCCTCTGCCAAGCCCCATAAGTTCTCAAAGCACCATGCCCCTCTCCTTGAGAAAGCTAGGAAAGTTGCAATTTCACATTTATCCATGTATTTCTCTGACAAATGTCTATCTTCTCACTAAAGTGTAAGCTGCCCAAGGACACAGACCGTGGCTGGTTTTGCAGTCTGCTGAGTCACCAGGATCTAGGACAGTGCCCACGTGCAGGAGGTTCTCCCCGCCTACTTGTTACCTATTAAATTATGAATGAACCACCAAATGAGGCACCTGTGAGAGGAATGCCATATTGCAAAGCCGTTAATAACTCGGAAAACCCAGTTGCCTAACCCAAGGTAACACACCATTTAGTAACAGAGCTGGGTGGGACTCAACTCCTTGTCCTCCTTTGTTTTCCCAATGAGCTTATCAGAAAAACTATAAACCAGAGCATAATGCCTCAAATCAACACAACAAAATGTGTAAACTCACTAATCAAATTTGTTTTGCAACCAGGGTAATAAAATAAATCAACTGTTTTCCTTGCTACTTGCATGACCGTCAGCAATATTCTGAGTGAGTGATTGTTTGGAAAGCAAGGTTAAACATCATTCAACCAAATGAAAATATCTCCTCAGAAAATTGATATTTAGTTTTTAAAAGAAAGGAGAAAAGGATTATATTTTATAAAGAAAATCTACATCTGCTTAAACTAGGTGTAAAAAGTAGACATTTCTTAAAAATAGGTAGGTCAGTTAAACAAGAACAAGGGTTTTCCTTTTCTTTGCTGTTCTTTAAACAATAATTCACACACTTAGTTTCAATCACTGATAGTGAAAGCACCTAGCAGAGGGGAAAATCATGACCCAGAAAGAAGAATTAAACTGCGTGACGCCTGTGTCAGGGCTTATATTAGCTGGCTAGTTTGCTTGGGCTGCCATAACAAATACCACAGAGAGGGTGGCTGAAACAGAAATTTATTTTCTCACAGTTCTGGAGTTTGGCAGTCCAAGATCAAGATGTCAGCAGGGTTTCTTTCTTCTGAACCTCTCTCTTTGGATGGCAGATGGCCGTCATCTCCCTGTGTCTTCACGTGTTGCTACCTCTGTGTGTGTGTGTGTGTGTGTGTGTGTGTCAAAGACAAAGAGATAATGTTGAAAATAGCAAGAGAAAAGTGACTCATCATGTACCAGGGAGTCTCAATAAGGTTAACAGCTGACTCTGCATCAGAAGCTATGAAGCCCAAAGGCAGTGGAAAGACATATTCAAACTCCTGAAAGAAAAATAGAAAGAATTATAAGGAAATAATATAAGCAATTGTATAACAAAGAATTAGATAGACTAGATGAAATGAGAAAATTCCTAGAAAGGCACAAGCTACCAAAATCCTCACCATAACCTTTAAGGCCATTTATGTTCCTGTCCTTACCTAGCAGCCTTGTCTACCACCATGCCCCCTTTAATTTACCAAAATTCTGTTACTCTGGCCCCCATTCAGCTACTGGCATCAGAGATTTCGAAATGTTCTACTCCTTTAACTTGTTGATTATTCCCTTTTATCTTGGAGGACTCAGTTTAAATGCTTCTCCCACAAAGACACTTTCTTAAACTCCTTATAAAAAGTAACTACTCATTAAGGTAATACTAACTGCTTTACCAGAGAAAATTTCTCTCATAATAGCTTTCCCTCAAACACTCAGTAGCCTTCTAATCTAGTTTCCAGTCAGTTCCATGTTCCAGTAACTATGTCCAAAGTTCTTTTCTAGATAAAATTCTCAAGGCTGATTTAGGTCTTTGCTTCCGAGCTCCCAGGGCAATCTCTCTCAAGTGAACAGCAGACATCTTGAGTCCAGCTGAAGTCAGAGACATGGGTGGGAAGGCCACACACCCTTACTCTGATCTTTCCTGCAGAGCTCTGTCTAAATTAGCCATTGCCTCTTAAAACCTCCTTAGAGAGCATCTATTACAGTTTGGGGTCTTGAAGCAAGATTTTTGACAGGATCCAAAATTTGAGATTCTCAATGTTCCCTTACTGTCTGACAACTGCCAAGATATTTCTGAATTTATCTTGATTTTTCTAGTAACGTCTTGGTGAAAGGAGAAAGTGAAAGCCAATTTACCTGATCGTCCTGAGTCTTTCCAACTACCTCCCCTAGAACAGAGTTTCTCCACTGCAGCATCATTGACATCTTATATCAGATAACTATTTATTCAAGGGTCCCACACATTATTAGCTGTTTAGCAGCATCCCTGGCCTCTACCCACTACAAGCCTGTAGCACTATCCTCATCCCCAGTCATGCCAAACAAAACTGTCTCTAGTCATTGCCAAACGTCCCCTGGGGTGCAGAATCACCCCTAGAGGAGAACTGAAACTACAGACGTAATAGGCCCATTTTCTGTCTTCAAGTTATCACAGCCAATAATATATCTACAAAATATTTGCTCAAATGGAGGCATAGGCCTCCACTTTTGCAACCTCCAAGAGTTTCCTGGCTGCCTAACACATTACTGAGAGGTCAACATCACTTATTTTGACTCTTTGTTATAAATAGCACCGCATTTCAGGTTTATGTGGAATCCTAACTGCAGAATTAGTTTTTGAATTAGTTACAGTAATTCTAGCTTCAGAATAAACAAACACCAACATTACCACGGCTAAATCCAATACAAATTTATTTCTCCCATGTGAAAGTCCAATTCTGATGTTTGTGGGTGGCCTTCTGTGTGAGGTTTCAGAGACCCAAGCTGCTTCCAATGTGTGGCTCTGCCGTTTCCAACACACAGCTTCAAGAGTCACCGTGTCCATGCATCCCAAGCCATAAGCAGAGAAAACATGGAGTAATACGTAAAGGGGGATTTTATGGGCTATGCTGGGAGATGAGGAAATAGGCTTGTTGATCAGCTCTCAGTATCTGCTGCTTTTACTCACCCTTGTTATAGCCTCTCATTCTACCCTCTGCTTTTTTTCCATCACGTTTATCACAATTATGATAAAGTAATTATGAGAGCAACTATTGATTTATTACCCATCTTGCCTCAAAGGCAGTACACTTCATAAAGACCAGAACTACGTCCATATTATGTGATGCTGTATCCTCAGAAACTAGCAAAGCTCTTGCATTTAATGCCTTCACAATAAATTTTGTTAAATAAATGAATGAAAGAATGGATAAATGGATGAATGAACAAATGATAGATATGGTCCTTGGTTGGATATAGTCTAGTAAATCTTTATGATAACAACTTATTCTTTGCCAGGCACAGATCTGGGTGTTGGTCAACAAGAGATAATGACTAGCTGTCCTAGCAGAACAGCAGGATATCCTAACAATGGAGGGTAAGGATGGGGATGCAAGCAAGCAAAGATTAGAATTCAATGCAGTAGCCTAGAGCTTTCTCTCCTGACTTCATGGTGTCATGCTCAACCTGCTCAATTAGAATACTTGCAGCTGGCTCTCCTCTCCTCCATATGGTAAGGAGGAAGAGGGTTCTGCAGATCCCAGGGCCCAACTGTTACTGACTGTGTTGCTTCCTGAGGCTCCTTATGCCTACCTGTGATGGTTAACTTTCTGTGTCCACTTGGCTGGGCCACAGTGCCTGATATGTGATCAAACATTATTCTGGATGTTTCTGTGCTGGTGTTTATGGATGAGATTAATATTTAAATTGGAGAACTTTATGACGGGCAGATTGCCCTCCATAATGTGAGTGGGCCTCACCCAATCAGTTGAAGACCTGAATGGAACCAAAGACTGACCACTCCCGAGCGAGTGGGAACCCTGCAACAGACAGCCTTTGGGCTTCAACTGCAGCATCAGCTTTTCTTGGTTCTCCAGCCTGCCACCTGACCTAGCGTATTTGGGACTTGCCAGCCTCCACGATCATGTGAGCCAATTCCTTAAAAGAAGTAAATAAAAAACATACACTCACACATACATACACACCTCCTATTCATGTCTGGAATGAAAAGAGGTCTTTAAACCTGTAGAAATTAGATTCCACTTATCTATTCCAATATTTATTTATTTCACTTAGTTTTAAGTTCCTCGAGGGCAAATACGGTATTATTTCCATCTCCGCATCCTTAGCATCCAGGCTGTAACAGAATATTTATTTTAAAGTACGTTGAATTAAATAAGTGAATAAATGGCTCAGTACTTACCTGCTAAAATATAGAACTTCATCTCAAACCATTCCTCTCATCTTCCTCAAAGCAAGGGAAACCCTGGTGTGACCCCAAAACCATCACGTTCACCCACTTTCTCCATTTCTGATTCTTTTCAGCACACTGTGGCCATAGAGAAGTCTTCGAATGTGTCTCCTCAGGGACAAACTCACCCAGTCAAACACATCGGGCCTGGGCTTGTTTGTTCTTTAGTAACACCGTGGAGACCCAAATGGCAAACACCACATACAGCTCACCAGCATGGGCTGACCTGAGTTCAAGTTCCAGCTCTGCCACTCTTTACTCATGTGACCTTTCAATCCTTAGCTTCCTCATCTATAAAGTGGCCATAATAATAACAATACCTACGTCATGATGTTGTAGTGTGGATTAAATAAGATCACACATACAAAGGTAGGCTAAGAATAAAAACTGCACTGTAATGGCGAGTCAGGGGAGGTTAAGGAAGCTGAGGAACCTAAAAAGTTGGGATCCGAGTGAAGCAGGCAGGAGGAATATGGTCTAAACGAGTTCTGAAAACAAGAACTGCTGTTGTCTGAGGGACCTGATATTTATATGTAGGGTGCGCTTATTTGAGCAAATCAGTTTATCTAAAGAGATCAGAGCTAGAGGGACAGTGGTAGTGCCCCAATCACTCCTAACAGGTCCCTGGGATGGCTGGGCCCAGAGAACTCATGTGCTAATGTCAATGCCAGAGTCTACATACCCCCAGAAAAATGCCTCCTCCTGTCCACGTGAGAGCCTGGAGCTTCCCTGCCTCGTATGCCCCAGTGTCAGATCAAACTGTTAATGGTACCATGTTCATTTCACCAACTCACCTTACACACCTGCATCAGTCAGGGTCCCAGCAGGAAACAGGCAACATACTCAAATTGGGAAAATTAAGGTGAGTTTAATGAAAGGATTCTTGTCAGAGTTGTGGGGAGCATATAGGGAAACCACACAGGCCGGTGCGCGAACCCCAGGCAATGGAAGGAGGATCGCTGTGCCCATCCCCAGGCCTGAGGGAGCAAGGCAAGGGAGCCATGAGGGGATCTAGAGAGACAAAGAGTGGTATGGAGATGGACAACTCACAGAGCTACGGCCTTCACTTGAGGGAAACCCCCAGCCCGAGGATGTGTAGTGAACAGAGTGATAACACCCTGTCCTCACTCTGCTCCCTCCTACTGGTCTCCTGCTAATTCCCCAACCAAACCCAACCAGAAGCCAGAGGACAAGGGAGCCCAAGGTCAGGTCTGGGGTTCAGAGTTGGGGGGAAAGGGTAGAGAGTCAATCTGGAGGGGCCACAAACATCAGACATCCAGCACATCAGTCATCCAGCTTCCTAGACTTCTGACACTGCCCCAGAAGGGACTCACTTCATGTGGCTGCTCCAGGATGAAGACAACAGTCTGTCCTCTTTAGTTAGCCTCATCCGCCTCCCAAACCTTCACTCCCAACTCTCTCTCCTCGCAGGGAAATCCTTCAGCATCAGCTACAAAAGCTGTTTGGGCTTTTCTTTTCCCAGCTACCCTTTTGTTTACCCGTAGAAATAGAGTACCAGTGGTCCCATCCCTTCAGGCCTTGGGACAGGCTCTGACATGTCAGAATTGGCTGGAGACGTCCATGTGAGGACCTCCACGCTGGGACATCCGTAACACAATAAAGTAAGTTGTACTTGGCACTAAACAGCAACTGATTACAATGGAATCTTCTTTTGAAGAGTTAGACACATCAAGATTCTGCAGGGCCTCAGGTCAAGATTCTGAATGTCGATAGTCATTGCACAAAACTGAATAAAATATAATTCTGGTTTTTTTAAGGGGTTGATTATTTGCATCCTGGATAAATAGCACTTCACTACATGTTCCATGTTAACAGCTCCTGAAGTTTATTTTTTAAAGTTTGATAGTTTTGTAAACTTGCCTTGAAATTCCTAGTTCTCAACACTGGCCAAAACCCAAAACAAAACTGAGAACAAAGAGAAGAAATTGTTTTCATAAGTCAGAATGTGGCAGCATCAGAAATCATGACAGAAGTTGGAAAGCATTTTCAGACTGGCTTGACAACTCCTGTTAGCCTAGTTAATTGATATCACCACCCAAATTTACCGTGACTGAGCTTTGAAAACTTTTGAAGCTCACCTTGCTAAATGAATACAGTTCTGAACTCTGTGAAGAACGCTAAGTGTTCCCTCTCCCTGCTATTAAACGGAATTGAAATTTTATTCATGTTGGGAATCCTAAAGTCAAGTCTGAAGAATCACCTCGAAGGCATTAATTACCAGATAATACTCAAACCAAAGAAAAGACTCATATTTATAGAAGAATCAAACAACTCACAGGGTGGCCTAACCCTAAATTATTTTCTTGGAACCATCGTGGAGGTGATGTCTCTTGGGTGGCAAGTCGGGCACTAGATAAAATAGTGAAGTTACTTTCAGTCACGTGTGCTCCAGTTGCCCTTAGAACTTTTATCAGGCTTCCAGGGCCGCCTCACCCAGGCCTTTCTGATCACCCATCCTCTTCTAATTTATATATTCCAAAGCAGGAAGGTGTCCTTATTTGGCTGGATAAGAAAGCTTAAATACTTCCTATCTTCCTTCCCAGATAATATGTCAAAAACTATTTGGTGTTTTAACTCCAATATGTGGCTTTAAGAATCAGCCATGACTGAAAAGGCCTGGAACAGGAATCGGGGGTTTAGGTCCTGGTTTTGACCCTGCCACTAAGAACTTTGTGATCTTGGCATAATCGCTTTATCTCCACGGGTCTCAGTTTCCTCTTCTCTAACGTGAGGGTGTTGGATTATGTCAGCAACCTCCATGCTATTTTTTCACCCTTCGTTCAACGAAGTCTTACATGGAAGCTCAGTCTGTGAAGCAGGAAAGGCCAGAGCTGTCTTTGAAGGGAAGTGATTTCTACCAGTCCTGTGTACTTGACCATCACACTTCCTCAAATCTCTAAATGCACCTGGCCTTCAAAATACAACCATTGGCCTGTGCATGTGGTTCATGATCTCTGCAGCTCTTACCAAAAAGCAGATCTCTGCCCCCCACCCCAAGATACACTAAGTCAGCCTCTCCAGAGGTGGGGCTCAGCAATCTGCACTTAAACCAGCCTCTCGGGTGAATCTCATGAGCACGAAAATCTGAACACAGCCAAGCACATTGAAAAGCACCCGGCTTGTTTTTCCGGAAGTCTTTTTCTACTTCAGAGCTCTAAGATTCTTAATATTGAAGACAGATCCCTTGGAAATCTGATGAAAGCAGTGAATCTTCTCCCTGAGCAAAGTACAAACACACACACGTACACACATACATGAAATTTGCCTAGAATTTCAGCAAGTTGAAACACCAAGGTATGTGCCCCCAGAAGTTCACCCATCCACACTCTATGGGCCCATAATTAAAACCCCTCCAGCGTCTAGGACCTGACGGTGATGGTTCAGGGCGAGTGTGGAGATTCACCCATTCACTTCTCAAGAGAAAAGTGCTTCTAACAAGGCAGAAGTCCTCTAAGATTCCACTAAGAAGGAATCCCCTTCAGGGATTAAATCGAACTCTCTTGGCTGCTGATGCTGCACTAAATTTACCTCCAATTTATGACCTCTAACCCAATTTTCAACTTGCTCAAAGTATTTGGTACTTCCTTTCTGTTTTTTTTTTGTTTTTGTTAGTTACCAGGATAGTGTCATTCTGAATTTTCCTCAAATACTTACTTCTGTATAGGTATGAGGACAAAATGGCTAAACTCCAGCAAACCAGCTAACTCTTTCCCAAGAGTCTGGCTGTAAGGACTGCTCAGTTCCCATTTGTTTGTTTCTCGAATTGTATGCATGGATATCCCTGCCCATGGAACAAGAGGGTCATGTCTTCCAACAGGAATAACGCAGCCACCTCATTGCTGGAAGCCCAGACATTCTTTTCAGGGGACCAAAGAGTGAGCTCGGAACTAGTTTCCAATCTGCCAAACAATAAAACTGTGTGGTGGCGCCAAGCACCCCTATAAAGGGCTGCTCCACAAATATTCATGGACCATGACAAGGAGCAGGATGGTCTTTCCCAAAAGTCTGCCCCCATTTTTCACAGTGCCACCCAGCTGTGCCGTGTGGAATGGGAACTCTAGCACACAACATGGCCAAGGTTCTGTACCACCTACATGATTTCTTTATTTTTCCTTAAACTTTCTCTTGCAATTTGAGTGATTTTGGCTTTCATTCTGCCGTTGGCCCCACGGTAAAAGCCCCCCTCAAGTCAGCTCCCCCACCCACATACTCCCGGTCAATAGGGAGCCACTTAACTACATGAACATTAACTAATTTGAAGTTTGCTTTTCATCCCAGCACTAATAGGAGACGAGGAATGTGTTTGTGTTTGCAAGTTTTCCATGTGGGTTAAGTAAAGATTGTTTGCTCAAGTTTGAAGCTTGGAAGAGAAAGAAAAAACAAGACTCGTGTCTCATCTTGTCCTTTGGAGGTAGGTAGAAGAGCCATTGTTCCCAGCGCCGCTGAAACTTGTGGGCTGAGAAACCACTGGAGTCTCTTCTCTGAGGTTTCTGAAGCATTTCCCCACAGACTTATCATTGTCAGTAACCATGCAAGCTGTTTTGTTTCACCTCTCATTCCTTATTTATTGCCAAAGCAAATGGCAATGACAGCTGAGAATGGAAAGAGTGGCAAGAAAGAGTGAAATATAGGAATAAGGTATCGATATAAACAAGAAGAGATGCTAAAAAGGGAAAGGAGTCCCTTCTCCTCTGAAAGCTCAAAGTGCCTTTCACCATCCAGCAAGGCTGGACAGAAAGCAAAATTATTTTTTAAAGGTAAACAGATAAAAAGGGATTCATCCAGAACTCCAGGCTGGATTCCCACCCCCTCCCACAAGAAAAGGTTGCCTTTCAATTCTTTGTGAGTAAAAAAATGCCCAGAACAATGGGGAGAAACATGTTTCAAGGTAAAAATTAGGATATATAAAACTGAAGCAGAAGCTAGAAGGATGCTTAAAATATAATCCCACCTTCCATAATCTCAAGAAAAAAATAACCTTGGAGCCGTTTCTGTCGCTCCTTAGCTGGGCCATGGCCCAACTAAGGATGCTGCTCTCGATGATGCCATGGGCTTATTGGGGATTCTGAGTTTTTGATCTTGGTTTATTTGTTTAGTGGAATACACAGCATCTTCCATGTTTCTCCTTACACTGCTGTTTTCATGACAAGTCAGCAACCTCTATTCTGAATGCCCTGCTTTTGTCCTGTTAGTAAAAAAATGCCAATCTAGAGAAGAAATGCCTCAGTGTCTCCCCACCACTGAAATGATAGAATCCTAGGTGTTCAACGTGGTCTCCACGGACCTCTGTAATCAGACCCTTGCTTATTGTTCCAGCATCAAGTCCTAATATCTTGCCTCTTGAACTTTATGTTCCAACAGTTTCAAAACTTTAATTTCCTCCGGTCACTGTCCTACTTTAGGCTTTCGTGGGCTTTCCTACGATTTTCTATCTCCCTGGGACCCTCTCTCCTTACTCATTCTTTTCCCTCTATCTAATCCTACTTATCTATCAAGACATAATTCAGGTGTGGTCACATCTAGGAAGACACTCTTAACACCCAAAATACTCCCTCATCTGGGATTAGGCACCTGGCCGCATCCTTGGGAGAATTACCATATTTTATTTGAAACTATTTATTTTTGTGTCTATATCCTCTACTAAATCATGTATTCCTCAAGGGCAAAGATGATGTCTTATTTATCTTAGTATCCCCACTGTCAAGCAGAAAGTAGAGACTTAATTGGATTTAATCAAAGAGAGAAGCGTAGTGTGGAGGAAAGGGGAAAGCATTGAACTTAACTTACAGAGACATAACAGGCAATCCTATCTTGCCTCTTCAATTCACCAGCTGAAGCTAACTTTATTGCTGACATCTTCAGTCTCCCCCAGTTGCCAGCATAGCTCCTTGGTAAGTCGCATGGCATGGTCCACATAGCCGGGCTCTCCACACCCAAATCCCACGGAACTCCACTTATGACGGTCTCTGCTCCACATCTTTTAATCTGAACAAATCATTACCCAATCTCCCCACACATCCGGTAACAGCCAACAGCTGATATCTAGGGCAGCACTGACCCAGGGCCAAACAAACCCACATTCCCCTCCCCTAACAGTCCATTATTCCCTCTACAATTTTTCTAGATGACTGTCTTAAATTTGCCTTTCCTGTGACAAAAATAAAAGAAATCTGTATATGGTGGTTTCACTTATTTGACTGATTCTTATTCTCTTTCTCTTTTTTTTTTTTTATGAGGAAGATTCACTCTGAGCTAACATCTGTGCCAATCTTCCTCTATTTTGTATGTGGGCTGCTGCCACGGCATGGCAGATGAGTGGTGTAGGTCCGTGCCTGGGATCAGAACCTGTGAACCTGAGCCACTGAAGTGGAGCACATCAGACTTAACCATAAGGCCACAGGGCCAGCCCCATTACTCTCTCTTTTTTAAGAACTCAACATATTGTCTAAAACATGGGTATATTTGATGAATAGGAATTAATTAAGTATTATTTCTATAGTTGCTTTCAAGCCTATGATTAGATGTCTTGCAGCAGAGACAGATAATTGTCTACCAAAACGTGTGCTCCACCCTTCCCACTGTCAGGTTGTTGCTGGGAAGAGGACTCTTAGCCAGGGACTACATTTCCCAGCACCCTTTACATTTATGGCAGCCACATAACCAGTTTTTACCAATGAAATGGTAGCAGAAGAAACATACCTTCTCTGATCCAAGGCTTTAAAGAAGTGTTTATAACTTCTCCATGCTCTTTGATTCCTGCTGGTTCAATACAGATGACAAATGGGCCCTCGAGCAAAGGCTGGCAAACTCTCTGTAAAAGGGTAGATAGTAAATATTTCAGATTTTGTTGCTATATGATCTCTGTCACAGTACTCCACTCTGCCTTTATAGAGCAAAAGCAGCCATGGACAACACATAAGCAAACATTTGAGGCTGTGTTCCAATAAAACTTTATTTGCAAAAACAAGTAAAGGGCCATATTTAACCCACAGGACATAATTTGCCAACCCCTGCTTTAGAGGAGAGAGAGCATGAGATGGAAGAAGACTGAGTCTCTGTACCCCATGCAGAGAAAGACCAGCAGCACAGATCAGGATCACCAGTCTTGGTGTATTACATGAGTATAATAGCTAACTTCTATTTTGTTAGGCCACTGAAATTTTAGAGCTTATTTATTAAATAAGTTAGTACAGTTATTCGTCACTTAACCACAGGGATACATTCCAAGAAATATGTCATTGCAATTTGGTCCTTGTGTGAACATCATGGAGCACACTTACACAAACCTAGACGGTATAGCCTACTACACACCTAGGCTGTGTGTACTATTCTTATGGGACCACCGTCTATATGCAGTCCATCATTGACAGAAAAGTGGTTAGACAGCACGTGACCGTATTGCCTTTACTAACATGATCGTAGCACAGAATAACAGAATTGAAAATCAAATACATGGAATCAAAAGAGCCACCAAGATGGGCTTACGGCAGAGCCACAAGATTTTGTTCTCCTGCTCACCGCTTTCCTGATCTACTCTGGCTTCTAGAATCACTTATTCCTTCTCGTGCTTTTATTCCTACTCTCCTGTCCCCTACCTCATACCTTATTAGACGGTCCAATCAAACACAACATGTTTTACACCATAAGCCGGCCTCAATACTGTACTGGCTACACTTAATGCTGTATATACATACTATTTCTTTAAACTTAGTAGCAAGACGCCATAGATGACCTGCTAAAGGAAAATAGCCACTGTGTGCCACACACAAACGCACTGCTGTCCTCTATGGCCAAAGCGGTTTAGTGATCTGGGGGAAGAGTAAAAGGCGCAGCCTCTTCTTTTGTGTTAATGCCCGTTAGATGACCCTAAAGCAATGCAGCTTGAATCTAACGTGCCCCAGAGTGTAGTAAAATTCTCCTTTAACTTCGAATTACAAAGTGTCACCAACATGTGTCCCAAGTTCGGAAAGAGGGATGGGGAGGGTGGAGAGATGATGGGGGAGTGGGTGACACTTTGCCAGGAACGAGTTCAAGACACATGCTCACTTTAAACTCATAATCATTCCAACCCTCTGACAACTAAAGAATTGCTTTCAGTTGCAAGCAATAGCAAGTTCAAAATCCAAATCAACCAGATTTAAGCAGCAAAGAGAATTTATGGTCTCATTTAAGTAAAAAAAGTTAGGATGGGGTTTAGGAATGGTTTGAGCAGGGCTCTGGCTCTATTTCCTTATAATTCACTTGTCTCTGTCCTCCTACAGATGATCGCTGTGTCCGAATGTCTTCCCTTGTGACTGCAGCAGCCCCAGGCCTTACAAGTGCGCATCATACCATTCAAAGTATGAGAGGAGCCCTATTCTTTCTCCACTCACAGTTAAAATAATCCCGTGTTCTGACTTGACCAAACTGGTCAGGTAGATGGCATGGGTTCATTGGCTTAGACCTGTGGTTATTGCCAGTCCCTGACACAACTGCTGTGCCAAAGGGGGTGAGAGAATGCTGAATGGCTTTTGCTAACTAGAGCCCGCCGAATCTGCATACTAAACATATAACAGGAGAGTGGATCTGCAAAAGCAACCACAATCTCTAGTACTTAAGTCCGGGTCAACACGTCTAGCCCTTCCCTAGGGTCTGCCCAAGGACGCGCTTAGGTCTTCAGGCAGGTAGATCCCATGATGTGTGCCCCATCAGCTCGCTAGACCATGCTTTGCTGCCGTGAGCAAAGCATCATCCCTGTTCTACCGCTGAGGGACTTGAGAATCAGAGTAAACTCATCCTCCTACGAGGTTGCAGGTCATAAGCGGTACAGCAGGGGTACAGACACTGCTCCATTTGACTCAGTTCCGTGTTCTCATGCCCCACCATGATGCCTCACCCTGAGACAAAGATAAGCCGAAGTGAGAGGATCACCCCAGCCTGGCCTACCGTGTTAGGAGAGGTCCCGTCTGAGCAGTGGGCTCTGCTCTGCTTTCTTACATTTAATGTTTGCTGTAAGTACAGAATCTATAGTTTGACTCTGGAGAAAGTGCATTCTGGGTCCTTGTAATCATCTCAGTGTCTAAGTACAATCCTTTCACGGACTAGACGGTGTGTGTATGTGTTTGTGAGGGTGTGCATATGTATATGTTCCCACTGTTCATAAAAATCTTTACAATAAGTGCCCTGTGTGGGTTCTCTTTAACTGAAAAAACTCCACGTCTGTTGTGCGTGGCTAGCCTCCCCCCAGAAACCCTCCACTGTGTCCCATAAGGTCATCCTAGGGTTGTGACACAGCACTTGAGGCTATCTTCAAAGCTTCTTAAGTTTTTAGCTTCATCATCCTCAATGGTCTAGGGGGTTGCAAAGCGCATTCCGAGTACGCCAGGACCATACGGGGCGAAGTGAAAGAGGTGAGGTGAGATGAGATGATCCCAAATCTGCTGCTCAGGTTGCCTACCTGACAGCCATGACTGCGGGCAGGTCAACCTCTCCAAACCTCCGTTTCTCTTCTCTCTAGGGTTGGAATAATAGTAACACATATTCCATGTGGTTGTCACAAACACAGCGTCGGGCATATTGAAAGCATTCAAGAGACATCTGCAGCTACCGCTATTGTAATAAATAATGTTTGTTTGTATGATCTTTATGATTATTAATTAGAATTAGCATGTCACTCAAATGACCGAATTCATTGTATTTCCTGACTGTTAGACATTAGTTTCATATAATTTCTGTCTGCTTAATATACTGCCTTTGGAACTCTAAGCTGTAATTTAGATAGAGGTCTATTTTCCTCTTTCATATAAAAGGAAAATAAACAAACAGATACAAAATATTTTTTAATATCTTGGCTATTTACTTTCTGATTTATGCTAACCATCACTGTGCTTAAAGTTTTTCTTCCATTTCTTTTTGTGTTAGCTAAAGTAGCAGATCTTCCTACAGTTTCCTTTAGTAATTACTTTTAGCACTTATGAAGTCTAAGCAACTAAGACACAGGCGCTGTAAAGAAAATAGCATCTCCACACAGTCAATAGACCCAAGTTCCAGTGGGCTTAGCCTGAAGCTCTGGTCTGTCCAGCACTTCAGTGTTCTATCCCAAGGGCCTCAGAGCTAATGAAACATGTTGCAATCCTAATATCTACTTAAGCAAATTGAATGTGGCCGCCCAGGAAAATTACTCTGTTGTCATAGTAACTCTTTTACTACTTAGGTCAAGAAGAATAGAATTAAAAAGAAAAAAAAACACCTGACAGCAAACTCTACAACCTAAAATAAAGTTGTGGGAGGTATGAAGCCGAGGCAAAGACAAATGAGGGATTTAATTCAACATGGAGGAAAACACCTGAAATGCAATGAGCTCCCCCTAATACGCTCTCACTTCGCACACTTAGACATAAGGTCGGGGGTGTCTCAGCAAGAGAGTCACAGAATGTGAAACATGGAAGAGCTCTTAGGAAATCTAATTTGAGCCTCTCATTTTACAAATAAAGAAACAGAAGCCCAGAAAGGTAAAACAACTTACACAAGTTAGCATACCCAGTTGTTGGCCCACGCTGAAGCAGAAACAAGGTTTGCCTTCCTGCCCAGGACTCTTCTTATCATTCTGTCTCTGAGATATAAGGGCATAAAGGAATCATCAAAAGATACTTTGGAGTCTTTGCTATTATCTTAATTTATTTTTAAAAATTATCAGGGATTGACTTAGTGCAGAAGAGAAAGACAGGTTAGTTTTAAACTGGTTCTAGGACTGGCCATTTATTGAAAAGCTGGAAAGATCTCATTCATCATACATCAATTACCCATTGACTCTATATCAGCACTATGCTGAATCCTGCAGATCAAAACTGATGTGGTCAAATCACTTATGCCACTCAATGTTCTTGCAAAGGTAGAACACCTTTACGTTTATGCTGGGAGGCAAGAGTCTGAAAATCTGCATCTCCAAGGGATTTACTCTCCGTTTCGCAAACCTTAGAACATATGGCAGAGTTATGGTACTGACAAACAACAGATGCAGCCTGATTTTAACTCTATGATGCTTTCAATACTAAGAAAGAGTGGAAATTGGAAAACAAGTGTGAGAGAGGCATTTTAATGTCATCATCAATGAAAAGTTGGATACCAGCTGGTCAAGAAAAGGGCACTCAGGTAATTGAGTCAGCACATAGCACAATCCAGCAACATGAAAAAAGGACTCTTCCATGTATGAGATGTGTATATAGGTTAATGTCACTGCACCATGTCCACCTTCTCCTAATGCCAACACATTTCATCTGCCAGACCAGGACCAAGGACTTTAAGGTTATCTCTTAAATGTGCCCCTTGTCTTTCTGGTTGAACTTTTTTTCTTGGCTAGAAAGAATCATTCAATTCCAACTGATGGCAGAAGAAAGAAATCTTGGTACCCCATTCTCAGGCCAGCATTCCCCAAGACCAGGAGCAATCTGACGCAGACTTAACCCAGCAGGACTTGCAAGATTTGAGAAGGAGCCCATTTGTTGATGGTCATGAAGGGAAGTGACAAGGAGACCTCATAGAGACGTGGAAACATCAGTCTACACCAAGTGAAAGTATGGTCCACCCACGGTACTTTGTAGTGGATTCTGTTTCTCTAATATTTGTCAACTGGGCAAAAATAGGTGCTAATCAACGTTCCTTGGATGGATGGGCAGGTAGGTAGCTGGAGAAGAACAGAGCCACGGTTTCAAGTGACCGTGTTGATAAATTCTAAAGCAAAGATAACTGATGGGTACGTCCATGCACTCAGTCCCTCGTTTATTGAGCCAATATTTGTTGGGGAGCTGCTCTGCACCAGATTCTATTCTAGGTCTTAGAGTTACAGCAGTAAAAATGACAAGGTACTATCCCTCGTGGACCTTATATTCCACTGACAGGAGACAGAAAATAAAAACTGACCAAAAGAAAATTTCATGTGGTAATAAATGCTATGAAGCAAATAAAGCAGAGTGAGGAGATACAAGAACATCCAGCTGGAGGCAATATCACAAGTAATTAAAGATGGCCTCTCTGAGAAGGTGACATCCAAGCAGAGACATCTGGACAAAGGGAGTGCCCTGAGGGTGGAATAAGCTTGGAGTGTTTGGAAAACAGAGACAGCGTCGTTGTACGACTGCAGAGAAGGCCAGGGAAAGGCGGTAGGTGATGAGGTGGGGGATTCGGCAGAGACCAGACCACGCATCACTTTAGGGGACGTGGGCAGGATTTTGGATCTTTCATAGCGAGCTTGGAAGCTATTGGAGGGTTTTGACGAGGTGAGTTCAGTAATCTGATTTACGTTTTAAACCATTACTTGACTGCTTCGTGACGAATAGACTGAAGAGAACTAGAGGGGCGTGAGGAGGAAATGCCGGGAAGAGTCCATGACAGTCTGGGCAAGACGTGACGGGGCTGGGAGCACCAGGTCAAGGGGTAAGAAGCGGTCGGAGGAGGAACCACCAGGACCTGTTGATGTGTTGGATATGGAGCAAAGGAATAATTCAAAGACTATTTCTAGGCTCAAGAACTAAGCAAAACTAAAGAAATGACGACCTCGTTTCTAAGATAGGAAAGAACAGTGAAGATATTTTGAAGACGGATATCAAGACTTCTTTAGTGGAAGCGCTGAGTTTAAGAAGTGTGCTGAGTCTAAGAGGAGAGCTCATGTGGGTGGCTGGATACGCGTCTGGAGCTCAGGAAATGGTATGGTCTAATGGCAGAGATTCGGGAGTCAGAAAGGTCCACGGTGAGTGATGGGTAGTGGCTACTGGAACACTGTGTCAAGGATTCTAAAGTCAAGTCTGAACTCAGTGGGAACGAATGCTGAGATTGGTTAGTAATTCAGCTGTCAGGAAACCCTATGATTCGGACAGTTTGAGCACAGCAGAGAGGATTACAGGTCAGAGTTGCTGCTGGGAAGTCGTGCAGCGATACACTAATCCCAGGAAAGATGTTTCATACCACAAGATATAAACTAGGACCTCAGTTAAGGAAGATGGTCTGGGCGGGGGTGTGGTATTTTCATACCCCTCTTGATGATTTTCCAGCTTGAAAGTTCTGATGGTGAGTATTTTGGAGGTGGCAAGGTCTATTTGAGAATTTGATAAAAACGATAGATTTTTCCCCAATAAAAATATACCTGAATCCCCAGATGAGAAGTCCCAAGTTAGACTCTCCTAATTCCTTCAAAAACTCCAGCTATCACATTTCTAGAAAAAGCCATATCTAGCCAACTTTCCACCTGGCCTAGTCCTGACTGTTTGTACCAGAAGCCCAAGTGACCAGTTTTGACTGAGGCTGGAAAGGCCCTTCCATTTGTTCTGTTGTAATGACCACATGTCAAACCACGAGGCTGCTTTGCCTGGTGGTGCAGCACAAGCTGGACTGGAGGGCACTGAACTGCCACCTCCTTAGAAAGAGTCCCCAGTGAGTGGCGACAGCTCCACACTGGCCAGAGAAAGAAGGAATTAGTGTGTGCTCCATTGCGGCAGCTTGCAAATGAAAACTGCTCCACGGCTGTTCAAACATTGGAATTGGCTCAAAATCAAATGTGTGTACACAGTTGTCCCCAACGTATGCACCCATTTATGCAACTTGATGACAGTCGTTTAAATTCAGTGTTCAGCCTTTGCCACACTGCACTGGCTGCTGCTTAACAGAGACCACACGTAGGCTTGGACCTTACCTAACTAATGATCTGAGTAAATTATTCTCAGTTTAGTGCTTCCCCACCAAACTGGTTAGACTCCACAGAAGACCCAGTTAAGAGAGCATAAACCATTGGCTTATGGGGCATGTTTGGTCCATAGGTTTATTTTATTTATCCCATATTTTTTAAAATCTTGGATTGTCCTTAACATCTTGAAATCAGGAAATTACAAGTAAAAATCTGGATTTCTGAGGAGTTATTTAAGAACCTGGAGATCTAACAGTAATAGGCATATTTTGACATAGTGACAATCAGTTTAAGGTAATTGAACTGCCCCCTTTAGACACAGCGTGGGCTCTCCTGTTTGCCACAGCCCTGCCCAAAATTATATTATGTCCAAACTGCTTTACAAATTTGTGTTAAATGCCTGGCCCCTGAACACCTTTGAGTTTGCAATACCTAATCTAGATAATATAAATGATTAGGGCAGAATAATAGAGTACTCAGGAGTGCAAGCTGTGGAATCAGACCTACATAGGTCTAAATCTTTACCATCTACAGGCTGAATGAAATCAATGACCTAATTCCCAAGATCCTCAATTTCCTCCTCAGTAATGTTGACAATATCTATCTTACAGGGTCTCTGAGTAAGGATAAAATTAGGTTGTGCTTAGCACAATGCTCAATATGTCATCACCTAGTAACAGTAGTTGAGGTACATTGAATTACTTTTCATTAATAACTTTTCCTCCCCAGAAAAGGATCACACTTTCTCCCCCCATAGAAGTCAGGCTTAGTTATGTGACTGGCTTTGGCCAATGCAATTTGAGCAGAAGTGAGATGTGTCACTTCCAAGGGAGGCCAGTTTGTATTTCACCACGTTTTCTGCACCACTGCATCTGATGCTCCAGATAGCAGTGCACCCAATGCCTGCGTCCTGGAATGAGTTCAAGGACAACATGGAGGAGGGCTCCCAGCTGACTCTTGTCAGAATGGAGACTGAGTGAGAAATCAACCGTCTCTGCTTTAAGCCATTGAGATCTCAGGGGTGTTTGTTACTGCAGCATAACCTAGCCCATCCTGTCTGATATTGCAGAGGTAATTATTATTATTTTTATCATGATAATTATCATAACTATGACTGTTATTACCTTGCCAGGTCTCCTTTCTTTTGTCTCCAGGGCTCCTAGAAAAGAGGCCAAGAGATGTCAAATCTCTGCTCTGTTCTTTGTGGTCAGCTGCTCTCCCCCTCCCTATTCTGTCACCCACTCTGAGCTTAGCTTGCTGGCTTCTCTCAGGCCCCAACAGGCCCAGTGATCATAAGGCTTTGGGGAAGAGAAAAAACAAACCATTTCTCTTGCCACAAAGATTGCCTCTCCCTTTTCAATGTGAAAGGAACCACAAATTTATTCATATTACACAAAGATGTGCAAAGAAAATGCCAATTATTTCTATGTTTAATTTCATCTTTCTCCAAAGCCCCTACCCTTATGGGTAGTAGGAGATAATTATGTTTAGTCGAATGCAAGAAACTTCATCTGATTCAATGATATAAACCAGAAGTTGGCAAACTAGGCCCTGTAACTCACTGCCTATTTGTGCAAACAAAGTTTTATTGGAACACAGTCATACCCATTTATTTACATATTTTTATGGCTGTTTTTGTGCTATACAGACAGAGTTGAGTAGTTGCAACAGATACCATTATCTCACAAAGTCTAAAATATTTGCTATCCATCTCTTTGTAGAAAAAGTTGCTGGTCTCTAATCAAAACTTTCTCTTTAAGTAAATGATTGGTCCTTTTGTAATTCTTAGTCTTTTGGATTTCTCTTTCCTCATTCAATTCCTCTCCAGGATGATATCTGTGTTTTAAAGGGTACGTGGTCTCTGTGATCATGGTGAAAGGAAAGAGGGGGAGACCAGGTCCTCAAGTGTGTGTGGTGCCCTGTGGATTCTCGCGCATGTCTACTGTCGAGTGGTTGGTATGGATCGTTCCCTGGACTACTGACTAATGACATGAGACTGATCTTATTCTTGAGTGTCCGATTGACATTCAATGCTGAAGTTTGCAATTGGTAAAACTCATGGTCTGTTCTCTTCTGTCTGATCAGGGTGTGGTATCTTCTCTGCTGACTTGACTACAGGTGATGTTGCTGACTCTATCGAGGACCAGCTATAACTCCTATGTAGTCCTCAACTAGAGAACTGCTTTTTCTTTATGCCAGGAATCCCTTCCAGCAAACTCCCAAACAAAATCTCAAGTAACCTCCACATCCTATCTCAGGGACATGTGGGAAATTCTGAGTCTTACCCAAGCTTCATGGGAAGTAAGGATGGCTTGCCTAACCATGTGACGCCTAGTTTCAGGTGAGGGAGACAACCTATAAAAAAACCACCTTCCAGCATTCTAAGCAGAAAAGGAGAAGAAATCTCTCAGCCTTCAACATTCTCTCCTACCCATCTAACATTTTTCTCTTCTCTGATATTTCATTCCAACGGAGGGATAGTGGGACACATGGCTGACCATATGCTGCTTCTCCTTCTGTCTCTCTTCTTCCTCCCCAAATCCCTCTAGCTAATATGAGCATTTCCACCTTGTTCTGCCTGTATATTCAGAGTATCTATAAAACTTACAATCAAGGCTACAAGTCCCGGCTTTTAGAATGTTAAAAGGCAAGATGGGGGTAATGTGAGGATAAAAACATTTAGTATGTTAGATTCTCTCAACAAACTCAGGTAGGAAGACTATTGTATTGTTGAAGCTTGGAAAAACCCTAATGGAATGTCAGAAGCTGAATACTATCTTTCTTTTCATTCTCGCTGAAATAGGTAATAAATGTAGCTCTTGGGCTTGCCAGGGAGAAAGTCATATACACTGAAAAGCAAAAGAGAAGAGCACATTAAAAGTGTTCAAAAAATATTGCTCACATTACATATGCACAGGATCAAATCGATTTGAAGGGACCAGGCATCCTTGAAAATTACATGAGATATTAAATATGGAAACCGTACGGCCAATGCAAAGGTACCGCCTTCAAGCCTCCTCTTACTCAAAGTTGCTGGATCCACCTCCCTTAGATGTGGGGGAGACATTGTACAGGTGAGATTTTCGTTCAAATAAATGGGCACTTCCCAGCCCACATCTCCCTCTCTTTAAAATGAAGCAGTTGGATTGGAGCCAGTTGGGGTCACTCTTAGCTCTGGAATCAATTTCAGAAGGAGGCAATAGAGAATAGTAGTAAGAGGACAGTGTCTGGGGTCTTACAGCCCTGGATTTGAGTCCTGGCTCTGCCACTCAGTAGCTGTGTATAACCATTCACAGCCACTACCTGGATTTCTATATCATGGGCCTCTGCTCCTAAGGGACTGGGACCTCATCGTGGTATTTGATTATTTCCTCCCATCCAGACCACATTGGTTTACATTATGGGCTTGCCACAGGCAAAAAATAGCAACCCCAACCACTTGCCCTTTAAGCAAAAATATATTTATTACTTTTAACTAAAAGGACAATTGCTCTACCCAGAATACCACGCGCATCAGCAAAGTTAGATTCCCCTTTGGCAGACTGCCAGAATCTCAGCCAACACCTCTCTCTTCTTACTTTTCCTGTCTGATGGTCAAAGGTCTAGCCCCAGTTCCTGGACTTGAGACGTGCAAGGAAATTGGAGACCAAAGATTTTGAGAGTCCCCTGTATTTATAGTTCCTGATCCCTGAAACTCCCCAAAATGTCTTTCTTTGTGATTGTTTTATAATTTTTCCAGACTATAAAGTCACAACTCAAAATGGAAGCTGATCACTTACTCAGTGGTCACTCTAGGAATTATTTTGTCAAGTGTTGGAAAGTTGTGAAGGCGATGTTAACTATTACCAGACGTCAGTCTGTGGGAAGAAGCTGGGATTGGCCACAATTTTGTTTGGTGTCAGATCTTGGCATGGGAATCGAAAGACCAGTATCATCCAAAGAATAAAGAGAACTAAAGGAAAAATAGGTCTGTTTTTTAGCTTTTGCTGAAGCATTCCTAATATTTCCTTAGATTAGAAATTACACCATCTCCATAGTTAGTTACAAAGACCTTTTTATTATTAAGGAGAAGGAAGGACGGAAGTGTCATACTTAGAAGTAATAATAACAATTCTGGAGTGTGTGTGTGTGTGTTTACTAAATGTCTGAAATATTCCTCAAGGATTATTACCCTTTGTGACCTTGGGTAGAGATCTTCCCACTTTACATAGTGGGAGAAGACAAGAACAGGCTGGTGGAAACATCACTTCTACTATGGAAGGGTCCAAGGGCAGGGCAGGAGCAACCAGGTCTGCTTGAGACCGGCAGACCCACAGGACAGGTATAAATCTAAAGCAAGGGAGAAAACTGGAGGTTATATGAGGAGCAAAGTAACACATACCAGATCTCATTTACCACTCATACCAGCTCTGTGAGACAGGAATAGGTAAGTTAAATAACCTGCCCATGGTCATACAACAGTCAAAATGCAAAACTAAGCAGACAGACTCCAGACTGTGCCCTCTCCTCCAGTCTGTATTCCCTTCACCTGCTAGAATATGGAATACAAAGTCATAAGAGAAGGAATAAGAAGTATCTAAGATCAGAAAAAGTTGAGAAATGGAGTGAGAAGATTGTTAAGGCAAGACAGTGTAGATTGTAGGCCACGTATGATACCTGGATGTCTGGTATTTTTTGCACGTGGGGACCTTTCTGTATCATGAAGAATCTGAAATGCATCAATAATTAAATGCTAGATATTCCATAGATCGTTAGTCCAAGAACTATTGCTTTTAATGAAAGGACTCTGGGAAGTAGGCGATGCTTACATAAACAAATGAATCTCTAAATGATGGAGACACCTGGATCAACGGGGGAATTTTAGTGAGGTCAATATAAAGGAAAGGACAAATAGAGTCGGAAAGGAAATTTGAGGAACGTGAGGAATTGTCATTTCTTTGACAATCGCTAAGGTGTTGCACAATTTTTTTGGATATATAGGTAATTCAACAAATACTATTGAATGCCTCTATTAGGCCCTTGAGTGTAAGAATTTGGAAGAAAAATTAATAAGAAATGATTGTTCCTGAGCTCAAAGGGCTCATAATCCAGTGAGAGGCATGTATCCATAGAGAAAGCATCTGAATTCTTTTTTTTTTTTTTAAAAAGGGACGTGTGGAAGGATGTTCAAAATGTGTAGAATATCATTCTCCCTCTTTTGTTGACACTGATCAAAATTAAGCTCCTCTCATCCCAACGCACAACCTTATATTACAGTTTCCAAGGGGACTGAGAATTTATGTCATGTGAGAAAATGCCATTGGACTTAAGAATATTAGTGCATGAAGAAACATTAATATTTGCATCCATTGGAGCCACCAGGAGAAGGTTTCTGAGGGATAGACAGTTAAAGGAAAGTGAGTAACATTTCACTCCACTTCGTTCTGATTTGTCCTTTCTCTGCACTCTAAAACACAATTTAGCTCCTTATCATAGTGCCTGCCAACTGTTCCCCAGTTGTCATTTGGTGTCCTTTATCCCCAAACTAGGGTACAAAATTCTGAAGAGCAGAAATGGAGTCTTCAGCTTCCCCTGTGCCACCCTCAGTGCCCAGCTCAGGGTCAAATACAGAGGCAGTGCCTGGGGCTGGCTCCCTTGAACTCACTAAATGGGAAAGAGCTCAGTCAGGAGAGAGAAGAAGGAGGTTCAGAGGTATTCGCTGAGAAGAGATTAGGAGGTTTTGCAGTTTTAATGACACGGCCTCATACTTTGGAAAGACCTGAATCTTCAGGGAGAGGTACACAAATTGCGTAAATCCTAAGCAAAGTTAAAGGCAGCTAACTGGCTGAGCCTCAGTTTCATGCTTACATCATGATTTACTGGCACACAAAGAGTATACTGGCTTTCCTTTCCTGCTGTTTCACTGTAGAATCTATTAACCCAGGAAAGACACAAACCAAGAACCTGAAATGTTCACTAAATATTCACTGAGCCCCGCAGGTGTCCAGCCTGGTACGGATCATGTGTCCATAAAGATCTCTGGTGGTCAAAAAGGCCAGCAAAAGCCACAACCCCTATCCTTAGGAAACCTATAGTTTTAGTGGCGGATCACATTGCTCCCAGCATATTCACCCATGTTGCCCCCGTCTTTCGCTCACTCCTTCGTCATTTATTTTTACAGCATTTTATTGAGAGTCTGCTTTGTGCCAAGATCAATGATTATGCTACATGACTAAATAATGCTAATAAAAAGTCTGGAGCCCCCAGTGCCTTCAGAAGCCAATGCCTGAGGAACTTGATGAGCTGTAAGAGAAGAAGGGCAGAGTGCAAAGGAGAGGAAATATTGCTATATGTGGGCTCAGTTCTCAACAAGGATCTTTTCACGCCTAAATGTATTTATCCTTTTCACTGAGCTTTCCAGCATGGTCTCTTCGTGAGGCCCAGATTGTGCCTGAGTCTTTCTCTAACTAGAGATAGCAGAGATTCCGGTTTGAGGGCCTTGCTTGACTTTCAGAAAGACGGCTTGCTTGTGTTTAAATGTTGTTAGGAAAGACTATGGATCTTTTAGCTTTTCTCCCACCCTCTCTTTTTCCCAAGGGATTTGTCTGGAAATTATCTGAAATCCTTGAGTTTTCAATGAATAACTGAAATGTATAAGCAATCATAAACTTTCAGGCTCTGACTTGGCAAGAAGATATACATTATAATTCCTCACGATTGGCTGGGACAAGCCACAAACAATGTGAGGAGAGGCAGAGACGGTGGTGAACACTCCCACAGCCAGCACACTCAGCATCTATGTCAGGGGAGAGCGCACAAATTACAGGCACCAGCTGGACTTTACTTACTGAAGATCCAAATCCTGTTTGTCCTTGTCCTCCCTTATCACTTGCTGTCATCCTATAGCCCGGCTCCAGCCCTTCCTAGCCACTGAGTCTCAAAGACCTCTCATGAGTTGCTATCTCCTCTGCGTCAGTTCTTCCTTTTGCCTGCTTCACAAGTATTTTCGCTTGGCTGTCCCCGTGATTTCTCTCTTCCGCTAGCCTAGGATGTTGATGAGGATAAGACCATGTTGTATTCACTTTGAATCTCTAGAATTTAGCCCAATGACCAACACATAATAGATGCGCAATTGATATTTGATAAGTAAATGAACTTATGATAATAATTGATGTTTGTTCAGCATATACTAGGTGCCAGTTACTGTGATGAGTGTTTTATACACATTAATTCATTTAATCATCACAAAACCCTATGAGGTAGGAGCTGTTATCTTCCTCATCTCAACACCCTCTTTGTGCCTTGGTTTCCCCTTTGTAAAGGGGGATGACAATAGGACCTATAGAGATAACTGAGGATAGGGAGGCAAGTGAATTGCTGAAGGTACAAAGGAAGAGCCTGAGGCAGAATTTGAACCTGGGCTATCTAACCCCAGAGCCTAAGATCCTACTCTCCACACTACACTGAATGAATGACAGTGATCTGACCTCCTCTGAGATCAAGGAACGTTTTTACAAAATAAACTCTGAACGATGTAGTCAAAAATTGTCAGTGAATATTTTGATGACATATTTTCAAGACTAATTTGACATCTAAAATAATAGAATTTTAAAACCAAAAGAACGGTTGGAAAGTGTACTGTTCAGTGGTTTTCAAACTTTCTTAGCAGTGAGACCTTCTTCCAGGCAAAGGCCTTAGTAGGAGCTCAAACAGTAAAACAAATGGCTGTGAGTAGTTGAAGTGGGCTGGGGTGGAGGACTGAGACCCCTATTTCAGGACCTTCTCCCCCTCCCCCCCAGGCATCCCTGAAGCATCTCAGTGAGTATGTAGAACTCAGTTTGGATATTACTGCTCTAGCCCAGATCCCTTCAATAAAAAGATGAGAAATCTAAGATCCTGAGATACTAAATCATTTGCCCAAGGACGCACAGCTAGTAAGTGGCAAAAACCAGGTCTTCTAGCTCCAAGATCAGTGCTCTTTCCACTACATCATGCCAATGGAATTGCTTCCCAACACTAGTTTCATGCTACCAGAGGCTGTCCTAGTTATCTCATATTGCAAAGGATGTAACAAAATTCTCAAAGCAAGAGTGATCATTTACTTTAAAAATTTGTAACACCATATTTTTGGTTTTGATCAGAGAATGAGACAACTTCATAGAAGCAAATAATAATAAGATAATGTCAGTGCTAAGATATTGCAAATCTAAAAAAGGTTGAAGTCCACAGTAATATTGAACCATGCGGACTGTACCCACACATTCAGACTCTGACCGTGGACAACTAATCCCGAGCAAATCCACAATCCATTAGTTTTAAGTGGTTGTATTTGGGGGAGGCAGCGAGTGAGTTGATGTTTTTCAAAACAAGGTAATGAAAGCCCACTGTTTACTGTACTAACATGGGTTTCTCTCTGCTCAGGATTTTCAGAATTTTAATAATAACCAACGTCAATGTTTAATTTAAAGTTAGAGCACACTGGTTAAGAAACCGCTAAAAATAGTCTGCTTCATATTGATGGCTTTGGCTTTGTTGACTCATAAAATGTCAGGGTTGGAGAAAAATAACTAACGGAAGCTTCAGCTGTGATTGTACCTTTAATTATTGATGCTCCATTCTTAGTCTTCAAGCTCAACAGCTAAGATGCGACATGATGGAACAGAGACCAGATGATGAACTAGCGTTATTCTGCCCACAAGACTCCTAAACTTAACAGCTTACAGTAAAAACTGCGGAGTCCAAATATTGACCATTTTCATAGCGTTCCTTCACATTGCATGGTAAAAGGACAGGAAGGGCGTGAGTTGCCAAATCTGGACAGTAGAGAAGAACGAGGAGATGCCTATGTCCATAGCACAGCCAAACAGGAAGGCCTGCATTTATGAATTTATAAGAATGATTTCCAGATGGATTCCTCTCATTTACAGAAAGACTCCAGAATCGCCCAAGAGATTCTGGATCCATCACTGTTGAGATGAGCCTGTTATGGGATTAAGAATCAGCAGAACTGAGTTCTAGCTCTGGCTTTGCCTTCTTCCAACTACATATACTTGAGCTACTTAATCTCATAGTGTGTCTACCTCGCTCTGCACCTGATGTATCTAACAAATCCTTACTGACCTTCACCTACCATTTACTGAGGCCAGACCGTGCCGGATACTTTACATACATTACATTGTTCCATTCTATAATCACACAAGGGACTAACATTTCTATCTTTGTCGCCAGGTAATGCTAGTCAGCTCCATGAACCCTGTGCTTGTACTCATAAAGCGAAAAGCCAGAATTGGTTTTTGAAAATCACAAATGGAGACATGACATAGGCTATCCAGGAGGTATCAACATGCAGGTGAATCACGAATTGCTCTCGACAATGGGAATGTCAGCTTTCAAGTTTGTTTTTTTTTTGTCTTCAGTTCTCTTTTCCAAAATTTATCAATTTCTGACATTTTTACACAGCAAGAATACAAAGTTAAAGGAAACCTGTGTGCCCACCACCCCCCGCCGGGCCCCATTCAGTGGTTTGCAGCTTTGAGGTGCGGCAGGCCGACAGAGCCGATGGGCATTTCAAGAGCAGTTAGAGAGGCCCCTGCTGTAAGCTGTGCCTCCTAAGTCTGCCGGCCTAACGACGCAACGCCAGACCCACCACAGGGTGGGAAGGCATCACAAGCTGCTTCATTGTGCTTCTAGAAAGCCAGAAGAGAGAAGGTGGTTCTGAATAACAAAACTTAGGCCAGCCCCAGAAATAGTCTCATGTAATACCACTGTCAGCTGCACATGGAATTGCTTCTCCCGAAGCAGGAAAGAGTCTGTCCTGAACCAGCCACACTCTTGGACTCAGACACGTTTGTTCCATTTGTCATCATCCGATAGATTTTTCCTGAGAGCTGACTTGTGCCAGCCTCCTGGATGCCTGGACCCTATACAATAAAGTGGGGGGAAAGGAAAAGTCTAAACAACTAATAGTGGTCCCAGGTGCTAAATCCTGTGTGAACACAGAGGAAAAGACACTAAGCCAGATTATGGGGGAAAGAAAGTCCAAAGGAGTTTCTCAGATAGGGTTTCCAGATTAGAAAATAAAAGTAGAAGGCACCTAGTTAAATCTGAACTTTGTAAATACAACAAATATTTTTCAGGGGCCATACTAATATAAGACATACTAATTTTTTAAAAAGTATTTGTTGTTCATCTGAAATTCAGATTTACCTGGTGTCCTGTATTATCCTTGGCAATCTTCTTCCCGGAGGACGTTGCCTGGCTGAGTCCTCCTTTGGGAAAGAGTTAGAGATGTTGCCCTCCTAGGCTTGATTTATTAAGGGTGAGGTACAGGTGCCTCCTGACTGTCCATAGCAATGAGCTGACAGATGCTGTCCCTCCATCCTTGCAGCTGCTGGTGCCATTTAGCCTTGGCCTTCAGGTTCAAGCCCACCCAGGCTCTGATCCTATCCCTCTTTATCAGAAGAGTCAATAGACCCGGTGACTGAACATCCCTGACCTTGCTATGGGCTCTGCTCCGACCACGCACCTGGCATGGCCAAAGAAACATTCGTGAGATATATGAATGAGTGCAGGTCCTAGTCACAACACGAGTTTTTTCTCTCATTTTTATGTCCAAGCTCCTCCCCTGTGCCCTAGTTTAGTAAGAGGGCTCCTGCTAGACTGAAGCACATAAGAGATAGTCAATAAGCATTAAATGTTTAATTCAGCAACAGGAAGAAATGGACCAGAAGGTAAAAGCTGGGCCCCAGCTTTGCACTCATACACAACTTCTTCCACTCTCTGGCCTTGGTTTACTCATCTATAAAATCAGTGGGCCAAACTATGTAGATGATCAGTTTCCCTAGCCTCTTTTTTAAGTCAAGTCTGGGTGGTTTTACCAATACGTATATCCAGGGCCAGCCTTATGTATTAAAAAACCCAAAAAGCTGTTCAGTTTCCCTTTTAGGCAGGCCAAGATTTAATGTGTAAAGATAATATTGAGCAATAACTCATTGGGAAATTACTTTTGCTAAATTTAGACCATGTTTTAATTTCATAATTCAAATCCCTCCAAATTTCTAATCCTGGGACCAGTTTCAATTCCTTGGAGCTTCTCTATCTCTATAAAATGCCCCAAATAATAAGCCAAGCCTTTGAACAAGACTTATCTATTTATACATAGTCTTGATCGTGAATGTACCCTTTTCAGTCTAGCTATTTTAAAAGGCAAACAGTTTTCTCTAACAAATAAGGACTATTTTTTTCTCCAGTGTTTCTTTTTTATATGTTAGAATTAATAGGCAAATTATGGCTGAAGTTTTCCTCTCAAAACGTGTTCAGTTAAATTAGTGGTACTCAACCCTAACCACACATTAAGAAACACCTGGGGTGGGGGGCGGCCCAGTGGTGTAGCAGTTAAGTTCTCATGCTTCGCTTCAGCGGCCCAGGGTTCACGCATTTGGATCCTGAGTGCAGACCTACACACTGCTCATCAAGCCATGTTGTGGTGATGTCCCACATACAAAATAGAGGAAGATTGGCACAGATGTTAGCTCACGGACAATCTTCCTTGAGCAAAAAGAAAAAGAGGAAGATTGGCAACAGATTTTAGCTGAAGGCCAATCTTCCTCACTAAAAAAAAAGAAAGACAGAAAAGAAACACCTGGGGAGATTTTAAAATGTCTAAGGCCAGGGTCTCATCTTAAATAAATTAAATCAAAATCCTTGGGGAGGAGACACTGACTTGCCAGTGATTCTAATGTGCAGCCAGGATTGAGATCTACTGAATTAAGATACCAAAATCAGTGCATGTCATTAGATGTTTATATTATCATTGCAAGATATGTGAGGCCAACAGGAGGTCATCTGGTCTGGGAGCATGATGGAGAGATAGATTTGGGGGGTGGGGGGAATTAAAGTAGAGGTGACTCAAAGGATCTAAGGCCACGGAGGACGTTTAACCATCATGATCATTGGGTGGAGATGAATATTCACTGAGAGGCCTCCTGGAGCTTAGGAAGAGGACTATGCTAAGACCACCACACCTACAATGCCGCAGGAGCATGTAAGAGAAGAAGATGACGTCCCCTCCCAGGCACCAGATTACAGAACTCCTTTCAAAAGCCTCTCTCTCAGCCATCACACTTCAACCACTGCAAAGATAAGTACAGTTCTTCAAGAAAACTGAGATTCTTCCTCTCTCCTTGTCCATCACAAGCTTCCTTCAACTTCCTCCTCCTCTTCCCTCTTCTCTTCCTCTCCTGCTACCACCCTTAGTGCCACAGCTAGTGTTTCTGAAAGGAAACACAGTGAAGGAAAGGCAGGAGGGGGTCAGCTGCCCAGAAGGACCAGTCACCAGGAGTTCACTTGTCTTCCTCTCCTCGTCTAATTCCGGGGGCATTCAGAGAGGTGACATTCACTCACAGCGTTCCAGCTTGAGTTTCTCTTCATTCTCTCATCTTCATCTAATCTTTATTACAACCCCCTGCAGAGGACCAAAATCCTCACTTGGCAATTGAGGAACCTGAGGCTTAGAGAGGTGAAATAACACGTCCAAGGTCACACACCTAGTCAGCAGCAGCGCCAATGTGTACCTCCATTGCTGCTTCCTCCGTGACCAACATCCCCAACCGTTGGTGGAAGGGATCTTTCTTGGGGCTTCCACAGCACTCAGCAGCCCTCTCTAAGCATGTGTTTTGTTCTGCTTCACATTGTGGTATAATTTCTGAACCCCTCCCCACAGATCTTCACTCTCCGAAGGTACTGACTAGATCCCCTCTATTTGTGTCCCCGTTGTGCTGGCACAACATTGGCGTGGGACATATCCGATCAATAACAGGTGAGATCTGAATGGATGTGGGAGTCAAAGAGGGTAGACTTCAACAGTCGACAATTTAATTTAGCAATTTATGCTCTGAGGGACCAAGGAAGTTTTGAGCAAAGGATTTGAGATTTGGAAACTCTTGTTTTAAAAATCACAAGTTCAACTAATCAAAGCTATCTACTGCCTAGGAAGGGACTGGGGCACCAACCAAGCAGCCTGTGCTAGAACCAGGTTTTAAAACTCTGAGTTTAAGAAGGATATTATACCAGCAGCTGTCCAAAGCAGGAAGAGCTAGCAGGGTCAGTCCAGAAATGGCAAGTCGGTTTTCTCTCACGTATCTCACCCGCTGCATTGGCAATGACGAGTTGAGGAGCTCTACGGAGCACGGTCTGAGACCGCTCCAGCCTCAGCAGGGAAAGAATAGCGGGTTTGGTTTCAATGTCTATCGTGGATAAGGAAAGGGGAGGGAGGGTCGCAACCATGCCACATGGCTCGACCCCTAAGCTTATTCACATGAACGTCTCTTAGTGAAGATTTTCTTGGTGTTTGATTCTCTATCAAATATACAAATGCTGAATCCTGAGATCCAGCAGATTAGAGTTGGGATAGAGACCAGAGACGGCCTAAAGAGGGAGCTGGGAGAGTGGGTCTAGCAACATCCACAAATAAAGTCTCGTGGGGTCAGAGCTATTTAGAATGAGTTGAGGTGTCTGAGTGTCTCTGACTGACTTGAAGGACCAGAATCAGAGTGGACAGAAGTCATGGGATAAGAATGACAGTTCCATTGCAATACAAAATGCAGCCAGGCCGAGCAGAGCACAGCCTCCGCATCCCAGACTCGCGCCTCCCAGAGACCGTCTCAGAGCTGAGAATTCAACTCCCCACATGGAGAAGCACTGCCGTGTCGATGATGACATAACGAAATTAGTCCAGTCGACTTTAGTGGGCGCAAATAGATTAGATCCTGCGGAGAGCTAGGCTCATATTCATTTAAATTAATTCCAGATGAGAAAATAGAAGTGACAGAAAACAACACAAAACTCTTCTTGCAAAACTGAGTCTCACGTTACCCTTTAGAGACACAGAAATGTTTTCAAATAAATGTCAGAATAGAAAAGGCAATGACAGAACTCCAATAATTTGCTATCACTTGCTTTAAGATTACAACACTTAATATTTTGAATAAGCACAAGGTACCTCATGTAATATACTTCATTTTAAACTTCTATTCTCAAGACAAAAATTTTAAAAGAGAGTAATTTTGCTTTAGTTGGAATTGTTACCTCAAAACATTTTAAGACTTCTTCCTGAAGAAGTGCAATTCATTCCAAAGATGTTGGTGATGTAAGCATATTTTCATTGCTCAGTTGGAAACCCTTGCATAAGTAAGCATGTAAGTGTAGGGCTACCAATCAAGGCAGAAATACAATTCATGAAATTCCTTGTTGCCCTGTCTTCAGTGTGGACACTAGCCAGAGTTCAATGTTAGTTATGATTCTCCATGGTACCCAAAGCAATTTAAAATTCTGGCTTTTTGTGATACAAAACAAAGATAAGTTGTTCCTCTCTTGTGATTTCAATCATCTTCATAAATATATCTTCCTTCTTACTTCCAAACTCTAGACAATTTATCAAAAAGTTTCTAAAATTTCATGCACTACAACCACACAGTGCCACAGATGGCCAAGGAAAGGAGCTGGAGTGTGAGAGGAGGCGTGGCAGACGACAAGGCGAAGGGAGGGAGGTGCGTGGTGGTGCGGCCTTGGGCAGGGCTGGATTCTACCTGTGCCTGCAGCCCTGTCTGCTTTCCAAGCAATTGCTTCTTTCTATAACTTTTTTTGTTTTTTAGAAAGATTAGCTCTGAGCTAACATCTGCTGCCAATCCTCCTCTTTTTGCTGAGGAAGACTGGCCCTGAGCTAACATCCATGCCCTTCTTCCTCTACTTTGTATGTGGGACGCCTGCCACAGCATGGCTTGCCAAGCCATGCCACGTCCACACCCGCGATCCGAACTGGTGAACCCCGGGCCACCAAAGCGGAACATGCGCACTTAACTGCTGTGCCTCCGGGCCAGCCCTTCTATAACTTTTAAATAAAGTTTTTTGTTAGAAAAATGAGACCTGTTTATTGTATGAAAAATTTTAATATAAAGATGGGAAACCAAAGAAAACCAGAATCATTTACCTAAATATTGCTATTGAACAACTTAAGTGGATAACTTTCCAGTCTTTAAATATGTATAATACATACAGCATGTCCAATAAATCATTCTGTATACACTGACTGGTAACTTGTTTTTTTAATTTAAAATATATCAAAAGGCTCTTTCTTTGTCAATATTTAATATATCAGTTTCTCCATGTCTGGACATTATTCCATTTCATTACTGTCCCCGTACAGTACAGTAAGTTACTCAGCTGTACAATTTCTAGCATTTAGTTATACCAATTTTCACTGTTATAAATACTGCAATGAATGTCTCGTAGCAAAATCTTTGTGCAGATGCATGATTATTTTCTTAGAATATATTTTTAAAAGTGGATTTACTTGTTTCCAAGGGTGGGTGCCTTATGAAGACTTTTGAAACATGATGCCATAATGCCCTCCAGAAAGGCTTTGAAGGGTAACACAGTGGGCGTTTCGCTGCAATCTCACCAAAACTGAATATTTTGGTATCTTTAGAAAAAAAAAACCTTTGCTCGACTGATAAAGGGAAACGGCACTGTATTTCTTTCTTAATTTGCGTTTTGTGTGTGCCTTTTGAAAGGTCTATTTGCAGATCTATTCTTAGTTCTCCATGCCGGCCTGTCTACAGCCAGCACTGAAGAAGGTGATTGTGGCTGACCTAGCTGGGTGCTTTCTCATCCTCCTTTCCTCACCAAAGGGCTGATTCTTCCTGACAAGTGAGCAATGCCCATGTGCATACTTCCAAGCTGAATGGATAAAGAAAGATAAGTTATGGCCTAGCAAGTCCTGGCGTGGCAAAAAGACACTCTGAAGATACATTATGGAGAAGACAGCCGAGATTGTAAAATTCCTTTTTGTCAGGGAGGCTTCCAGCTTGGATTTATTGCCACAGACAATGAGAGGTTACTTCCAGCCAACCAGATAGACGGCCCAGAGGGCACACGGCCTCCCACTGCTAATGGCGAGGTGAGGGCCTCATTAACAGTCCTGGTGGCACCAGGCAAGAGAGAAACAGCAGAAGGCTCCTTCTCACTGGCACGGACAGGAGAAAATCACGGAAGTTCCCTCGGTATCTCCAGGGCCTGCCAATTTCTCTGCAAAGTGACAGAACATCTGCTTGAACAGATAAACTGAGAGAGGCAGAGGAAATAAAAGAGAGGAAAAGCACACTCCCAAATTCCTCACCTGAGAAGCCATGCCTAGCTGGGACAGATTAACATAGGAGCAGGTCCAGGAGGCCTACCCTAGCCTCAAGGACCACCAAGGTCTCCATGAACTTGCCCGCGCTGTCCCGCAAGTGGCCTGGGGTGGAGGGAGGCTCGGTGGTCAGAGCTTCTTGGTTTGAGCTTTGCTTTACCAGATCCTGTAAGTGAGACCGTGGACAAGTTATCACTTCCTCTAAGGATTCATTTTCTCAGCTATAAACTAAAATGAATAATACTTTTTTTCACAGTGTTTGCTATGGAATGAGTTGTATCCCTCTCAAATTCCTGTGTTGAAGCTGTAACTCCCAATGTGACTGTATTTGGAAACTGGGCTTTTTGAAAATAATTAAGGTTAAATGAGTCATAGAGTGAGATGCTAATCTGACAGGATTGGTGGCCTCATCAGAAGAGGAAAGGCCACATGAGGACACAGTGAGAAGGCAGCCGTCGGCCAGCCAGGAAGAGGGCCCAACCAGAGCCTGAACCTGCTGGCACCCAGACCTGGGACTTCCTGCCTCCAGAGCTCTGAGGGAGAAATGCCTACCCTTTAAGCCCGCCAGTCTACAGT
This sequence comes from Equus quagga, assembly GCF_021613505.1. NCBI lineage: Eukaryota > Metazoa > Chordata > Mammalia > Perissodactyla > Equidae > Equus > Equus quagga. Next base: position 3,753,010 of record NC_060280.1, read on the forward strand.
ATTGCGTTATGGCCACCCAACCTGACTACGACAGTGTTGGTACAGAGAACTAAATGAGAGTTTGTATAAGAAATACATAGCACACATTAAGTCTTTGGCAAATTTAAGCTTACCTCTCCTATTCTCTATCGCCTCTTCTCCCCACAACCCTCTCACCCAGATATTAGCCCAGCATGTATCAGAGTTTCCAACAATATAATTTATTCCGTCCTTACCTCTTCTCACACCTCCCCTGGTCTTAATGTTTCCATTCTTATCCTAATAACTAGTCTGAATTTCTGAATGTTCTCTTCTTGGCCATTTGGTTTTTACGTTCTTAATGCTGAATCGCACTTGATCCTGACTAATGAATTTGTCATTGGTAAGAAAAGACTTCCAGTACCTTAGAACAGTGCCTGGCACGTGGTGAACCCCGTAAATGTAGTTGTTATCATTATTACTATCCACAACTCTGTTTTGAAGCCAAGGGAGATAAAGCCAGGATGCAGAGCCAAGAGCAGGTCCCCTAAAGGAGCATCAGACTGAATGGCTTAAAAGGAGATCAAATGGAAAATGGGAGGTGGGAGGCAGCAAAGGTGCTGGAAACCCACACAAGGAGCATACCTCAGGAAGCTCAGGCTGGAAAGCCATGCAGGATGAGCATCCACTGGGGCGTGTCTTCTCCGTCATACTCTGTGTGTAGCATCAGCACTGTGTACCTTGGAGTTGCATTAGGAAGGCAGTATTGCCTAATGGTTATGAGAGTTGGCTCTGAAACAAGACCACCTAAGTCCATATCTCAGTCCTGCCTCTTACTAGTTGTGTGATCTTGGGCAAATTGCTAAACTTTTGAGCCTTGATTTCTTTGTACATAAAAGTGGGCTAAAAATAGTCCAGACATAACAGGGTTATTTGTGAGAATTAAATAAAGTACAGGCAAAGTACTCAGAATAATTCCAGATTTAGAGCAAGTAAATAATATATGACCCTCTTCTTCTTCTCTTCTTCCTCCTCCTCCTCTTCCTTTTTCTTCTTATCATCATCATCATTATCATATGCATATATCCCTCTAGGTCCTAGCAGGGGGGAATAGCTAATCCAAAACAAGATTTTTAATCCTGTCTTATTCAGGATGTCAGTCTTGTCTTCTAGCTCTCTCTTTTAAAATATGTACCAACGTGTCACTTTGATACGGCTTACAAAAATAATAAATACCAATTGTTGTTTACCTACTTTATATCAGGTACTAGGTTTATATACATTATCACATTTAATCTACATGATAAGTCTCGAAAGAAACACTATTAACATCTCCTCTAGAGTAGAGGTCGGGAAACTACAAATCACAGTCCAAATCCAGCCCATTGCCTATTTTATAAATAAAGTTTTATTAGAACACAGCCACGGCAGTCATTTACATATTATCTATGGCTATGTTCAAGTTACAATGGCAGAGTTGATTACTTGAGACAGAAGTTTTCAGAAAAAGTTTGCTGACCCCTCCTCCAAAGAGATGAAGACATTGAGACTCAGAAATAAGACCCTGGTCCAGGATCATGTAGCCAGCTTCGGAGGAAAGATTTAAACCCAAGCCCGCCTGTCTTCAAACTCGGTCTCTCAGTCATTGTTATACAGTCTCCAAAGGTTTTGGTCTTAATGCAAAGGCCAAGAGGAAGTCTCGGAGGCTTGATGAAATAAGCAGGTGGATCTATGAACATCAAACTGTCTTTCAAATATCTGACACGAAGTCCATGAGTCAACAGCATTTCCCGCCATTATCACCTACCAGATAGGCTGGCTGTCTTCAATCATCTTGTCAAATGCCAGGCAACATGCAGTGAACTCAAAGCACGTATTTCCCATTATGCTGACTGTATTGCTCCAGCAGCACAGGTCTTTCTTTTTAATGTTACATCAAACAAAGAAATTCCTATTAGTGCTCCTTTCTCTACAACCAATACTGTTCCTGGTTTCGTACTGGCCAGAGCATTTTTACTTTCACACGAGTATGCCTATGAGTGAGCAAGCAGGAGAAAGGAAAAATGAGAAAGGCTGACCCCAGTTGGGTCTCAAAGTGGTCAGGCCCATCTGACGAGGTTTAGACGAGATTGTCCAGGATGACGCTCAGTCTGGTGCTGGAGCTAAGGCAGCATGCTATACTGGGCAAAGGTCTGGATCGTAAATTCTAACAGTGACTTTTGAACGATAGTGTGCCTAAGAATTATCTGGAGAGCATGTTAAAACATCGATTCCTGGGTTCTGTCCCCAGAGATGCTGACTTTATAGATCAGGCCCAAGAATTTGCATTTCTATTAAGCGCCCAGGTGACACTGAGCACACTCTGCATGGCATTGAGCCAGAACAACTGGCTCTGACCAGTACACGCTGTCTACCTGGGAAGTCACTAAAGTGTTCTGGCCTCTACCTTCCTCATCTGAAAAAGAGAGCCAATAAGCTAACAATCAAAGGAAGAGGAGGCCACAGTGAAGAAGTCGGTTTAATATTTACTAACCATGAGAATTAGGACTCCCTGAGCAGCTACTCGGTTCTGTGCCAAGTCCTGTGCTAGGCATTTTATACCACGCATTCTCTCTGATCTTCATAAGAACCTTCCAAGGGAGAGAGGATCCCCGTTTAATAGGCAAGGACCCTGAGGTTCCAGAGGCATGCCTTGTCCAAGACCCACAGCTAGGAGGTAAAAGAACTGCAATTCCAACCCAGATGTGAATGTCGCCAAAGCGTGATTTTAAATCCCCCAAACAGTGGTAATTAGTCTCCTGACTCTACCTGACGCTCTTTATCTGGTAACTCCTGTCCAGTCAGCGGGAGAAAGCTGGGGCTCCTGACGACAGGGAGCAGCCACAGCCTCCAGCGATCGGAGAAGTGAAGGCAGCCTCCCCACTTGCCCTTGCTGCTGATGCTATTTGATGGAGTGCTTGAGACCGGCAATTACCACTCTTGAAAGCAATCATTTCATCCTTCATCCTTCAATGACCAGCAGCAGGGACGCCTAGGGCTGAGAGAGCTTGCCGCCAAGGGTGAAAAAGAACGTTCAAAATCCAGGGAGCTCAAATGAACACCTCTTAAGAAAACATATTTCAGAATTAAATGTTTAATGCTGGGTTTTCATTTTGTAACAGCAACCGGCAGTGGAAACAAGTGCCAAAGAGCAGGAGGAGACTCGCAGCGACCTTCGCCAACAACAGAAAATTATTTGTTGCTTCCCAAAGTGGTATTTGAGCCCAGCGGGCTGCACTTAAGATGTGACTGGATAATGGCTGTGTGACACACCCCTGTAATGGAGCTGTCACACAGGCAGCGCAGAGCAGCCTGAGTCGTAGCTTCGAAGAAGCTCCCTCATGTACTGCCAGGCGTTTGCCTGTGCTGTTCTGGGCCAGGATGGAAAGCCAGCCTCCTGGCCACTGCAGTGACTTTGAGGCATGTGATGCTTAGGTGCCAGGAAGAGCCACCCTTCTCGTTTGACATGTGGGAGATCCGAAAGTAAATTCCAACTAGAGTCACCAAAGCCAGAGCTAGATACTGGGTCCCCTTAGGGAGACACTGGGTGTGCTCCCAACAGTTGGGATAATTGGAAAGTGGCCCCATGAGCAATTCTGTGCTGCCTTTTATGTTCATGAGAAAAGCTCTACATGAAATCTCTGCGGATGGAAAAGAAAGTACATTAGTTTCTTGGTCTACAACAAATTACCACAAATACTGTGGCTTAAAACAAGGCACATTTATTGTCTCATAGTTCTGGAGGTCAGAAGTCCAAAACGGGCTTCCAAAATGAAGGGGTCAGCAGGACTGCGTTCCTTCTAGAGCAATTTTGCACCCGAATATGCGTTATGGAGCCTAAACCAATTGTTCTAAAGTCCAAAGGGGGTCCGTAACCTTCACTGACATCTGGACTATAGTTATATCAGCAATGCGACGCTCCCTCCCCAGAACCACCTGTTCATTGGCACACTCACTCATCACTCATTTTCAAGACCGAAATTATGAAAGGTTTCTAACAGTAGCTAAAGAGATCTATTCCTCCTCTCTCTTCTTCCTGTCTAACCGTTCCTCTTCACCCAGGTAAGTGCTGCCCTCCCATCTGCTGTGACTCCTGACTGGGGCCTCTGCTCCCACTAAAGGGTCAAGGCCTCAGGGGTCTCTTCTGCATGTGCAAATTGGACTCAGTGTCTCTTCCTTCTTTCTGAAAGTGTTACAAGGTGAAAAGCTCACTAACAAGAAAGCACATCTAAAAGTCTGCATAGCCTTCGAATTAGAATTATTCACAGCTTGCAAATGGGAATTTTAAAATCTTAAAATCTCACAACGGGGATGAAGATGTGAACCAGTGACACATGATGGCAAAGCCATACCGCTGACTGATTCTAGTGATCTGGTTCATTTTGCCCTGGGGGATTAAGACTGAGGATCTCCCCACTGAAACCACAGGGCTGCCCTGAGCCAGTGTGTTACTAAATTTCCAGGAACTGAGTGAGCTGGTGGTTAAACACAGCCATTATTAAAATGTTTATTATATAAATTTATAATTAAATAATATTAAAAACAAAGCCAATAAGTTCTCAAAACTCATCACTCCTAATGATTTTACTACATTTTAATATTATATTTGCTCTTGAGGGTTAGTACATCTATTAAAGCTGTAACGTGGAAATACTGTGTAATGGTGTACTGGGTCACAGCCCTTCCCAACTCGGCATTCAGTGACAACATGTCACTTAAAATCAGCCATGGGGGGAATATTCACAGCATGGAAACAGGCAAATGCTACAAGCCAGGGCTTGATTTATTGTTTAGCTGACTATCTAGATTGAAGAATGTGATGGAGAAAATATTAATAATGTAGATTACACTTTAAAAGCATGTTACGTCTATAACTGTTTGAGGAAATAAACTTCCTATATTCTAAAACTTTTATCCAATTAAGCAAATAAGCTGTGTATATCACTGAGAAGGGAGTAAAGTTCCACAAAACATCTTGGGGCCGGCCCGGTGGTGCAGTGATAAAGATTGCGTGTTCTGCTTCAGTGGCCTGGGGTTTGCTGGTTCAGATCCCGGGTGCAGACATGGCACCACTCATCAAGCAGTGCTGTGGCAGGCGTCCCACATATAAAGTAGAGGAAGATGGGCACAGATGTTAGCTCAGGGCCAGTCTTCCTCAGCAAAGAGAGGAGGATTGGTGGCAGATGTTAGCTCAGGGCTAATCTTCCTCAAAAAAAAAAATACATCTTAATTTTTTCACTTTTATCTTATCAGTTAGTGTAAATGAAAATACCAAGCGACATTCATGTTGGAACTACACTCATTCATCTGTTGCAACCATAAGTCGCGCAAGGATAATAGAGTTCAGCAAAAATCAGCAAACACTCTGTGAGAATCAGTTGGCTGTATGGAATTATGATAATGACCCTTGTATATTCTGTTATCTGTAGTCAACATACTTACGTCAGTAAAATTTTTGATAAATTTATAGACATGTATGTCGGTATCTATATATACACATATACTTTTGTTCGTAGAGCTGGTGATTAAACATTTGCTGCCACATCGCTGGTTACATTTTTCAGAAAGAGGAACTTGCCTACTAAGACTAATTGCAAAGAAAGACAACACTCTAAGTCATATCATGCATCTCTAGGAGGCTCACGAAGATGGACCTAGAGATGAAAAAGAGATTAGAGGCAAACTGAATGGAACTATATTAGCATTCCTTCAAAACCTTCTGTGTGTGCAAAGCAGGCAGAGTTCAAGACCATGAGAGAACCGTGGATAAAATCTTCTCAGGGCCCAACTAAGAGGGCTCTTGGGAAAGCCAACTCTTATGGGAAAGGACGCCAGTGAGAACTGTACTTCGTTCCTTTGTTCCTGAGGAATCTTTATTCCTCAGTTGTTAGTCTCTAAAGGGTCACTCCCCTCTTTGAATTCTGTCACTTTTGGATGCTTTGCCCTTTTGGGTTGTCTGCTTTCCCTTCTCTCCTTGTCCTACAGAAGATTTATGGAATGTATATCCCGTGAGGGCGGGGGTTATGTATCTGTCCTGTTCATCCTCTTAATCCTAACACCTGGCATGGTCATGGCACATTAACAAATATTTGTATAAATAATCAATATTTAAAACAAAATGGACACATGACCTTTGCTTTTAATCTTAGTTCGGCTGATCATAGCTGGAATTTTGTAAAAATATTACAAAAGCAAACAGACACTCACACATATGCACACACAAAGAGAAATAAGAAAAAAAGTAGAGCTTACAAAGTACAAGTTTACGTTTTTATAGTAGGTAATAAGAATGCCAAGCACAATGCCTCTGTTCTGTTTTCATACCTTGTCTGAGCCTTAACCATCAACCATCAGCTCCCTCGGCAGGGGCCATATTGTTTTCTGTCTCCTGGGAGCTAATCTCATTTGAGCCTTTACAAGTCAAAAGCAAATCAAAATCCAAACTCTTTTCTGTTCTAAGCCATCCATGGCCCCTTTGGGCCTCCCCAAAATTTGCAGCTAATTAATAAAATAGCAATGATAGCATCCTGATTTTGTTTAGATACCAGTTTCACTTAACTCTCCGTGGGTTTTTGGTTCCTGGAGAAAGGGGAAGTGAATGAATGCCATGGTTACCGGGAGCATCCAGAAGCAGAGCAAGCCAGAGAATGCAAGAGATATTCCCAGGCATCCCAAGCACCAAAAACAGGAAAATTGAATCTGTTGGGAAATTTGGGAAATGAAAAAGTTGCAGACAACTACAAGATGCTCTGGAGGTAGGTAGAAACTGAATGGTAGTGAACACAAACAATTGAGACAAAAGCAAAGCAAGAGAGGTAAGATAATGGCCATGATTGAGGCCATAGACCGCCTAACATTCACCTTTCATTGGCTCCTGTTTGGATGATGTGGTGATAGGCTCTCTAACTTAAAGACACGAAGTCAGGGTAGACACGAACTCCCCCAGCACCATTCTGTGAGTAGTCTGTAGATTTATGATACACGCAGAGCTTGAATTACAATATATAAAGTCAACATTTTTACCAAGGCAAGAGGAAAGTAATTTCTTCACAGGATATCTCCTTAGACTCTAAGGCTTAATCAATGACTAAGGGTTCCAATTTCTTCCGAAAGTTCTATTCTTCATCTAACCTAAGTTTTAAGATCATAGTTCTGGGTCTAAAGTAATAAAATTACAAGTTTATAGCTGAGATATAGACCGTTTGGTCATGGCAATAAATGAGTAAAAGGTAAAACAATTTTGAAAAGAGAATTTAGAATCAGGAGGTAGTATTCATCCATTGGAGACCACCAGCATAGAAGAACCAGGTCTCCACGGAGTCAGTTACCAGGAGGCGCACCCTCAAACGGCAAATAAAATTGAAGAATGACAACAACTTGAGGTTGATCCTCAGCAAATTCCAGAAAGAAAAGTTCAACAATGAAAGACATAATAATAAACTTTGAAGTGGAGTTCAAGGATAATGGGTGGGTCAAGACGAACATGGAAAACTGTGAAAAGGCTGGATTCATGGAAAAGGGTCTCAAGACTGACTCTCCAAAGTGGTTAAAAATGGGATGGGCCCTCTTGTGATATAGAATACCCCAATCCTACAGATCTTTAAGCAGAAAATGTACAAATTTTTGCCATGGATGCTATAGAGGATATTCTTATACTGGATGAGATGGGAAATCAAGGATGTTATATGATTTTAGTGGGAAGACATAGACTTCCATTCAGGCTGACTCATGTTTGTTATAAGGATAATTATCACAATAAGGTAAAGAAAAATTTGCCAGATATACAAGAATAGAAATTGCAATAAGGCCTTATCTAAAGAAAGTGGAACAAAAGGTTAGTCTGTAAGATTTAGGGACTCCGGCAGCACAAGCCTGGGGTTTCCGTCTCAGGCAGGCTGTCACTAGTGGGACTAAGACCTCAGCTACCCTCTCTGCCTTTTGCTCTTTCTGTCTCTTACTACCTGACTTCCTCTTCAATTCCATTCTCTGCTTATCCCATATCTGCTACTTCATAACTTTAACTGACTCATAACTTTGCTCACCGGTGTCTATCATGATCCCTCTCCATGCTCCCACCACTCACAATACGATTTGTTCTGCAGCATAGAAAAGTACAGAAAGAGAATTAATAATCCCATAAAAATCATTGTTTGGTTGAGCGTTTAAGAAGCACTAAGCTATATCATAGAGCACCAGTTATCTTAAGGTTTGCCCACATTTGGGTCCCATCCTTACATCTGATGCCAGCAGCCATGTCCAGAGTAGAATGATGTAATGCAGTAGAGAACACAGCAGCCCAGAGCTGACCACTCAGCATGCTCTGTAGGCAATACAGTTTCTCTTAGAAAAGAATGATAGTCATCCTGATTAACCATGTAGAACAGTGGGCAGAAAGAAAATGGAATAAATAAGTCTCTAAGGTCCGTTTCAACTCTCGGTCTGTAATTCTGACAACTGGGAGTTGGCAGGCAAGGAAGATGAATACAAACACCTCATATACAAGCTCTGAAGGGAAACTCTGATGATATCAAGAAGAACTCTGGTGGTCTCGGTAAAGGCGTCATGATTGCCTTAGCTGTCCTCTGGGTCGTTTTGACAGCAACTAAACACTAGGAAAGTGAGGTTTTGCCCATGAATGATAGGAAGCATTCCCTTCTCCCAGGGACCAAAATACATAGGCAATAATCAAACCCAGCAGCCTGATATTTCTGTCTGGGTGATATCTCACGCTGTGAGTAGGGGGACAAGGGGCTGGGCCTGCACATGTTCTCACAGAGACTGCGAGCCAGGAATATTCTTCCTAGAAAGCAACCAGTGGGGAGGTCTGTGAAAGAGGGAAGTATAAAGTCTCTGTTTTCTGTTCTTTGTCTACTCCCCTCAGCAAGCCTGGTTCTGCAGGGGCAAACAGCACAGAAGCAGCATCAGGACCAGACTCCTGCAGCAAGCTCAGGGGCAGACCACTGCTTCCCAGCGAGCATGCATGCCCCGGAGGACCACAGGCAGCCTGGACGGTGCCCAGAGGAGGGCGCTGTCAGTGGTCTGACCGAGAGGCAGGCCCACAAATTCATCAGGGCTGGGCCACTGAGTGAATGGGCAAATCACTTCAATTCTGGGGAGCTCGATGCAATTAGCTCGAAAGAGAGGATAATCCAAGGGCATCCTGGAAGGCTTCGTTTTGGAAAAGCACGTGACCAAGCCTGGCATTCCACCCTGACCAGCCAGCCTCCCTGGCCCAGGGGAATTCTTTAAGTACAAGAAAATACCAACTAGAGAGCTGCAACCTTGGGAGACCAGAAAAAGAGCCCTCTTAGCAGAGTGTAACACCAGAGGGAGGGAGGAGATTCACCCTTGAGGAGTGACTTCTGCTGCAGAAGGCTCGGGACCAGCGATGGCATCACCGCGGCAGGTGCAAGGAAGTGGCAAACCACCAGACCCAGTTTCCCATGGCAATACCCACTCTGTGGCTGTGACAGAATCCAGCGTAGAACCACGGTCCTCCTCCCGAACGGATCCTTCTCCCAGTTTTCTATCCTCCTGCAGTTTAGAAGCAAGACTGGACTCCTTGGACTGAGTAAGGACGATTCTTGAACAATTGATGGAGGAAAATCTCAAATTAATCCAGTGGTTAGCCTGAATATTAAAAAAGAAAAGAAGTGACCTTATGCACATCACCAGGTTGGTGAAGAGAATTGTGCAGGGTTCATTTGACAATTCAGAGTCTCAGTCAAGGCAGCCTCGAGGCCTCCACCTGCTCCGAGAGGCCCTGGACCTTGCTGCAGGCCTGGAAAGGGCCCTGAGCCTTCCATTGCTTCTTTCTAGCGGGTTTGGTCTCGCTCTGCGCCTTCCGGGGCCCACGGAAGTTCAGAGGAAATCTGGCCCACGTAAGTACTGCTAACTGACCTGTAGGCCTCCTGCTAACCCAGCTCTAGATCAAACCATCACCTTCTGGCTATCAAAACAATCTGATTAAATAAGACCTAGAGAGGGCACAGAAGCCCTCTGCCTCTTAGTCATCTGTACTACCAGCTATGGTCGTATTGCCTTTACGGCCCCCATGTGCTAAATATGAGGCACTCACTCTGAGACCCAGGAGAGTCAATGATGAAATACTACCCGTAGTGTGTGGGAGTTTAAAATTGCATTGACACAGCAAACCATTCACCCTCATTTGACATGTCCATGTAGAGTTCACCCTTCATTGCCTGGTCAAATTCAGCATATAAGAAATTTCTGAGTCAATAGCATTTTCAAGCCAAATATGAATTTTTCTCATAAAAATATGGTGCTTGCCTGAACTTTTGCATCATTTGCTCTTCTCTTGGTGCCAGGCCTATCAGGCTGCATCATCCTTGAATGCCTACAGACCAGACCAGGAGAATGCCTACAGACCAGACCAGGAGAATGCCTACAGACTAGACCAGGAGTCTTGTCACAGTTTCATCTCTTAGTAACCTGCCATCTTCTTTAAGACTGTCAGGCTGTTTGTGAATATTCTCCCAGAAAAGCCAGATTTTGCTGTGTGGGTCACCTTCAGCTATCTTTGGGAGCTTACTTTCTCACATACATGCATATACCTAGATTTGTGAATATCTATTTATTTCTACATTATTTTGAGGGAGGTTGCTCATATTTTTCAATTCTGGTCTTAATAACTTTTTTACAGAGGCCTTTGCAACATCTAGTTCTCTTGCTATTTTTCCTAGAAGTGCTTCTAATATGCAGTTTTAGGGAAAAAAAAACTTTATAAACTTTCTTTAAAAGTAACATAAATTCATTCATTAAAATAAACCCAAAAATAGTTTAATCATTCTTGCCCCGCTACCTAACAGGATCATTATAAATATGCCTTGTAAACTGTGAAATGTAATAAAATTTATGCTTTTGTTATTTCTTGGATTAGAGAAAGGGGAATTATGATTGGAAACCTCGAATTAGTATTTATCACAAGGCAGGGTAGGACAGTACGAGAGAAAATGGAAATAAATATTTACACATCTATCCCTTATTCATAATTAGAAAAGCACACAAAGATTACGTTAGTTTATTCACTCAAGAGAAACTAAATACACACACACGTACATACATGAGTGCGTGCACACACAGTAAATGGGTGCATCTCTGTTTGTCTGTGATGGTATCTGCCCTGGAGCTCGCTGCCGCTGGGGAGGACAGACAGGGAAACAAGCGAACGCCTAGACGGCTCCTGGAGTCTTCCACAGAAGCAGAGTGGAGGCACTGCGGAGCAGAGGTCAGGTCCTCCCCGGGCTGTGGGAATGGGGAACAGAAAGGGCTTGATAGTACACTTCAGAGGAAGTAGTTCAGAGAAGTTGGCTCTTGAACAAAAGCTTGTTCTCCAGCAGACAGAGACGGAAGGCGAACCTCTGCCAGGTTACAGTCTGCAGGCGGCTCATGAGCCTTAGATGAGGGGAAGGTCAGGTCAAGGAACAAGACAAGCTTGACGAGGCAAAGGGGGAACTGACAGGAAGCTTTAACACTATTCTTTGTCTTTTGTGAAGAACCTTGTATTCCCTTCCTGGTTCCCAACTCTGGATGGCCCCTAGTTGCTGCTCCAAATGCCATGGTGAGAGGGACTCTGGGACGTTTTCTGAGCTCCAAGAGGAAAAGAGCTATGATTACACACGTTATGAACAGGTCCAAGTCTACTGTGAATGCAGGAGCAGAGCATGGCACCACATCTGCCAACCGTTGGTCATTGCAACTGGAACAGGTCAGACACGCAATAATTATCTCTAGTCCTCTAAGGGCCTTCCTCTATGTGTGTTTTCTTATTATCCTCACAGGCCTGATACAGACAGATGTCAGGATCTTGACCTAAGACAGAGATCTGAGAGGTCAAGGGACGGGAGTGAGCAGGATGGGGAATGGGACAATGCTTTTAATATTTGAATCAGTCTACAACATTATAATCCCAGGCTTTATTGGAGATATTAGGGGTTAAACCCAACTCTTTAAAGAAGAGGAGGCAATCCTGTAAAAACCACATTTTCTAGTTTCTGTATTTGAGGCTTTCACATCTTGGGGCCTTGCTGACCCTGGAGGGATCGCCTCTGTCAGGGTTAGCCAATTCCTAGAGCTGGTGAAAGATTCCTCTATAAGCATGCCTTTCATATGCACACCAGCCACTCCAGTGCCCACACCCCCACCACCTCTTTTATCAAGCTCTCACACTCAGGGCCACTATCCTCCTGCCCTAAGAACCCCAGGGCCAGGTAACAGACAACTAGGCACAATGTCCCAGAGCCCGCTAAAATTGTTCAAACTAGCTAATCCTAAAGCTGTTTACCCTGCCTCGCCCATTTCTTCCCACAGAAACCACAATAAAGCCTCTTGCCCACCTTTTCCCCTCATTCCCTCTGCCTTCTGACCAACCTGGCACTTCCCCATATGAACCTCATGGCGTGGGTACCACCTCATCTTGGGATCTGTGAGTATTATAAATTATCTTTTCAATGGCAACCATTTCCTGTTTTTGGCCTTGCCCTGTCTGAATTGTAATAAAATCTACATTTTAAAACAAAGGGTTCTTGAGCTGATTTCCTTAGACTTTTTCAACTGGGAGTGATCCAGAGGTTGCTATAGCCCTTTGCCTCCTTCTGAAAGAACATAAGTCTCTGATTTGCTCTTAAGAATGAGTTTGGTGGTGGCCATGAGAATGTGCCACTCAGATCTCTGACTGTAGGAAATATGATGGACTGATGGTCCAGACCCTGTGCTCTCAGTTCCATCACTTTATTTCCATTGAGGTCATACGTCCCTTGGCTACTCCCAGCCAATGACTGAGGACAGAGCGATGCAGGGACTTTAAGGCAGGCCTATCCCTAGGGGATAAGGCGCTACTGTGATGGGCAGCTTTGGCTTGAGGACTCCCTGACTATCTTGCCTGACTTCCAAGACTGCACTGTGGTCTAAGATGCTTCCCCCTTTCCCTCCCTCACCCAGGGTCAGACCTGCATGGTGTTCTGCCCGTTTAACCAGCCTTCCCTGGCTCCCTTCTCATTTTCTCTCAGTTCAACAAAATTATTGCTCATCTAATTCTGCATTTGTGTCTGCTTCTCAGAAGAACTAAAATAACACGTGTAGGACCAGTAAGAACTGGAATGATTCCAGAACAGCCCATCTTTATTTGTTCATCATGCAGCGACGAACTACACAAAACAAGTGATCGATGCCAGAAGCTGGGGACTCACTCAGCCCTATCAGGGAGTCAGTCAGTTATTAGCCCAGAGTGAATTAAGTTCTGGTCAACAGGCATTCAGAATATGCTACATGTATGAATTTTTCTTTCTTGGGAGCAAAGAAAGACTCCTATGTCAAACTCTGTTCTTTTTTTTTTTTTTTTTTTAAAGATTTTATTCTTTTCCTTTTTCTCCCCACAGCCCCCCGGGTACATAGTTGTATATTCTTCGTTGTGGGTCCTTCTAGTTGTGGCATGTGGGACGCTGCCTCAGCGTGGTTTGATGAGCAGTGCCATGTCCGCGCCCAGGATTCGAACCAACGAAACACTGGGCCGCCTGCAGCGGAGCGCACGAACTTAACCACTCGGCCACAGGGCCAGCCCCCAAACTCTGTTCTTAATGAAGCCTTTTAGGAGAATGGAAAAAGAGAGAGAAAGAAATAAAGACAAAGAAGAAAGAAATATTAACTCTAACGAGTTCAAAAGGCATAATGCTGCCCAGGTGGTCTAAGGATTTAATTTCCACTGTCAACATTGAGTGATGGGCTTCAAATCCAGGGACCCAATGATTAGGCTCTGACCCATACATTTTTAATAAGGGCAAGTGTCCCAGACATACCTTTTATTTCCTCAGGCCAAATTCCTCCTGCCACCACCAGGATGGAAGCTGCCTGTTTGAGATTGTATCAGAGTAGAATTTATTCCCTGAGCAGGACTAGCGTACACCAGATAAACCAAGGCTCAGCACATCAGCGAAGACCTCAGCTTCCTTCTAGGTTTCCCATCCTATTCATACTGAGCTCATGATTTTTATTTGGTGTTTTTCTATTATTATTGTTAAGGTAGGTAGCAACACGCATGACTATTTCACCGTTCCATCTTGGTCACAGATGATTGGGCCAGAGGAGGACAGCTTTTCCAAGTTCAGGCAAAATGTAGGCCAACTGGAAGGCTACAAGTTGGGCTTATTCAAGAGTTCTACCCATAAGGATGAGTGTGACAAACCATGCCAATCAGATCCTGTCACTCAAAACTTTGAATTTAAGAGAGAGGCAAGTAGTTTGAACCTAGAGGAAAAGTAAAGAAGGAAGCAGCGTGTTTGAGAAAAGATGGGTCATGAAACGGTGGAGCATCACACTGGGGAGGAGGAAGAGGCAACCTTGTGTTAGAACTGAACTAGTGCCCAGAGACATCGTGGTCCTCAGACCATGTTCCCGCGCAGGCTGGTTGTGTGGCAATTCCCATACTGCCTTGAGACCTTAGCACAGTAAAAACCCATTCTAACTTACTCTTACATGTTATTTTGAGCGAGAATCTGCTCCTTGAGGAGAAAAAAGTCAAACAGATTACAATTACCTGGGGAGGGAAAACTGTTAAAAATACAGGTTGTAGAACTCTGTCCTGGAGATTAAGATTCAGAAGGAGGCCTGGGGCGGAGGACCAAGAATATGTACTTTTTACAACCCTCTGGATGATTATAATAATAAGCCAGATCTAAAAACTACTGACCCAACACAATGATTAGTCAATTCAGGTTCCAGAAAAAACAAAATATTCGTCAGATAAGTGTACATGATGGAGAAATGGAAGGCTGCACGCCCCACCACCCTCTAAGTAAATGAACAGCAACATTCTAGTCATAGGTATCTTTGTAAACAATTTGGTGGTTTGGGTTCTCATTCATAGAATAGGTCCCTAGAAAAAAGGTGATGTCATCACACGACTCATGAATAAGGACTGATTTTCCAGCAAGTATGAGGGTACTTATAGAGGCAATCGTACAGAGTCTTCAAAGAGGGACTGTCATAGGAAAGTCAAGATCCATCTTCATTACTCGAAGACTGTGTGCAAACTGTTCAGTGATCTGTAATCTAATCGCTCAGTGTCCAAACCACACAGTTAAGAGCCTGAGCTCTGAGGTCAGACAGATGTGAGTTCAAACTCTAGCTCGGCTCTCCATGTATAAGACGTATGACTTTGGGCAATCTTCTTAAGCTCTGTTGGCTTCAGTTTCCTCAGTTATAAAATAAGAATAGTACTGGTACCTTCCTTATAGAGTTGTTTTGAAAATTAAATGAGATAATCGATTTAAAGCAGTATCTAGCACATAGCTATTGCTCATCAAATGTTGTTTTGCTGTTGTTTTGCTCTCATGATTGTTACGATGACTCCTCATGCACCTGCTAGCATGTACAGTGAGATACAAGCGCATCCTGCATTCAGAGTGCTTGTCCTAAGGCTCCCTGCTCCTTCGTGTCCTGCTGCATTCTCAGTTCAATGCACATGTCCTTTCATCTTGCTCTCAGCCCCGTTGGACTAGACATATGCCTCTGGTATCTCTGGGATTCTGACTGTTGAGTTCCCTTGTGGAATCTGCTTTAGATGTACCCCAGTGAATTTTCCTAACCCTACGACACCTCAGGTAGAGGACTTTGACAAGCATGCTCCTGGAAATCCAACATCCGCGTGGCCTGCTGAGCCCCTATAAGACAGAGATTCAGAAACTGGGTAAACTACAGCTTTATTAGAAGATTGATGACTACTTTATTAAGAGGTTTAAAAGCAATTAAGCCCCCAAACTGGTATCTATCAACAGCGAACTCCTAAGCATGCCAAGATTCTCTGGCTTCCAATCTCTGAAGCAACTAAGAGAGAAAAGGCTTAGTACAAATCTGTTATCAAGTTCTAGCCAACACTTCCATGCGTTAATTATGGGGACCATTTCTTTTACTTATTGTCTCAATTTAAATTGCTTTACTTTCCCTGGAGAACTTCTACTTCGAAAAGGCCACATTGTCTCAAAGTTTCTATTGCAAGCCTGTGACTAGCAGGAACCCCAGCTGGACATTGAGTGTTTTTCAACATCCTCGTCTTTCACCGGGTTTGATCTGTCTCTCCTGAGCTCAACCTTACGTCATTCAGAAAATCATTCAAATAGCTTTCACCTCAAAGTGTTTCATTGAGAGGGTTTTTTCCCCCTCCAGAGAGAATGAGGTCTGCTCTGATTAGCCCAGAATCCAGCTAGTTCTTTTTCTATAATCAAAGACGATTTTTTTTTCCACCTGTACTAGGAGGTTCATAATCTACCAGCTGGAAACATTTTCTCTAAAAACAACAATGTTAAAGTCTACAAGGGTGGGGGGTTATAAAGAAATATCTAGCACTTGCTCAGAGAAGCTTATATGGTATCCAGATCTTGATTCAGAACGTATGTTCTGTTCCAGAGATGACAAAAGCTTTAGCAGAAAAGCAACCTTGCATGATCAGGGAGCTGGAGGGCCCTCACCCCTGTGTGAAGAGAGAGTTACAATGGGAAGCATGCAAATCACAGAAGTTTCTTTCAACCACTTGTGCTCAAACCTTGCTTCACAACTCAGAGGAATGATCAGTTATCCTATTGATTCAGACCACAAAGGGGACCTGGATTTTTCCTGAGCATAAACATGAAAAAGAATTTTAGGAAAAAGAATTCTTTTGTAGCAGCTAGTCTTTAAAGATGCTTCACAATGAACCACACCTTCCAGGGCTCATGTCCTTATGAGATTCCCGCCCCTCGAATCTGGGTGGGGACTTTGATTTTCCTGAAACAACTAAGATACCATGTAAGGAAAGCTGCGTGTCTTCTGAGGCTGGGTCAGAAGAAGGTTGGCGGTTTCCTTTGATCTCTGTCATGCTTGCTCTGGAGAGAAAGCCTTGTGTAACAAGTCTGACCTGGGAGTGAAGAAGCCACCGGGGAAGTCCAGCCCATTTGGGTCTTCTGATGCCTCTAGCCTTAGGTGACATTTGACTGCAACACATGAGAGGAACGAAGCTAGACTGTCCAGCAGAGCTCATTCGACCCACGGAAACATAAGCGAGAATAATAAATCGTTGTTTTAAGCCACTCGATTGGGGCAAGAGGAGGGAAATGTGGTTACACTGTAGTAAATAACAGGAAAAATATTCTTAAAATTAGAGGTACTGGCTCCAAAGGTGACCTGGCACCAGCCCTGCATTATACAGAAATTTTTAGTTGAAAATGTTAGAAACAAATACATACTGACTTAAGCAACAAAAGTGGTTCAGGTAAGTAAAAATCTTGGTTGTAGAAAATTCCAGCCATAACTAGATCCAAGTCATCAAATGATATAAGCAGGGAATTGATCTCTCTCCTGCATTTCTGCTCTTCAGTGGGCTCCACTCTCAAGAAGGCTCTTGCCTTGTGTTAACAAAGTGGCCACCAGCAGCACTGTCACTATACTTGAAGCTTAACCTTTGGAAGTCCAAGTGGAAAGAAAGCATTTCTTTCTCAACAATTCCTGTATACATATGGTATTAGTACAGACTGGCCTGGCTTGGACCACAAGCCCACTCTTCAAGCCAGAGATTAAACCAGTGCTTTTCATAAACACATGGACTAAGAGTAAAGAAATCGTTTCCCTAAACAAAATGGGGTGTTTACGTCAGCTGGGATATGGCTTCAGGTTCATAGCAGAAACCCAAAATTTAAAACAGCTTCAAAAATAAGTTCATTTCTTTTTCACACATAAGTTCAAGCAATGTGGCACCTCTCTTCCTTGACGACATGAGGGACTCAGGATTCTTTGATCTTACTGCTTTGCTATTGTTAATACATAGGTCACATCTCTAGGCTTAAAATGGCTGCTCCAGCTCCAGCTACCGTGGTCACAGTCCCTCAGGTAGGAAGGGGGAGAAAGGGAAGGGAAAGAAGTGTTTCTTCTCTTTAAGGGAAGGACACAAAAGTCACTCATTACACTTCTGCTCACATCCAATTCACTGAATGTGTCACTTGGCCATGCCTAGCTGCAAGAGAGTCAGGAAATGTAATCTTTGTCAATGGCCTTGTGCCCAACTAAAATTTCTGTTCCTATGTAAGAAGATCTCTGGGAGACAACTGGCAGTCTCCAAGATGTGCAGTCACCAGTAGGGAAGGGAGTGAGGGCTGAGGAGAAATAAAACTATTCACTGCATATACCTTGAAGGAATTTTTATAATTGTAAGATTGTTTTAAAAATATGGGATTGTTTTTTCCTTAAAAAATCATAACCAGTGGCATTGCTAGTATTAGTGACCCTCCATTTCTCCACAAAACACTGTGTGGTGATTTTGGAATTTTGTTTTCTTTTGCTGCTTCTGTTGTTTCCTGAAGTTTGTGCATGAATTTTTAATTTAAAAAAGTACATCAGGTAAATTAGAATATATTCATGAACCTGACCTTCAACATTAGCAAATATTGTTGTGTTTTAATAGAAGCTACAGACCATTTTTTTTAGAAAATAAAATATCTCAGATAAAATTGAAACCCCCTGTGCTATGTTCCTCTATCCCATTCCTCTCCCTTTCTCTCAATGCATCCCACTCCGTAAATTTTGTGTGCATCAATGCACACTGTAATGCTTTTCCTAATAATTAATAGTAACGATAACAAATACAGTGCTTACTATGTGTAGACATTCTTATAAGAGCTCTGCAAATATAAACTCATTTAATCCTTATAATAACCAAAAGATAGGTACCATTATTATCTTCATTTTACAGAGGAAGAATTTAAAGCACAGAGAGATTAAATAAATTTCTCAAGGTCACACAACCAATAGTGGTGGAACCAGTATTCAAATCCATGTATGCTGACTCTGGATGGAGTGCAGGTTTTTCAAATCACTAACAGAAAATGGTGACTATGCCTCAAGAACAGTAAGTGGTATTGTTCTGTGCAAGTCTTTTCTTTAATTTCAATAAATGTTAGCATTTGGAGATCTTCATGAAAAACTTTTTATATTTATCCTTATTGACTTATATAGACTAGCACATTCATTTTAACTGCTATGCAATATTCTATTCTATAGTTATAACATAATTATATATTTCCCAGACTATTTTTAAATGTTTCCCAAAAGTTGCCATCTGACAAGGTACTAACAGGTTCAATGAACATTGTTCTTTTTTTAAAGAAGTTTCAGTCTGTGTCATATATCTTCAAGGCATATGTGTTACTAAAAATTTTATTTGAAAATAAATAAATAAAAGGAAAAATATTTCCCTCCTTTGTCCCAAAAAACCAGCCACACTGACGGGAAAATATCATGTCTAGACAAGACACTTCGAATATCTTTCCTGGAATTTGTGACCAATCCAAGACTGTGGATTGTTATCAACCAAATCAAAAATACTGAATGCTATTTGAATAGCACTTGCACACTCAAAATCCTCTTTTTGTACTTTCCTACATACTGGAAGAATATTTTGCACACTAATAAGTAAATGAAAACCACTGATAACCATGCTATGTTATTTTTATTGTAACATCAGTACAATTTAGCAAATGTTTATTAAGCCTATGTAACATTTTAGACATTCCTCTACCAATATGATAAACTCTGCTCCCAAATTTATTGGAAGAAATGTCAAGAACAAAGAAAAAAATTAATACTCAGCATATAGGTGTCCATGGGAACATCCTTAATTCAAAGCAACGTTTCTCAAGGTCTAATTGTATAGAGAAAAGTCTCCCAGAGTATCTTTCAAGTGAAAAAAAGGGAGGGAATGCTTCTTGGTCCAATAACTTTGGGGAATTTCATGGCAAGCAAAGTGCCATACATTTTCTCATTGCACAGATAGAACAGTTTTAAATCTGGAAAATACTTTAAAGATTCAAAAATCAACAGAACCCCTCTGCTCCTACATGAGAAGCAGATCCAACAATCTTGAATTCAGGGATATGATGAGTTAAGGTCAATCAGTAGGGAGACAAATTGGGTCTAGATGTTACGTTAAAACCTGGAGACTCCAAGGTAGAAGCAGGTATCAGAGACTGACCCCACTAATAACATCTAAAACATTATTGTCCAAAAGGTGTGCACATAGCACTATAAATGTAAGATCTCACATACACACACACACACACACACACATCCATGACTGAATAAATGACTAAACCCATGAGCTGAATAAATTTGGAAAATGATGTTTACTACATCATTCTTTTAAAAGGCCCTTTTGGAGCCCTTTTGGAGATTTTGAAAAGGTTACATTATGTTTATAAAGTGGCAGAATTAAAATCAATTCTCAATTTTATTTTCTATTTATCACTCAAAATTGGCCTCGCCTCTGTCATGTAAAATAGAGCTCCAACTGTGAATGTCAATTGGAATTCAATCTTTTTTTCAGCCGGGAAAAACTCATTGATCAAAAAACGTTAAGATACCAGGATGGATGAGTGAGGTGGGGCTCTGGAATGGTCTGGAATGATACGTAAATTGTACGCTAAGGCTGTGGCCAGTGTGGAGGCCCCTATCACAAAGCTCCCTTTGCTGACTTTGGAACTGAAGGGGTTATTTGCAGAGGTCCGTAATAATCCTCTCTCACCCTCCAGGAAACCTACACGAGGGGTACTTAGAGAAATTTGAGTGTTTTGGCAATTTATGCCTGCATATATTGTTGCTAATATATAATATTACTATTTTGCATAGAAATAGAATTTCTTCACAGATTTATGAACAATCCCTTGGTCTCTTAAGATGACATGCACTAGGCTAAGACAATATTGTATCAACACTTACTTGATAAACCAGCTAAATTAGGTGGCCTGACATGCTTTACTGTTCCCAATTTGGCATGCTTGTAGCTACTCTGTGGAACAAGATCGTTTTTTTTTGTGGGTGCACTGCAAGAACTTCGATCCTGCCTCTTCATTTCTCCTCTCATCGTCTTTCAATCCTGATTCCTTGGTGCTCTTTCCCAGCAGTTACTCTCAGCGCATAAGAGAATACCTCAGTTATAGAATTTGTGATGGGAAGAAATCCTAATAAAACATGTAGCTTAATCTCCTGATTTTATAGATTAAGAAATTAAGGCTAAAGACTTGTCTGAAATTTCCAGAGCCAGTTCCAGCCAGGGGTATGACTGGAAAGCAAGTCACTTGAGGTGTGTCAGTGTTAAGACGCACAGGCATGTTAGCAGGGCTGGAATGAAACAGCTGAGATGTCTTTTAAATTCTACGCTGAGATTTTTAAGTTCAAGCATTTCAGGGGCGGTTCATGCACCATCTGCAAGCTAGGCAGTCCAGTAGTGAAAGAACCATGTCCTGGATCTTGTTTTATTCAGAATGGTGAAGTGTAACACCTAAGTATCTATATTTTGGAAGGGAAATTCCACATTGCTGGCTCCTTCTCCTTCAAGTCACAGCTAAAATGTTGCCCCTTCAGAGAATCCTTTCTTGACCATGCTACTAAAATACTCCTCATGGCTCTAAACCATATTATCCTCTTTATTTCCTTCATAGTACATATTACGCCCAGAAAATTCCTTTATGTACTTGCTTATTGTCTCGCTCCACCAGCACCCTCCACTTTGAAACACAGGGATTCTAGTCCAACTTTTCACCATTGTGTACCTGGTGCCTTATGCAGCATCCGGTTCAGAGAAAACACTTAGTACCTGGGGAGATGAAGCCAAACCCACACAGCAAACGGGAGAGGAGGGGACATGATAGCTGCAGACCCCCCATGATCTATGCAGGTGAGCAATGCAAGAAGGGCCTTGTGGAGAATTTCGGGACAAAGGGGCAAAGAGCTAGTGGACTGCAAGCAGATGAGAAAAGGCTAGACAACAGGAGGCTGCATTCGAGGAGGATTAGACAGACGCAGAGGGAAGGGCGGGGGGCGGTTAGGAGCCTCTTGTTCAGGCCTGTGAGTGAGCTCTTCTTGAGTCAGCTGGCTAGCAGTTGCCTACAGAAGTGTTATGCAGCTTGGTCTTTGTTTAGACTGAGAATAAAAATGTTTCTGAAACACCAAAATCCTTTTCTCCTGTCTGTATGTTGCCATACCTGGGGTCCCTCATCCCCCACCCTCCTCGCCCCCACCATTACCGCATGAGCCCACCATGACCAGAAGAGGCAGTCTAGAGGGTCAACCCAAGTCCAGCCACATCTCAACTTCTCCACGCTGCTTCCTGCATCATCTGCTGGTGCTGATGATCATTTTAAAGTCATCTAGGGAGACCCTCAAAGGCAGCATGCAAGACTCTGGGAAAGAAATTTCAGGCCAGGCCACCAAGGAAGAAATTCATATACACTTTACCCAAAAAGAACTTAAGGTTTTAAAAACCTCCCTAAGGCAGAAAGTACGTCTGCTGTGGTGGTTTTCTGCACCCTCCGCCCCAGCAGCCCAAAAGCTCCATGTATCTTGCCTAGACAGAAGCCTCAGTTTCGTCGATACCCAAACCAGAGCCCAGATGCTTCTGTTTTACCCACTTCCAACTGCATACATTCCCCACACTAAAAGGATAAACTAAACCTGTGGCAGAATAGAGAAGTAACAATTTGCAAATAGCTGAGGGTGAACGAGGCTCTGGAGCTGCTGAAAATATGCAGACAACTGGGCGCCGTATGAATGTTCAGAGAGAGCCGCAGCACCTCAGCCAGACGGAAAGAGTGAGGCTGAGATTGAGACTGGCTTTGGAACTCAGGACTCCCTAGTTACGGGAGACAATCACCCTCTAAGGCTTTCCTGCCTTTTCTGGGAATTGCACTGACATACCCTACACGTCCTGCAGAACTGGACTGAGCTGCAGGATGATCTTGGGCTCTGTGCTTCTCTTATTAACTGATGCCTCATGGGTTGGTCCAATATTCAAGAGAAGAGGAGTGTTTTCTTCATTTGAGAAACTTGTCCAATTTCCAGACTCTTTATCAAACAGAATTTCTTCTTTCTGTGGGTTTATCTAAGACAGAGGTTTTGGAGGAAACCTCTGGTATATCTGCCAGGCACCTTCTTTTGGAGACAGTTCTCCAGCATCCCCTCTGATTTACCCATCTGATATCTGCAGGAACTTCCACGCCTCACTGCCCTCTGACCGATCCAGGTACCTGACCCAAAAGAAGCCAGTGTTGTGGGCCCAGCTGTTCCCAAGGCCCAGCCAAACTCATATTCTTAAGTTCCTTAAGATATTACCTTTTAGTCTAGTCTAGCTCAAGTTGACTTTCTATCCCTTGCATCACAGAGTTCTAATTAACACAGGAAAGAAGAGGGAGATGGAATTAACATATACCTTTCATGTTATTATAATCAAAGAGTAAAGATGTTTGAAAGCAGTGTTTCTCAACTGGTGGCTAATTTTGTCCCTTAGGGAACATTCAGCAATGTCTGGAGACATTATATGTGTGTGTGTGTGTGTGTGTGTGTGTGTGTGTCACAAGTGTGGGGTGTGGGTGCTGCTGGCTTGTAGTGGGTGGAGGGCAGGGTTGCTGCCAAACATCCTACAATGCATAGGATGGTTCCCACAACAAAGAATTATCCAGCCTGAAATGTCAAGAGGACCACTATTGAAAAATCCTGTTCTAGAGAAAGACATTCATTCTTCCAGTTCTTCTCTTATCTATACAACCAACACTTATGAACCATTCACAATGTTCTAAGCACTAAGTTAGTAGCTACTTAGGCAAGTGTTCTCTATTATTATCCTTGTTGTTATTCAGCGCCAGGCACTTGTTAGGTGCTAGAGGTAGAGATGTGGATAACGGAGGCATGATCTCTGTCCTCATAAAGCATCCAGTCTACTGGGAGACATTTGGGGGCAGTAAAGGAGGAAGCATGGAGTGCTACCACATTTTACAGAAAGGGGCATTATATTGATAAACAGAGGCTAGATTAAGTCAAGGCATCAAACAACCCCAAAATCCTAGTGGTTTATGACACCAATTTGATACTTCATGTTTTTGCCAGATGGCTGGAGCTCTGCTCCCAGTCTTCTCAGTCAAGGACCCACACTGATAGAGCCTCTGACCACCTGGATTTTGGCAGTTGCCTTGAGAGATAGAAGGGGTATGGCTGAGCACACACAGGCTCTCAAGGTTCCTGCCTGGATGTGACACACACTACTTTTGCTTACATTTCATTGGCCAGAGCAAGTCACATGATGACAACATACTTCAAGGTGGTGGGAAAGTTCAATCTAACCCTGTGCCTAAAGGAAGGAGAGCGAGAACATTTGTGAACGGCCTTAATGATGGGCCACCTAACCTGGCATTTAGAGAGTCAGAGGAATGTCTTTTAGGAGGTAATAGTCTAGCTGTGAAACAGGAATTAACCAGGGACAGGATGGGATGGGTTGGTTCCAGGCATAGTTGAGAAGAGTGGCTAGTCAGAGTCCAAAAATGAGGTGGCAAGAGAGAAGGCTGAGAGTTTGTCAGGCCAGATTGTACAGGACATGGCACGCATATGTCATGAATATGTTTGAGAATTAGATTTGCATGTTTGAAGATGGTTCTTGTCGTGATACGTAGAATGGATTACAATTACTAGGCAGGAACTGGGGACACAAGTTAGGAGAATCTTGCTATGATACAGGATGAACCAGGGGAGAAAGAGATGAGTAGAGAGAAGCACACAGATCAAAGAAGCATCTCGGTGGCGGCAGAGGCAACAAGGATGTTCGCCAGCTTTCTGATCGGGTAACCAGTAGATGGTGGTACCATTCACTAAGGAGAAAATTTAGGATGAAAGGAAAGTGAAGAGTTTAGCTTTAGAGAGATTAAGTATTAGAGGCTTCTAAGTTACCCAAGTGGAGATATCTTGCAATCAGTTAAATTATAGGGGAGGAGCTCAGAAGGGAGGCCTGAGTGAAAAAAAAAAAAAATAGATTTGAGAGTCATCAGGATACAGAAGCTAATTGACGATATAGGGTAATAATATTGTTCAGGAAGAATGTGCAAAATAAAAAGAGAAGTAGGCATAGGACCCCCTAAAGAAGAACGATATTTAAAGGACAAGAAGAGGAAGAGGGTCTCAGCAAGGTGACTGAGAAAGATGGCTGAAATAAGGGGGGGGGGGAAACAGAGAGAGTGGTACCAAGGAAGAAAAAGGAAGAGAATATTTCAGGGGAGTGGCCACTGGTGTCAATGCTGCTGAAAGAACCGGATTCGAAAATAGCAAATAGACAATTTCTGATAAGAGAATGCCAAGTAACGATGGGCAAGAAAGAGTTCTTTGGCCATGTGTCAAGAGCAGTGCAAGTGTAACGGTGCAGGTAGGAGGCAGACGACGTTAAAAAGAGGAGTAAGCGGGAGAGAAGGAAATAGCACCACTGTGGGGCCAGATCTTCCAGGAAGCCTGGCTGTGACCAGGAAGAAGGTTCAAAGCTATCTATTTAATGTTAGGTCAGGAAATTAAACCCAGGACACTGATCTTGCCTTCGAGAAACTTCAGATCCAGTAGGAGACAGAGGATATATCCAGAGAGAAGAACAATAAGGCAAAGAGACACTGAGCCAGGTAATTTGGGGTTCACAGAAAATAGCTCTCCTATTGAACCTTTAAGGGGAAGCCTCTCAGAGGAAATCGAACCTGATCTGGTCCCCAAAGAAGGAGTTAAACTTGGAAGGAAAGGGCATGCCTAGGGGGGCTGAGAATACACATTAGAGCACAGGCACACAACGGCACGTGAGGCACAGAAAGCAGTCCCATCTGGCTGGAGCAGAATGGTAGAGTTAAGAAG
Source organism: Equus quagga (assembly GCF_021613505.1). Classification (NCBI taxonomy): domain Eukaryota; kingdom Metazoa; phylum Chordata; class Mammalia; order Perissodactyla; family Equidae; genus Equus; species Equus quagga. The sequence continues at coordinate 3,778,693 of NC_060280.1, forward strand.
GATCCACATTTCCTAATTTTCAAAGCGTGTCCTGGGGAGCACTAGGGTTTCCACAGAGATGTCCACACGTAAGTTTTCTACATCAAGGGATGGTAAACTATGGCCGGTGGGTCAAATGCAGCCTGCCAGCTCTTTTTATAAATTTCATTTTACTGGAACACACCCATCTGTTGACATCCAGTCTACGACTGCTGTCACACTACAAGGCAGACTTGAGTAGCTGAGACAGAGACTTCATGGGTGACCCACTAATGCAAAAATATTTACTATCTGGCCTTTTTAGGAAAAAGTTTGCCAACTCTTGTTCTAGGTAATGAAAGTCTGTCTGTTCATGTGGTTAAATCCTTTTCATTTATTTTCATCATCCTCGGTAGAAATCTTTGTAAAATACTTTAGATGGCCTTGCACCGGCAAATGATGATGGTGTTACATGAACTGAGGCTTTTTAGACCTTTCCACAAATAAAATGAAATAAATGCCTTATATTCTTTCTTTTCTTCCAAAGTGAAACATAATCAAACACAATGGGCCGGGACATTGGTGAGAAGACTCCAGCGCTGTTGTAAACTTAAGCTGCCTCTCTGGGTCGCGGCGCAGGAACGCCTGCGGGACACTCTGCTGCTCACCCACATCTAGTTTTGCTCTCCTTCTGCACGTGGGAGGAGCACGCTGACCTGCCTTCCTGTGCACGGACCGGGTTATGTGGCTAGTTCTGCCCAGTGGGAGATGTGTGGCGCCACTTGCGGGCAAAGCTCTCACTTGCCAGGAGGCAGGCCCTCCAAGGAGAATGTTCCCCTGCCATGGCGTTCGGTGATAACTGTGCAGAGTCAGGTGTCCAGCATGCAGTCGCCTGAATCGGTGAGCCTCCTCATGGAGGTGAGTAGCTCGGGAGAGCCACGGAGACCAGAAGTAGCCTTCGTGTGAGGAACCATCTTTTGTGGTGTTAAGTCCCTGAAATTTTGGTAGTGTTTTGTGACTGCATTATAACCTGTCCTATACGGACTGATATAATGGCCTGCGGACTATTTACCAGCCTAAGAATGCTTCCCCCATGCCACATTGTCTCAGACTCATACACTTTAGAGGATTTCAGTATTTGAAACTTTATATTTTATCTCTTTCTTCAATATCAGGCTATCATCTAAAGCAGTTATCAGTATGTCCCACATTCACATTCACTTATAATTTGCTGTTCCTAATTTATAAACTAACAGAGCAGATACTTTCAATCATTATAGTCATTTCTAAAGTAAAATTAATATTCTCTGAGAGAAGTCCTTGAGGGAATTTCTTGTGATTAAAATGTTTTAGTAGCATGGGTTCTATACCACCCATTTAGACTAGCCAGAGATCTTTTTTCTAATTTCCTTCCTTGTTTTGGGTGGTGTTCTAGGTCAGAGAGTCTATCAACCAGTAATTTTTGGATAAGACATGAATGGGTTACCATATGTTTAATAAAACTGTGTCGGATTGCTCTGTAAATTTTTAGATTTATCATAGGTAGGTCTGACATATATATTTTAAAATTATTTTTCGTATATATCCATCAGGCTTCTCAAAGTAGATTCATCTATCTCCTAGAACACCTATCTCAGTGACAGTTTTCATTGCCCGTGAGTTCATCTGTGGCAAAACTCTGCTGCCTTCTTTGATTTCTCCCTTATCATTCTCCCAACAGACAGTGGACCATGAAGCTTTCTTGATTCTACGTCTAAAATATGCTTCAAAGGTCTTAGCTGACATACTAGACCCTTTGAAGTTGGTCCCATCTTATTTTTAATGAATGTTGTCATTTTTCTGGCCAGTATCTGTTCCCAGCTACTTGGGCAATAGTGACCAGATAGATTAGAGACCCTAACATCCCGCCATTAGTACAGCTTGATAGGACTCCATCAAGAGGCCCCGCTCCCTCCCAGCTACAAGATGTCTAAGTCGTACCAATCAATGCTATCTCACTGAACTCTGAAGTTTAAGGGAAATCACTGAAAATTATTTACCCCTTGAGGCTGCCTGGAGAGACCACCACTAGTTTCCAATGCCCCAGTTCCTGTCTAAATTGAATACTGGCTCTTCAGCATTTCCTGTGATTCTATGAGTAGCACTTTCAATAAATTATGTGTGTGTGCGTGAATATGTGGGAGAGCGTGTATGTGTGTCCAGGGGTGTGCGTGTGTATGTGTGTGTTTGGTATGAGTGACTCCATGAGTTTCTGTTGCTTGTAACCAAAGAATTCTAACTGGTACTCTACCTCCCAGCCACCTCCCAGCCTCCTCCCAGGCCTCTCCATCTCTCACATCCTAAAGTCCAGCACCAATGGGAGTTGAGCAGCTTCCACAGCATGCTATAAACTTTCATTCTTCAAGCTTTTGTCCATACTGTTCCCTCTTCCCTCAACACCCTTTCTTCATTCCTGGAAAATTTCAATTCATCCTTCAAGTGTTAGCTTAAATACAGAAGGAAGTATTCCTACTTCGAACCCTCTCCCAGCCCTAACAGGCAAAATTAAGTGTCCTTGTCTTTGTGTATCCACACAAAGCAATTGATACATCTTCCTAACTTACAACATGGTATCACGGCTGGTGATTCATATGTCCAGCCCTTCCAGGAGATGCTGAAATCCTCAAGGACACACAGGCAAAGTTCAACAAATATTTGTTGAATTGAATGAACTGAATCACATCTAAAGAGAACTTTTTTTTCAAAGGATGGATCTCACTTTATTTATTTAATTTTTTGTTTATATGTTTTAAAATTTCTAATCTTGCTCTTTTTTGAAAATTGTATTCTATTAACACTTTATAGAGTTTAGAATTAACATCTGATAAGATGGAGAAAGCAAAAATAGTTGTTGCACTTTTCTTCCTGCCTTGGTTCTCTGCCTCTCTCTTTTCCCCTGACACATCACATTTTGATGCCATTTTTTTGTTTCCTCTCAAGCTGCCTTAGCCTCTGTCTTGGCAGAAATATGCAATGACCCATTATGCAATGAGTTACATGGTTTAACAAACATGTAAAACTGATACCATGTGGAAGAAGGAAAAAACATGAAATCCTTAATAAGGCTGCTAATGGGAATAAGGCCAAGGATGCAATCCCTTAGGAAATTCTGGAGATGGGTACAGTTGGGCTCCTCCTGGTAAATCGCTAGTGAATTATTCAAAAAAAAAAAAGAAAGAAAAGAAAATGTCAGGGGTTCCTGTCTACTTTCTTGAAAAGATTGATCCAAAGGCACACTTTACAATTGTTCAAATGAATTAAATTCAATCAAAGAAGCAAAATGCTAATCAAAACTTGGGGGAAATAAATGGAATTGGTTTTCTCTATGTATCATGTAATGACACCTGTCCTATCTCACCTGCCGCCCTTCCCAATTGACCAGAGAGTTAGGAAATATTTCTTTGGTATTATATGTCCCCACACTTGGAGGAAAAAGGAAATGATCTTTCTCACTCACCTTCTTGAGCCTTTTCATCTTAACCCCCTTGCTTATATAATGAACTCCAAATCCCTGACTTTAACACACAAGGCCCTCAAGGATTCCTTCTGGCCCCAACCCACCTCCTCTCTCACTGTCTGTTCCATTCTACTCCAAAAGCTTACTTTTCTAGTTTATCCATATCTTTTTTGATATTCGTACTTGTAAGCCTACTGCACCCATTAACTGGGAACCCCCGTTCCCATTTATCTAGCATTACCCTCTTTATCTCCATCCTGTTTATCCATTTCAAAGACTTAGTCCCTCACTCCTCTGAGCCCCCACAGTGCTGTAACACATCTCCATGTTCCACGTAATTTATCTTTTCATCTATTTTTCCCTACTAGATTCTGAGCTCATTATGAGCTGGGATCACATACCAATCACAGTTCCCAATATGTAACAGATACTCCAATATTTGTTGAATGAATTAATAATTACTCACTTCCAAAATAAAGCCATGGAAGGCTGTTGCCAAGGGAGAAGTCAGTGCCCAATTAATGGTACATATACTAATAAAGGGGTTACAATGTGTTTATTTAAACCTTTCTTACCATGGAAAATAAATTTGCCATCTCAGAAGCCCACTGAGAAAAACTTCAATGCCAAATAAATGGGCTTCACGGTGCCAGAGAGAATTTCATTTGTCTTTGATATGTCACTTAGCAAACGTAAAATCTGTAAATTAACACCAACAGAAACCAAAGGAAATTTCTCTATCCACACATAAGGGCATAAAACATCTAATCTACAAAACCATTATGGACACCAACAATAAACGACAAGGGATAAACATATTCTTATCTCCAACTGGTTCTGTTTAGGGGAAGAAGAAAAATGAGGTCAATGACTTCACTCGAAAAGCTATTCTAGGTTAAGCCTTTCTAACATGAGCATAGATAGAAATTGGTTATTTCAGCCCAGATTCCAACAGCTTTAAAGAGCTTTTCTCTTTAGAGGATAACATTCATTTAAGGAATCTTTCAACCTATACAATTTCCAATTCCTAAAACTGATCATAGGAGCAACTTGATTCCAAAAGAAGATAGCACTTCAACAGTGTTGGTAGGATAAGAAATAAGGCATTACTACAAACTGATTTTCTGGCCCTGAAATTAAAAAGCAACATGACACTTTGGAAAATGCATAAGCTGTAGAGATGCAGGTTCTGATCCTGGCTCTGTCGCTTCCTGACTGTCACTTTCTGCCTGTGGGAACTTGGGCAAGATGTTTAACCCTAGTGGGCACCAGCTTCCTCATCTGTGGAACTGAGGTTTTGAAAAGCCCACTTCATACAGGTTTCTGAATGTTGAAGGTGATATTGTAAGTGTCCTGGTAGAACACTTAACACATAGTTACATCTCAAGCAACACATACTTAGTTTACAAAAGTATACTAATTACTTAATTAAAATTAATTTTTAATTACTATTTTGGATAGGGAATACCAAAGTATATGGGTAACATTTCTATGTTCCTGATGGTTAGTGAGGACACAGTAGAAGAAAAAGTCAAGGATGAAGAGCCTAGATAGAGAACAAGACAGAAAGGACCAGGTTGAGAATAAAAGCAGGAACATCTCAGTAGCACTGGATCATGAGAGGGGTTATAAACATGTCAGGTTGGCCAAAACATCTAAAATCCTAGGAAGAATGGAAATAAATAGAAACTGCATAGAAGAGTGAATTTCTGAAGACGCCACCTGACATTTCACTCAGCTAATGGGCATTCTTCTTTCCCTCAACAATAAGCCTCCAAAATGTCCTGCAGCTACAGTGGTGTAAAGAAAAGAGAAATATATTTTTCTAGCCACAGACGGCCATGCAGATGGATGGGAAACACCTCTGGATAGATGGAAGCTACATGCTGTTTTAAATAGCATCAAAGAGATATAGGCAATCAACGCATGGACCCAAGACAGGAAGTGTTCCAGGATTTCCATGAGATGGCACATTTTCCTCTGCTGCAAGGCCCTAGGCATTTGAGAAACAACAGTGCTGAGAAGAGCACACTTCACACCATGAATTCTCCTATTATTTTAACTTAAAAGAGATACAGAATCTTCTCTTTGATCAGTGGTGTGAAAATCTCCAGGCTTTGGAGGGAGAAAAGACTGGGTTAAAATCCTTCCTAAGCTAGTTGGGAACTATAAGATATTGGGTAAGTTTTTTCTATCCTAAACTCTAGTTAAATGAATAGAATTATAACTACCTCACAGAGTTATGGTAGAGATTAAAAAGCATAATTATGCAACTTACGTATCACAGCCCCCTGCTACATAATAAATACTCAATAAATGGTAGCTGTGCTTGTTATGTGGAAGAAAAAAGGGAAGAAACGTGGCCATTTGTCTGTGTCTGCATTTGGAATAAAGAAATTTGCAACAAGGCATCCCACAGAAGACTGAAGATGAGGCTTCACAGAAATGAATAATCTGATACCTAAACCCACACCAGCTTCAGTGAAGTCAAAGGGTGCATTTTCCACAAAGGTGACCAGAGAATCTTGGACTGGAGGAGTTTCACTGGGCCCAGCTTTAAAACTCCCCCATTGCCTCGCCAGAGATGCACTCAAGTGTGGTGATGTTGCTCTGGCCATTCAGGGTGAGGTCTTGCCTGTGGGGGAAGCCCTGAGTGGGGGCTTTTCATGGCCCCTATATTCGCAAGAACATCACTGTGGAACTCTAGCATAATTGACATATATATTAGTGAAAACTGTCACCTGAAACTAATATCTGGGTCTGGATACAAACTCATGTTGTGCTGCCAGCTCATCTCACTTCATTGTTGTTTCACTTGCCAATCTCTTGGCAACTGTGCAATAATGCCCAGTCTGTAGGTGTGTGCGATCAACTATCTCTTGACAGCACCTAAGAAGGGCAGAGTATGCCAGCCCTGCCTGGTGAGGGACTAGCCACCCCAGCCCTGTGGATGGCTGAGGCTCTTGAGTTCCACAGGACAGCCAGGAGAAAGGGGCCCCAGACGTGGGGGATCAGAGCACTGAACTATCATGCGAACTTTGGATGAAGTCAAGTAGCGTCTAAGAGCTTTGGTTTCCTGGCTTAAAAAATGAGGACAGAGAGGGCAGCCCAGTGGCATAGCAGTTACATTTGCATGCTCCGCTTCAGCGGACTGGGATTCACAGGTTCAGATCCTGGGCACAGACCTAGCACTGCTCGTCAAGCCATGCTATGGTGACATCCCACATAAAGTAGAGGAAGACTGGCACAGATGTTAGCTCAGGGACAATCTTCCTCACACACAAAAAAATGGAGACAAAAGCCTTTGCCCTATCAACCTTTCAGTTGGGTGGATCAAAATATAAATAGATAAAATTTGTGCAAGTTCAGTATAAATTATAAAGTGCTAAAGATTATAATAATATAAGCAGTATTGTCATTATTTCTTCTTATACGTGTTTAAAAATGTCTTACAGGTTTTTTAAAAAATATATCATCTTGCATTGAAAGAGGAGGACCAGACAAAAGTGAGGATGGGATCTGTTTCTTTGGGTCTTCTCTAAATACCTATCAAATCCATTAGCATGTTGGGCTTATATCTCAGACACTTGGTTTTGAGGGGGTAATATTTTGTCACTAGAAAGTCCTTATCAGAATGATAGGAATGATTTTGGCTCTCCATTCTTCCCCCAAAATTTATGAGTGCCCATATTTTCTCAGTGCCTTTCCTCTCGGCATAAACCAGCAAAATGGGTTACTGTAGCTTGCAACTAAGAACTCCGACTGATACACACGGTATAGTAGAAAGACCTTTGGGACTAGGCAGAGCTGGGGTGAAATGCCAGGTCCATTGTTTACCAAACTGGGACAACTCACTGAACCTCTCTGAGCCTTAGTTTTTTTTTGTTTTTTTTGTTTTAAAGATTTTATTTTTTCCTTTTTCTCCCCAAAGCCCCCCAGTACATAGTTGTATATTCTTCGTTGTGGGTCCTTCTAGTTGTGGCATGTGGGATGCTGCCTCAGCGTGGTTTGATGAGCAGTGCCATGTCCACGCCCAGGATTCGAACCAACGAAACACTGGGCTGCTTGCAGCGGAGCGCGCGAACTTAACCACTTGGCCATGGGGCCAGCCCCTCTGAGCCTTAGTTTTTAATCTGTAAAGTGGGAATGAGAGTCCCCTCCTCACAGGGACTGTGTACATTAAATTGGCATGTGTGAAAATACTGAACAAGGGTTTGGCACCGTGAAGGGGTTAGTGTGTGGCAGCTGCCTCTGTCCTCTAGAGCAGCGGCTGTCTGCCTTTCAGGATCACTGAAACCTCTGAAAATTGATGAAAGCATTGGGTCTCTGATCCAAAAAATAATGTGCGTATACATATTCACATAATGTCTCGCATATAATGTCAGAAGTTCTTTGGATCCACTGAAGTCCAATAAGGGGCCCACCAAAAGCAGATTAACGACTCCTGTTATAGGGGGTCACCTATGACACATACGTATTTTCACTTTGAGTGTTAAATACCTACTTTGTCTCTGAGCTCTTCTGCTACTGCTACAGCCATCAAGACTCAATTAAAACTTTTACTTGTATAAAGAATAACTACTTACAAGAGGCTTTCACACTCAAAATATCATTTAATCTTCAGAAAAATCCTGTGAGGTCTGTATTACTGTCCTGTTTTACAGATTGGAAGAAAAGTTCTTTTTTTAAAAAAAAAATTGTGTGTGTCTTCATTGTAAATAAGCCTCTTGAGCACACGGACCACATTGCTTTATCACCGTTGCTTTGTCAACACTTATACAGTGCCTGGAGCACGGGAGGTGCTCAGTGTGTTTGAAATAAATGAAGGGAAAATGTAAAAAGAAGACTCTCATTTCCTGCATAGTGAGACTCAATAATTTGAAGCTATATCAGTGTAGAGCTAAACTATCAGGACGTCGTTGTGGGCTTAGCCCAGTGCCACCAGAGATATAAAGGGCTCTTGGTAAATGTCGGTGGATGGATAGGTGGGTAAATGAATGAATGAATAAAATCGCATTTCTAATATGTGAAACCCTGAATTTCAACAAAAAGTTTCTGTTTCCTTTATCTCTTACTGCCCCAAACTCAGTGGCTTAAGACGACCGTTCTGTTTTGTGGATGAGGACTTGGGAAGGGCTCAGCGGGCTGGTTTCTCTCTGAGCCACACGGCATCAACTGGGGTGGATGGAGCGGGAAGACGACTTCCAAGCTGGCTTCCTCGCTCGTTTGCTCGAGCCTTGGGAGGAACAGCGGAAGGTGGTCTCGGCTGGGCTCCTCTCTCCCTCCAGCCAGCAGTAGAGCCTCTTCACTTGTCTCTCCGGCAGGGCAGTCAGACTCCTCACAGCACCAGCAGGCTTCAAGATGAGCAAGTGAAAACTGCAGGCCGCTTGAGCACAAAGGCTGGAAGTGAAGCAGCAGCATCTCCACTGTTTTCTGCCGGTCGAAGCGCTCACAGGCTGGCCGATGGTTTAAGGGGTGGGAAAATAGATCTCATGTCTTGGTGGGAAGATTAACAAAGCATGCGAAACCCCCGTTAATCTACCACAGTTTCCTTAACCAAGACAGAAAGTCCATGAACGTTAAACCATGGAGTTGCTCTTGTCGCCACCCTCAATCAGACTTTCCTCATGGAATAACATTGATTTCCCAAATATCAGTAAATAATTCTATAAACCCTTAGATTAAAATTCAATGAAGCTTGGATGCATACCTGAATTAATTTCCGTGCTACAGTGAGCCGGTCTCAGGGGTGACATAGGAGTGTCTGTGTTCTAGTTATTTAAGGTAATTCAAACTTCTCCAAATCTGGTGGGATCAAGCAGCCCAAAATATCATTACAGCTAAAAATTTACTCTACAGTAAAGTGTCATTACAAATCAACCCTGAGCGATCCGCCTCCCGGGCATGCAACAATTTCAGCACTGCCACTTTCAGGATATTTTAGCATCTCAGCAGGGAGCATGGCTAAGTAAGAGCTAAAATAGCACAATGATCCCAGAAACCACAGAGAAGACAGGAAATACAAATAACACAAACAAGCACACGGCATCTCGGACAATCCCAAAGAGATGTAGAGTTTATTCTCAACCCTAGTTTCTAGAGGCTCCATATTTTAAGGAGTTTTACTTCTGAAGGTTTGAGCCACCCCTATTCTCACAAATTCAAACGATTTCCGCAGGCACAAGGATTATTTTCTCACTGTGTCACGATCTTAATCTCCACCTGTCACAAACATTTATATTACACATTTATTTTCAATGACCCAGGGCTTTTGCTATTTATTAACTGATCAGAAAGAAGAACTGGTGGGTTTTGTCAGGTGCAAATGTGCATGTGGATCCTTTTGGCTCATAGGAACTTTCAATATAATGGCTGAGGATATTGGGGAAGAAAACATTTTGTAAATGCCAGACCTGCCAGACCTGAGGAGAGTTAGACACAAATGCAGAAACCTTAGAACACAGGAGTGAAAGCGAGAACAAGCAAGGTGGGATTGGTGAAAGCTACAGATGTGAACCCCAGAGAAGGCAGCTGGGGGAACTGCTTGGCTTCTGATGGGGCACAGTGGTCCCAGCCCCAGCATCACTATCTCTCATTCCTGAAGCATCCACCAGAGCAACATCCACAAGGAGCAAGATTTTTCGTCTTTTGCTCACTAATCCTAGACACCAGAACAACACCTGGCACATAATGAGCACTCAATAAATACTTGTTAATTTTCAACAAATGAAGCTCATGAGGATAGGCTGAAAGGAATCCAAGAAACTAATTGAATGGGGTGTAGTTATGGAGATCTGTTCATGCAGCAGGAGCTCTGCCTACGGCATAGAAGGATGGAGCCAAGACACCTGCCCACACAAGGGCAAGTGCCACGGCCCTTGCCCAATGGACAGAGTGTAATAAGGGCCTCTTCATTGTTAAACAGAGCAACCAGCCAGAGCTAAGAAGGGAGGAATCCTCTTCTTAGAGGCGGAAACCCTATTTTGTTATGCAAGTGAGGAAAGTGAAGACAGGGGACAGTTATGAGGCTGCTGCAACCCTACCGTCACAGGGGCACTCAGATCCCAAGCCTGGTGAGCAGTAAGGGGCATGGGGCAGAGTGGAGGGGACCCCACGTGATCCAAGATATGCAATGGGACGTAATCCCAAGATTTACTCTGCTCGAAGGATAGTTGTTGTGTGAAGAACATCACTATTTGTCCTCTTTTTCTTTTGATTGACTCAGGAATTAGGGGCTGTGCCTGAGTCAACTTGATGGGGTGGGCACGTGTAGGCTGGAGAAAAAAGCAGAGACTGACATAATCCATCTTAATCCCTAAAGCAAGACATTCCACAATTTCTTTCCTCCTCAGATATCCTGAATCTGAAGAATTTTTCAACAAGGAAGCACATAATATCCAGTCTATAAACTTTTTAATGCATCAAGAAGAAATGATTTGAAAAATTATCTGTGGTAAGTTTTGAATGAGAAGATTCACAACATAAAACTAGAGCAGAAAAAAAAGATCTCAAAGTCCAAATAGACCACAAGCTAATGAGATCCAGCCATTTGTTTCTGTGGCACAAGCCGTGAAAAAAAAACAGGGGACGGGGTGAAGACCCATGCTCGTCTTATTCAATGCTTTGTTCCCACCACCGCCAATCAGGATGGATTCAGAGAGACTGAAGGAATGTGGCCTTGCACATGCAGGACACGGTCTTAACACTATCAGAAGTCCTGTTCACCAAGTGGTCTGTTGGTAACAGATGCTGTGTTCCCTTTTAGGAGATCTGTTGTCCCCTGCAGACATTTCTGCATGCCTGATCACCTGACTCTTGGCCAGCCTGCTGTCTTTTCCATGAGTGTGTATCCTTCTTCCACTGCCTTTTGTAATCTAACCTCAGGAGAGAACTATACCCAGTTGGGCCCAAAATTACACTCAACAGCCTGAGATGCTCAAAGCTGATCAAGGAGATGAACAACATTAAAAAGGAGGATATATGGTAACACATATGCATAGAAAAAAATCTGAGAAAATATCCAAACAATAACAGAGATGAGAAGTTAAATTATAGGCGATTTAAGATTTTTTTCTCCTTTATGCTCTTTTTGTATTTTTCACAAAGAACACATTGTTTTATATTGAGAAAAGATCATCAAAATGAAATATATATATGATCCTATTTTTATTTTTATAAAAGGAGAAAGAGTGTGTGTGTGTGCATGCATATATGCTTGTCTGCATACAGAAAAAACTGGAATTCCAGATTCAAAACTATAAATAGTGGCTAAGTTTAGGAAATATGATTGAGAGTGAGGAAGAAAAAAGAAAAGGAATTTTACCTCTTTTCTTTTATTCCTCTGTAATGTTTGAATTTGTATTTTATAATAAACCTGTATTATTTTATAATAAAGAGAGAAAAATATGTGACTAGCAAAGATATTCTGAAGTGTCCCCTTGTTAGTCTGGTCCGTGAAAAATAAATCCAGCAATAAAATGAAATGTTTTATTGCTATGATAGTGTGTAGTTACTGATAATGTTATACCATTATTCCTATTATAACAATACTTTATATTTGTACGGGTTAAATTCTTTTTTTTTTTTTAGGTTAGGTTAAAGAAAACAAACCTGAGGGGCAAGTCATAAAATACAGCTCTCTAAACAAAATAAAGGGTTTGTGACTTATGCGTGAGTCCTTCCTGAAAACAGGGTAAGAAAAAAAAACACAGATCTGCTCCTTGAGGAAGTCAGCTGAATTACGGGGAGCCTTCACCCAGCGAGGGCAGGCGGCGTCCGTGTGGGTCAGCGAGAAGCACATACAGAGCTATTTTCCCTGGAGAACTTTAAAAATAGGCCGGCGTGTCTGGATGAGTAGAAATGTGTTTCTGCTGAAGGCCAGGCAGATGGACCTGGTGACCCCTCAAGGCCCCTTCTGGTCCTGTGACTCAGGCTCACAACCCTGGCTCCAGCCCACCTGAGTTGCCTCATGTGTGTTCAGGGACTGCTGCATCCTGGTGGGCAACAGATGGGCCTGCTGCACGTGGACCTTAAGCCCAGCTCCCGTCCTCAGAGGGAGTCTCACAGCAACCTCTAGCAAAAAGATCGCGGTTCAGAAGCAAATTCAAAACGTGAGGCCTATGAAACCCAGACTGAGAGACATACTGAAAATAACTGGCCTGTAAATCTTCAAAAAGGTCAGCGTCACGTCAAACAAAGCAAGGCTGAGACACATTCCAGATTAAAGGAGACTAAAGGGACATGGAAACTAAATGCAATCCGTGATCCTGGACAGGATGGTATAATAGGGGAAAATGCTAGAAAAGACATTACGGGGCCAATGAATGAAGTTGGGATGTATTGTATCCGTGCTCAGTTATCTGAATTTGATAACTATGCATGGTTATGTCAGAGAAAATCCTTGTTCTTAGGAAATAGACACTAAAGTATTAAGGAGTAAAGAGATAGGTGATCGCGAGAGAGAGAGGCTAGAGAGAGACAGATGGTAAAGCAAATATGATAAAATATTCAAAATTGGTGAGTCTGAAAAAGGGTCCACAAATGTACTTTGTACTAATCTTACAATTTTTCTATAAATTAGAAATTATTTCAAAGAAAAAGTTTTAAACAGTGAGCTCTAATGTTGGTACCATGACTTAGGAATTTCTCTCCCAGCGCTCCTGCCTCCACAGCTGTTCCTAAGCACTAGGAACAGCACCCACCTTGGCCAACCTTGGACACTTCCTTCGCACTTGGCCCTAATCCCTGGGATGCCTCTCAGGTCTGCCTCTCAGCTTGATTTGCCTGTTTACCCCTTCACATATCTAACCCCATCCCTTCAGGATCAGGACTCAGGCCAGTCTCTCAGTCCCAGTGGCCATGTGGCAATCCCCACCGATGCTCCTCACATCCTGACAGGACAGCTGTCTACATTACCCTGAGCAAAGCTCCAGCTCTCCCTGGCTTGTCCATTCTGTAAAAAAAAAAAAAAAAAAAAGGTAAAAGCAAATATACTCTCACTTATGTTCATAGGAGTTCAACAAGCCACAGCAGAAATGGCTTGCTTACAATCTATTTCCGTGTATGCTGGGGAGGGAATCTTAACCCAGCAAAGGAGGTAAGTTTGGAAGGGAGGATGGGAACTAACGTTGATGAGTGCCACCCTCATGCTGAGTGGCTTATCTACAGTATCTCATTAAATCTTCACAACACTTCTGCAAGGCAGATCTTCTTATGCCTATAATGTCCTTTATAGATGAGGACACTGAGACTCAAAGATGTCAAGCAACTTGTCCAGATTCATGGCTACTAAGTGATTAAGCCATTAACCAAACCCATCTTATTGTGTTTCCAAGGCTTACATTCAAAGGACTTCACTACACGGCATCCCCGTTCTGTGGGCATAGGGTAGAGCAGTGCAATTTGCAGTGACTTATAATTAGTAATAGCACATGAAGCCTGACCTAATTTACATAAGCCATTCTGTTGAACTCCAATAAATATAAGCCACTTTATATTGATCTTTCATTTATATCTCCTATAAAGTTGTTGATAAAATTCAACCTATTTAGAAAACAATCTCTAAGTGGTAGGAGTATACACTGGTCCATTCCTTTTAAAAAGCAACTTGACAATATGTAGCTACAGCCTCAAAATATTTATACTCTTTGACCTAGCAATTCCTGGATATCTATCCAGTATTGAAACTATGGGGGGTGGGTAAGTTTGTGTACCAATGTGTCCCTTGCAGTGTTATTAAAATAGTTAAAATAATAGTCTAAATGGCCAACGATAAGGGGATGGATTTGTAAAACATGGTTTATATCCCTACATAATAACAATGCAGCTGTTGAAAATTATGTTTATAAAGTGTAATGATGTGAAACAATTTCTGTATCATGCTATTGAGTGAAAAAAAGCAAAATATAAAATTAAATATAAAGACTGATTGCAGCTTGGGAGAAACATTTTATATTTTAAAAGATTGTGTCTACTCGCTGTGTAAAGAAGAGATTACAGGGTGATAGGTCAACCACTTAAGAAATTACTGCATTAGTCCAGGGGAACAATGGCGGAGGTGGACTGGAGTCAGGTGTTAGTGTGGGAGGTGGTAAGAATCTGTCAGATTGTTCTGAAGGAGGGCTGACAGGATTTCCTAACAGATTTGTTGCATGGTATGAAAGAAAGAGTGAAGGCAAGGAATCCCTCCAGTCTTTTGGCTCAAGGAACTGGAGTTGCCATTTTCTGAGATGGAAACACTGAGGAGGAACTGGCTGAAGAATGCAAGCAGGCTTAGATTTGGGGTACGTTATCTTCGAGATGCCGGTTAGGCATTCACGAGAGAGAATTCTAGGCTGTTGGGTAGAGGACTCGAGTTCAAAGGAGAGGTCAGCATTATGGACGGAAACTCGGGAATTGTCCACTAGAGATGGCACTGAAAGTCATGTGCCTTGATGAGACCACTAGGGAGAGTGTGCAGATAGGGAATAGAAGAGAGCCAAACGCTGATCCTGTTCAGTTAGGGGTTAGGAAGATGAGGAGAACCGAGCAAAGGAGACAGAGAAATAGCAGCCAGGTGGGTGAGAAGAACAATGAGAATGTGCTGAACCTCCGAAGTCAGGCCAGGGTGTGGGGTGTCACAAAGGAAATGATCAGTGGTGTCAAAGCTGCTGACAGGTTAAGCAGTGGTTGCCAACGAGCAGTAGGACTTGAGTTTTGTTTTGCTTTTTTAAATTCTGCCTTCCTGATAGAAGTCAGAACAGCGGTTGCCTGGGGTGGGGAAGGGTGGTGATGGAGACAGAGAGGAGGGGGTATCAGGGAGCTTCCTGGGTGATGGCCATGTTTTACATCTTGACTAGGCTTGGCTCACGCAGGCGTGAACACTTCAAAACTCATCAAAATGTGCGCTTAAGATCTGTGCATTTTACTGTGTGCAAATTATACTGCAATAAAAAATAAAAATAAATTCTATTTTTCATATTTCTGCATTTTCCAATATTACTGTAATGAACATTCATTACTTTTATAATAAAAAATAAACATTTAGAAACGAAGGTTGGATTACTGCATATGTCAAACTTCTTTGAATTGTAAAGGTAAGAATTAGCAGGATATTATTTTTTCCCTCAACCAAAAACCAATGTAAATAACAATTGAATAGTGTACATAATGAAAACTTTTCCATGGATTTCCCAGGGGAAACTCACCTCTGCAAGTAAAAAACTAATTCCTATAGATAAACCAGGAAATACTTACTTCTGTACAGGTCAAGACTGGATGGTTCAGGCGATAAGTGATTTTTTTTTTTAATTTTACGAATGCAAAGCAAGGGAAGCTAATATCAAAATGTAGTTTCATGAACTTGAGTAAATCAACTAAATACTGTGTCCAAGTGTTCTCCAAAATGGCAATAAAATTGTTTGCCATATGTCAGCTCATGGTCTTGAGACAATTCCATGGGCTAATGACCATGAAAGTTGTTTGAAAATTATAAGGAATTCCACAAGTTCAAGGCCTGAGAAATATTAATACAATCTGAGGCCATGTGCAGTTCCATTTATCTCCATAACCTTGCAGGGAATGTGCTCTTTGAATGTAGACCTCAACTTCCTCCTTTCCTGGAAAAATAGTCCAGAGCAAATGCCCATATAACTGAATCTGAAGCATCGTATTCCCACAGTCAGTGCATTTTTGTAGTACAATGAGAAGCTCATATCTTGAGAAATTGTCAAGTGACCCCCATTCTCTTTTTGTGCACCTCCTCCCCATCTCAATTCTCATTAGAATGAGAGCCTCTTGTCTTGTAAGTTAGTTGAGAAGAAAATGTTAATTTATCTAAAAGGCACATCAACTTCCACATGTCCAAAAATGAAATCTCTTTGTCCCGCATTAACTTGGCAAAACCTACTCCTTTTCCTGTGTGCAAAGCATCTTAGCACATTTCTACCACCTCCAGAAGTTTTGTTTGAAGGATAGAGAATAATCAGTATCTTCTAGGATAGAAGCTGGACCAAGAAATTAGAGAGAAAATCAGAATGATACCAAGCTAAGCAGTGTGGGTCTCATAGGTAAATGGGTGTTACTGAAGGTCTTGATAAGGAGGATGATACGATTTTTTAAAAATAAGTGATGTTTATCAAAACGAATCTGCATTTGGTAAGCAGAATGGATTGAAGGTGTCAAGTAACGGAAAAGCCCCCAGAGGCAGGCCTGTTGGTGTGGTTCAGGCAAGTGGAGGTGAGGTCCTGAGGGCAGTGAGAATAGAACAAAATGGGAGAGGCAGAAATAGGACGCAGTCGTGCAGAAAATGAAAACATGGTTTAGGACATCGCAAGTTTAAGGTGACAGTGGCATCCACAGAGAAATGTCAGGCACGTACAACTGAAAGTAAGGACTAGAAAGCAGAAGGGTGGCTTCAAACGCAGTTACTCTGGGAAGAGTGTTCCACTCATGCTGTCATGGAGGGTCTACGTGGTTGCCTTTGCCAAATGAGTGTAATGAGTTTATTTATTTAATAACATATTTAACCTAATATGTCAGAAATATATTTTCAGCATGTAAACAATATTAAAAATTACTGAGACTCTTTATGGGTTTTTTTTTCATACTCTTGAAAATTTTTTCTCCACAGCCTTCAAATTCGAAGCGTGGATTTTACACTTTCAAAACATCTCTATCTGGGCCGGTCATGTACCAAGTTCTCAATGGCCGCTTGTGTGCGGGTAGTGACCACATCACAGAACAGTGCGATTCCAGGTGATAACTTCCTGCTCCTCGTAGCTTAGAATTAATAGCAGAAGGCTGTAGGGGAAGAAAAAACTGATTACCAAGACAGAAGATGGGAGAAGGTAGATAAAAGAGTGTTTGCTTGTGTGCATATGTGTGTGTTTGTATTTATATGTGTGCTTATAATGACGTTTATCAAATTCTTATACACCAGGCAATGAATTTAGCATTTTAGATATATTAGTATGTTAAATAGCTGAAACAACTCTGTGGAGTAAGTACTATGAATATTATTCTCATTTTATGAATTAAAGAATAATCTTAAGATTAGGTAACTCTCCTCAAAACTATGCAGCACTGAAGTAACTTTGAAAAAGTTACCTAATTTCTTTAAACAAGACCAGTTCCATTCCAGAATCCTTGCGCTTAACTTATATTAAGATTTGTGAGATTTATTTTATTCACTTTCTTTTCTGGCAAAACATTAAATGCTAGAACTATTATTATTTAATAACCTATCATGAGCAATTTTTCACCCTATAAAATAATACTCAAAATTATGATTGTGCACTAAGTGTTATATGGATATACAACAATTTGTTTAATCATTTCTCCTTCTCTGGACCGTAGTTTCCTCCTCACAAGTGGGGGTTTTGTGTTTAGCAACACAAATGACTGGCTGACCTGTTTGCTTGGGCATGCAAAAAGATCCAACGAAATCTGTGTTGAAAACCAGACTGATTCTCACACAATCCCCCACATATGGCTTTCCACGGGGAAGAACAGCATAGCTACAGTGCTCCGTCCCACCCCACACTAATTGCCTCAGTCAGGGTCTTAGCCCAGGCATCTAAGAGACTTGGCAAAAGCCTCCATATCTGCCCAACATGGGCACAGTTGACAAATACAGAGCTCTAGGAGCAGCCCGGAGGAGAGAGAAGCCAACTAAATGCCAAAAACGATGCCAAGTCAGAACGTTCTCCTGTATCTGTCAGCTCCACAGGTGGGCAATGAAACGACACGCTCTGCTAACGTGTGGCAAGTCTCCAAACCCAAGGCTTCTCTTCCAATTGAGAACCAATTAGGCTGAAAGTACTAAACGATTAAATGCCCCTCCTCAGTGTGTCCACAGTCCTATAAAATTCCGACAGATAATTGCAGCAGGAGTGAAAGAGACCAAATTGAACAGTGCTTATAAAACACACCTCCAACTAGCCAAGGCTGTGTGATGTTGGGGTTACTGAGGACTCACTGAACACCTTGTCTCCTCTGCCTCCCATTGGTCCCTCGGTCCCCACAGACATAACGGAGGAAGACAAATAGCTCTGAGTGAAACACTGCTCCATCAAGTTCAAGCGTAGGCACACGATCAGATATCATACTCCAGTAGATAAAATTCAGTTATTCGAAATTGCATTAGCTGCTTGGTTTGGGAACGAGCTTTCCCGAGATCTCGTGGAGCAGATCTGTGCCCCGTAATCCCTTCCCGTCCACATCCTGCGTACGTGCCCAGCATAGTGCACTTTCATTATTGTTTTTGGTAGCAGTGAGGTTAGTGGGAGGATTCTTAGAAATACATAACACACGATGGGCACCCTCCTGGAATTTTCTAGGAAAGATGTAGTCTTAACAAAATTGTCAAACTCCATGCATGCCTTAGTCCTTTTAGGACTTCAATTGTTCCCCGCGTGGGTCCTAAAAAAGTTACAAGTTATTGTAAAAGAGAAAATGCTCACCCAGCCATGACGCGGAACAAGGGTCCCCGGACTTCCAGTAAGGGGGAACAGCTACCCCTTTCCTGCCCCCACTGGGTCCTCCACACACGCCTCTACCACAGCACATACAGCACCTAATGGCACCTTTCCCCTTTTTTTGGCATTCTGCACACATACACACACAGGTGTGCATACACATACGGACAATTAGTTTTTCCAGAAGTGTGGTCTATAGACCACCAATATCAGAATCATGGGAAGGGGGGTTGATGAAATAGTTTCCTGGGACCCACCCCAGGCCAAGTCAGTTAGAATGTTTGGAGAGTGGGAAGTGGGATTCAGTCAGACAATAAAGTCTGACAACCACTGCCTTGAACCCGAGATCTCTCAAGTGCAAGGAATATGTTTCAGCAGGGAAGAAGGTATTTGGGGCAAAAGAAAGGACTTTGGAGATCTCCCAGGTTACCCTGCCCAGGACATAGGCGCTGGTCCTTTCTGCCCACGAGGACAAGCCCAGCCTGACTAGGCCTGAAAAGACTCCAACATCCTATTTGTCTTGTCAGAAATCCTGAAATATTTCACTTTGAAATTGAAGCTCCTGGTGAGCGTAGTGCTCAGTTTCTCATGCTCATTGTCTGGGAAAAGGTCTTTGAGCAAGAATGAAAACTGGGATAATAATAGAATTGAGTTCCTGGGCTGTTTTAGGGAATTACTATTAAAACTAATCACAAAAGAATTTCCCAGTATGAGGTAGAGTGGCACTTCTTAAAATAGAAACAAATCTGGATTTGCTTATTTTCAATTCATTTTCTCATTCATGTATTCATTTTGTAATTCAACAAATATCTGTCAAGCACCTACCACATACCAGGCACCGACATAACCTTATATAAATCACGATACCCTAGATTTCAAGTATGATGCCTCAACTTGAGATTTGGGCGGGTCCTGATATGGGAGTGATCATATTTTCCATGTGAAAATATGTTTGCAATTGTGGCAAAAAAGCAGAGAGTATGGTAGACTGTTTGAATTAGTGGCCCTAAGTTTTCATGCCTCCCTTCATCCATGTCTTTTGGTCATGTTTTCCTACTCTAACTCTGGGCTTGACCAGGTGACTTTTTTTGGCCAATGGGAAAAATATGACACCAGCAGAGACTTGAAAAAGTTCTTGCACATTTCTGCCTTCCCTCCTTTGATCCCTGATACTGCCATTAGAGCATACCTGGGCTAGCCTCCTGGAGGGAATGAGAGACACATAGAAAGACATATTCTAGCCGAACCTATTGTAGATTGGGTATCCCCAGTCCACTTGTCAGCTGGCTGCACATGCCTCAGAGAGCCTGGTCAGAATGAGCTGAGCCTGGCCCAGATCAGCAGAACCATTCAGCCAACTTGTGGACTCATGAGAAATAATGGCCACCAAGTTTAGGGTGGTATGTTACACAGCAAAAGCAAATTGATATAGACGGTATGCGAGATGGAATCTATTTGCTGTCTCAGTAAAAAGTTCTCTTTGAAGAAGTTTATTTAAGGCAAATTTGAAGAATATTCCATAGTTAACAGATGCATCTTTTAGTGATATCCATAAAATTTCACCCAGATGGAAATCTCTAAATTTACAGATAAAAAGGGTAGCAGAGAGACTACTACCAATATGAGAATTCAACAAGTTAGGGTCTGAATCATTGAAAACACCCATGGTCTGGGATGCGATTATTCTATCACAGCCCAGCTCAGCCTCTTCACTGCAAGATGATGCCCAAGGAGACCATCCATTCCTCAGAAATAAATCTAGTTCAATTACATTTGGTAATTAGATAATTCTTCAAAAAAGTCACACTTAGGATGAATGGGGGATTCTTACTGGCATTAGAGAAGAATGGATTGATCTAACAGATTGACATAATCAAAAGGGAAACCGATTAGTCTTATGGTCTGGCTGTGGATGGGGACGTATGAGAAATGAGGCATCAAAGGTGATCACAACCCAGTCATTAATCTGCTTGAAGACCTTCAATGGCTCCTTGGGGACTTATACGATATCCCTACTAAAGTCTAAGCTCCGTGAAGGACTGGGTCATTACAAAATCTTCACCATTATCCTCACAAAAGCCTGCATCTATTGAGTGCCTATGCTTGCTATATGTCAGACAGTTTACTAAGAACTTTACCTTCAGTAATTGTCTTGTTTCCTCTTTACAACAACCCTGGAGAATAGGAATTGATATTATCCCCATTTTACAGATGAGGAACTGAAGTCTAGGGAGCTTGAAGTGACTTGCCCAAGGTCAGTCCGCTAGGGCACAGTGGAGTCAGGGTTCAAATAAGGGTCTGTCTCTGACTTCAAAGCACTTACTCTTAAACACTACCTTATTCTGCCCCTCTTACTGGGATACTTATTGGTTCCCCAATGCCAACTCAGGTTTGAAACATGGTCGATACAATACATGTTTGCTGGAATGAATGAAGGAATGAGAAAAAAATTAATGAATAAAAGAATAAATGAATGAATAAATGAGTAAAAGAATGATAGTACCAATGACAGAGACAAAGAACTGAGAGAAGGGCCTTAAGGAGTGGGTAAGAAGACTATGAACTTTGTTATGCTAATAAGAAAACGACGATTCCTTCATGCGTTTGGGAACAAATTAACAGGATGGAATTTGAGAAAGAAACTAAATCAACATTGGTTTTTGGCATCATCAATGTAAAAGCAACTAGGTTTTTTTATACAGATAAGAATGACTTTGGCATATCTCGGGGCAGAAGGCAAAAACAGAGGGAAAAGAAGTCACCAAAATAAGCCAGTGGACAAGCTCTGGGAATTTGCTACTGAGAAAGAACATTTCACCAAGTCATGGTCAAATATGGCCATGCTATAAAGCATTCTTCCCAGGGTGCACCTGCTTCTATGTGCATGGGCCCTAATTAGCAAGAACAGCTGAGAACTCACTAATTATTTCCCTACATGTACTATTCACTATGCCAGACCCTTCGTATGTGTTCCACAGTTTAATCCTCACAGCAATACTTTGAGATCGATACCATTCCTTCCATTTTATGGAGAAGGTTCAGCAAGAGAAAGATCATTCAGTTAGAAAATGGTGGAGGAGTTCAAACTGAAATCTGTCTAACACTAAAACCCTTTCTTATTTTCTTATATCATGCAAACAGACTGCTAGACCACTGACTGGAGGAGAAAGTTTCCCTCTTTTGCCTTCAATGGACAAGGTTGAAGAAGAAACACTTTCTCCCCCCTCAAATACATTTTCAAGGAGAGAAGAGAATAATAAACTTGAGTGGTCATTTCCAGTCAGTTGAATGATTATATCAGGAATTACTGGTCTTTAAACTTAATTCCTTAAAAAGAAAGAGATACACCCAACTTTCATTAAACTACCACACCATTGTGAAGACTACATAACAGAGAAATAGAATAATAGTGTGTTGTTTTCCTTTTCCAGTTCAGTGTCTTTATTCTTCTCCATTTTCAATTGATATCCAAACCACTTATTTGCCCATGTCAGATTACAGGGTTTGAGCAAGAATTTGGTCATCCCAATTATAATCCCTTGATGGCACAAAAGGGCATTCTCCATGAGATGGATGCCAAGTCACATAAGGTTTTTGATGGAAAGTTGGAGTCTTTCCTGCACCCATAGTTACATAGTCTGGTATTAATGGAAGGTTTTCTCCATTCCTAATAGGGGCTGGGAGACAGTCAAGAATCCTGTGACGGGCGCCCTGTGGAGACACAATTTGCCTGTTATCCAATAAGCTGCTAGTCTGACCCTTTCCTAGAGAGTCAGTATAGATTTCACTGGACGTGAGCAGCTTCATTTTTCCTGTTTCTGTTAAAGTATTTTTATAAGCAGACAACTTCCACCAGCGATCCAAGACACTTCTGACTTCCAAACCTCTTTAACTGTCATTTAAGGACATGTATTATGTCCTCTAAGATGTTCTAGTTTTTTGAGGGCAGGGACTCTCTAAACAGGAGTTTGGGTGGTGGCAAGGTAAAACTGAGAAGAGAGTCTCAGACTGAAGAACTTATTGCATAAAATAGGAAAGGTAAGCAAAAGGAGGCAGATCCAGCTATTCCCGATGGGCCTGCAGAGGAGGAACCTATGCAGGGAAGAGCTAGCAGTCCAGGAAGGCAGGCAGCGTCACAGGGGGAAAAAATTCAGGCAGGCAGAACATGGTGACGAGCATTCCAGACAGAATGAATAGGTGATGAGCGTCAAAGAGGCAGCACGGCCCCAGCAATGCCCGGGCTTCAGGAATAGGGCTCTAGTCATCAGGACACGAGGAGGGGATCTGTCGGTGACAAATGCTGGCCCCATTATCAGAAGTAGCAGGGTCCCATAAAAGAAGTAAAAACACAGGGGAACAAGACAGAAACTCTAGCAGTGACTCCTCAGGAACAGAGAGGAGTTGGGCATGTCAAGAAGATCATGC
This sequence comes from Equus quagga, assembly GCF_021613505.1. Lineage (NCBI taxonomy): Eukaryota > Metazoa > Chordata > Mammalia > Perissodactyla > Equidae > Equus > Equus quagga. Next base: position 3,802,027 of record NC_060280.1, read on the forward strand.
CAGACCAGCAGGGAGAATGAGGTCCTGAGCCCCTAACCCGGATTTAGGGCAAGATGTCTCCCAGAGTCTGTGTTGGTACTCAGCTTGCCTGAGAGATCCATCTACAAGGTTCACAGGGGTGAGCCAGTCCCTGTAGTGACTTATAGATTGTACAGTTTTGCATTCCACCACAGGTTCAAGTGCAGAGCCCCGAGCATATAGAAGACACTTAATTATAATCATATATAACTAAGTGTATTCTACGTGCTAGACACTACTCTAGGTGCTTGACACGTGTTATCTCATTTAATCACATTCTAAGAAGTATATATAATTATTCCTATTTGACAGACTAGTAATCCAAGCCATAGGCAGATGAAGTAAATTGTCTAAAGTATTGCATTTAGTAAACGGTGATGCTGGAATACAGATACAAATAGCTTGACAACAAAACCCAATCTTTGAACTATATTGACAATCTTGATCATACAAATATATATTCAAAAACTATTTGCTAAATCCTTGTTATGTAGCAGACTCTGCTAGGTATTATAGGCACCTCTACACCCTTAAGGAGCTCAGATTGTAGTGGGAAGGTAGATGCTTTAAAGATAGTAACACTTCCTCCTGGGCTCTGATGGGAGACTGGAGGGTGCTATGAGAGCACTTCGTGCCAAGACCCAAAGTCCCTTAATTTAAAGTGAGACCTCCTGAGGGAAGTGATGGAAGATTAGTGGTCGTGAAAGCAGAGGATGGAGAGGAGAGGAAGAGAGCAACTTGCTCAAAGCCCCACAGGCAAAAAAAACCAAATCATTTCTTTCAAGTTACTGAAAGAAGCTTGTGTGACAGGAGTATAGAATATATAAAGAGGCAGGAGGAACGGATAAGAGATGTCACCAGAGAAGTGGGCAGAGCACATTTTGTAGGACCAGGGAGGTCACAGTCAAGAGTCTGGACTTCATGCTGATAGAAAAGGATTAGGATTTAAGAGGAGAGTCACATGACAGATGTGTGTTTGGGGAAATTATTCTGGCTTCTATGTGGAAAGAATGGATAGATGGAAGGATGTATGGATGGACGGATAGAGAGAAAACCAACTCTCGCTCTTCCTACTCTGTGACACAGACCCAAGTAGGTGTAATTGCTTCTGCAGCCCATCTGCCTCTCAGTCTGCTGTTAGGGCTTAGAGCCTAGAAGACAGCCCCAGAGGCCAAGTCTACCAACAAGAATGCTATCATATGGGAACAATGACTGGTTTTCATTTAATGTCAGTTTCCTTTCATGCTCTGCATGGCCCTTCACGCTCCCATGCCAGCCAGGCAACCTCTGTTGGTTTCTGAGACTCCAGGCCCAGCTTTTACAGCCCTGACAAGTTGTCTACAACCCTCCATCACTACTACAGTAACAATAAACATATGCTTTCTGCTTTCCCCACAACGCTGCAGTGGAGCCACTCTATGCGGCTCGATGCAGAGGAGAAGGGGCACAGCAGAGGTCTGGAATGTTCTTTGTACTCACAGCCATGCAAAAGGTCTTGGCCTTATGTGATAAATCATACCTTCAACACCTGTCAGTGAAAGAATTGAAAGGGGCACATCTCGTCTTCTGTGTGTCGCCAAATGGGTTTCTCCAGCACTAAACAAGCCAATTTGAAGTACAAGTTGGCAGGGGTCAATTCCTACACCATCACACACGTTTTAACAGTCCAGGTGCTCACAGAATATAAAGTTCTATAAATAAAAAGAAAGAGACAGCTTTGAAGAGCCTTCGCTAATGTTTTTCAGAAGAAATTATGTCTAAAACATTCTAATTGTTGCATTGAATTTATGCCCCTCTCTGCATTCTAACCACCCCTTTTGTCATATGTATGCACCTTTTCTACACGTTTCCCCATCTTATTCTGCATGCAGAGAACCAAATGGGAGAGAGGGGCTTGTGGTAGTTACCCACCTTGGGTAGCTGTAGACAAAGCAAGAGGTGATGATTTTAGGTCTTTTTCACAAGACCATGACACCTCGTAAAAAAAAGGGAAAATGTTTAGAAAGAATAAAAAAAGAAACAGGCTAGAAATTTCACTTCTTCTCTGTAAGACTAAGTTAAGACACTTTTACTCACCAGCAAGTTTAGGTTAGACAACTTTATAGCCATTATGACTACAAAAATAATGCAATATTAGCATTATACCAAAATGACAGATGCAAATGATGGAGGGAGAACAGTCGCAACAGTATAAAGGGCTCTAAAAACTGCAAAGCATTGTGGCTAGATTTTCCATTATCTCTACATAGCTATGACATCCCACCTCTAGTCAATATTCTATTCCATGTTCAAAACAGAGCTGATGAAAAGAAACACTTCACTTGCATGCAATTCAGTAATAGAGCAATCTTACTTTCCTCAGACAGACAGACAGAAAGAAAGAAGGAAAGAAGGGAGGGAGGGAGGTAGAAAGGAGGGAAAGAGAAAGAGAGAGAAAGAAAGAGGGAAGAAGAGAGGGAGGAAGGAAGGAAGGAAACAAAGACAGAAAGGTGAGCCACTGATGAGGCAAAGGTGATATCATAAAGCACATGCACTTTATTCACATAGGAATGTTCCCGGGGCTCACATTTGGAGTCAATTTACTTATATTTTAGGCACAACTTTAACGAGCATGGTTGTCTAGTTTCCCAGTTCAAGGTATCCTGGAGGCAGCAGGTCACCAGGGAGACACACGCTGGCAGCATCAAAAGTGACAGCTGGCAGCCCCAGAGTTGATGAGTAAGACAGAAAAACTCTGAAAAGTTGACACCAGAACTCCAAACCGGATCCCCCACAGGTTCAAACACAGAGCCTTGTGCTCAACAGGCCCCATTACGGCCCTTTGGAATAATTTATGATTGAGTCATCAAGACAAGATCAAATTAGAATGTTCTATTTAATAAAGCAGGGAAGTATATATATATTTTCAAAGACGTTCACCAAAAATAGTTTAGATGAACCTATTTTTATACATATGAACTTTGTTACCAGAACGACTCATTTCCTTAATGTTCTAGATAGATAGCTGACATTTGACTGTACATTGGTAATGTCCCAATTTTAATCCCAGCCACCTGCCCTTCCTGCCCATCACTGACCTGGGAGGAACTTTCAGGAAACACAAAGTTATTAGGCTAATACTACCCTAAGCTTAATAAAATTAAGGAGACAAATTTGCTACTACCCCCAACAATAAAATCGTACACTGCTACCCTGGCCCCCAGTACATGACTCCAGAGTTATCATTGCCACTGCCTGCTGCCAATCGTATGTACCATACGTTAGTGTATGTCCTGACCAAGTTTAAATCCTGTTTTAGCAGATGAGTTTAGAGGATATCCCTCTAGTCCAACATCTGAGTTTTGTAATTCAATTTATCTTTGAATACCTTGAACAAGATTCTCAAGAAATCAAATTACTGTCACCCAACAGAACTGAGCTCTTGAAGCTAGAAGAGAAAGACAACAGATTGGGATATAGAAGACAGAGCAAGCACCTACATAAGTGATATTTGCCTAAGTCTTTTCACAAACATTAACAACGGAACAATCAGGGTCAACAAAGCCAGAGCAAACTCGAGATAAGACTTCTGCCGTACAAACAGTCAAAGTTTCTAGACCTTGTCGATACTTGAAGTAAGAGTGAAGAGGAGCAAAAGGCAGCAAAGGGTAAGTATACAAAACCCAGGAATCCCCATTCATTTGGGGCAGCATGCCAAAATTTTTAGCATAGTTCCAAGGAGGAAATAACCCCAGGGGGATAAGCTTTGCAAAGCCATTCATACAAACTCATAGTCAGTCTTGAGGCTGGAGGAAAGGAGGCTTGTCACTCAGGATCATGCTGTATTGATAACAGCCCCAAACTTCACAGAGGAAAACAACCAAGGTTCCTTTCCCTCTCAGGCTCCGCGTCCATCGTGGGTCGGCTGGGGCTCTGCTCTGTGTTGCCTGTTCTCCTCACTCCAGGATCCAGGCTAACAGAGCAGCTATTACTATCTGGTCACTGCAAATCACAGTGGCAGAAAGAAAGAGGAAGTGGCAAAGCATATGCTGGCTGTTGAAACCTCCGCCTGGATGCGGCCAGGTCATTTCTGCTTACATATTATTGGCCAAAGTGAGTCACATGATGAAGCCTGGCTTTTAAGCGGATAGGAAGTATAACCCTCCTTCAGGGAGGGGCTTCACATGTTGGCATGCAGGAATGTGGTCACTGCAGGCAGTAGGGTAGAAACGACAAACTGTCTGCCAGAAATCAGGGCTTTTCAAACCAGCAGACCTAAGAATCCTGTGGAGGGCTTATTAACACACCGTTTTCTGGACCACATCCCCAGTCATCCTGATTCAGTAATCCCGGGTGGGGCCCAAGAATGTGCATTTCTAACAAGTTCCCAGGGGATGCTGACGTTGCTGGTCCAAGGACCATACCTTGTGTAAAGCTGGCATAGAGCTGCTGAGGGAAAGCAGGCACCCAGACAGAACTGTACGTCCCAGCCTCGCCCTTGCATCCAGGTGGGGCAAATGACTAGTTGTCGCCAAGGAAATATGAGCAGAAGTGACTGTGTCACTTCTTGAAATAAAGTTGTTAAAAAGCAAGTGCTTTTTTCCCCCACTTCCTTCTCCCATACACTTTCCGCCTGTTGATGCCCAGGACAACACTGTAGCTCAGGTTTGAAGCTGAAGCCTTCATCAGCTTGAGCCGCCTTCCCCCACGGACGAACTACTTCAGGAAAGAGAGCAAATTTCTATCATGCTAAACCACTGAAGTTTGGGGGTTTGCTTGTTACTGCAGGTGGTATCACCTTAACTAACGTTGAAGAGAATGGGATGAAGGTCAAGAGAATCTTGACGCTGTGTTCACCATTTACCATTTCACCCTTCCTCAGTTAGATGAGAAACCTCGCCCGCCTCCTTAACTTCTACAAATGTCACTTTCTTTGATCCCCCTTTATTATATGTGTTTTCTTTTCTAACTCACTGTGGTAAGATTAAAAATTAAATGAATTAGGATTATCAGGTGGAAAAACTCAGAATCATTTAAATTCCTGCCTAAGGTCCCAGCTACAATTCACTTATTTATAGTCCATACATTCAGTCAACAAAACTCTATCAGTGCCTACTCACATAAGTCTAAGACACAGTCCTGCCTCCAAAAATGGTCTGAGCATCACCCTGGTCCCTCCCAAAACCACGGCAGATATTGAAAATCAGGAGAAGTGCTTTTTCTTCACTGACTCCAGAGAAAGCGTCAGAATCCTTTACAGCAGAATGCTCCAAATAGCCATTACTAATAAATCCATAATGGTGGTTTTACCTTAAAAAAAAGGCAACATGTATCCAAGTTGTTTCTGTTCGTATCTCAATAAATGCATTTTTCCAAAGATGCTGCAAAGAGGTTTGGTCGCCTGTGGTCACTCATTCCAACCTACTTCTAACATGCTCTCCTGAGTAATAAAAGCTATAAAAAGACCAAGCTGCATTTGCTGCTAAGTTTCTGCACTGATTTAGGTTCCACCAAGCAGATACACCTGCACAAAACCTGACATGCAGAAACCAGCACTATGAGACGGCAGCCTTACACGAAGCAATTGGACTTCCTGGCCCGCACAGTTGCAGAAGTGCTTGGTCCTCCTGAGGCAGCTGTCAGGAAGGCTCTACAGGCCAGTGGCATCAAAGGTGGAGAATAGCAGGCGTCTGTGGCAGTCGGCTTCTCTTTACAAGTCCCTTGGTCTGCTTGGGCACTTCATCAGGCTGCATCATCCGTGAAAGAACAGGACCTGTGCTTGGTTCCACGTTTAGTTCCAGGCACAACGGGCTGCGGCTCTGGGCCCAACACTTTAGAGCCTCTTGCTCTGGCTCTCCTCTGGCCATCCCCCTGCACAGTGAGTAAGGAGTGTGTGGGGCCAAGAGGACACATATAACTGGAGCTCTAGTCCCAGGCTGTGCCCTGGGAACCACGGACTCAGATTTCTTACCCAAATGGCCCTGAGCTTGATCTAGGATCTGTCTGGGCCTCTTTCCTGGGGTCATCCTCCTGAGAGTGGACCACACCGCCAGTGTGTACACCTTTAGGTCTGAGGGTAACCACAGGACAACTTGTCGCCAGGGGTACAGATAGAGTTTGAACATGTGGGCTGCAGTGTCCACGCACACGCAGATGAGCATCTCTTGCAGCACAGAATGCAGCCAGAGATGGAAGAGGAGGGTTGGGTCATGCTTTCCCCCCATGCCACTATGCTTTCGTGAGGAACCCGAAAGAGTCTGAGAATTCTAAAGCCTAACTTGACCTTCCAGGTCATCATGGAGGTAAATTTCTCAAGGTGGGAACACGGCACATATTTTATTTAACAATTTGAAGCTTGCGTTTAACTCTTAAGTATTTACACACATTATGTGGGTATCTACGAGTACTCTTGCCTCAGACTCCACAAATTTTAGTAGTACGACTACTTAGTTCTCTGGCCTCTGACACATCTGTCAGCCACCTGTGCTCTGTGATGAACCCCTGTCTGCCTAAGTTACTCAGAGCACATTTTGTTCTCTAAAACGAAGAACCATGGCTGTTACCGTTCCCCAGATGTTCAGAAAAGGGCAGTATTTTCCTTTTCTTGTGGATCAGTCTACATCAACACCAAGAATAAGGAACTCATCCAGGATCAACCACGGTTTCTATGTGCTGTGAGTGGCTCCTCCTGGTCCCAAGGCTCTGTACTGTGGCAGAACCAGTATTGAAGGGTGAATGAGAGCCTGGGTTGAAGACCCAGCTCTGACACTTAACAGGTGTGCATTTTGAACAAGCCTTTTTAAATTTTTTTTTTAAGGAAGATTAGCCCTGAGCTAACATCTGCCGTCAATGCTCCTCTTTTTGCTGATGAAGACTGGCCCTGAGCTAACATCCGTGCCCATCCTCCTCTACTTTATATATGGGATGCCTGTCACAGCATGGCTTGACAAGCAGTGTGTAGGTCCGAATCTGGGATCCAAACCGGAGAACTCCGGGCCACTGAGGCGGAACACGCAAACAACTGCTGAGCCACCGGGCCAGTCCCTGAACAAGCCATTTTTAACCTCTCTGAACTCTAGTCTCTCACCTGAGGATTGAACAAGCTAACACGTGTACATACACTGCACTGAATAGCACTATGCAGATGTAAAATAACTGCTTCTAAGGCGGAACTAAAGAAAAGAGTTCATAATAGCTGCCTCCTTAGGTATATTCCCTGTGGGGTATTCTCAGACGCCTTTTCTTCTGTTACTTCAAAAACCTCTGCTCCAATCACTTCCCTCTGGGAAACCAATTCCACTGTCCTAACTTATGTTTCCATTAGGAAATATTTCTAGAAACTCATTCAAATGTTTCCATTTGCCAATTCCATTTTGGTACTTCAAGTTCTAAGTCCTTATGCTACAGGAAACCGTTTTCTTCTCTGCTTACTCTTTAAACTCTTCAAGCACTTGCCCAGCATTACTATGTCACACTCACCTCCTTGGGGATTGAATCACGCACTCCATCTCCTTCAAGACGTATTCATTTTCTGGAGGATCCAATGACATGACCCAAGAGCAGAGACAAGGATTCAAGCATTTAGGTTCCTCTTGCATTTTCTTGATTTTCTGAATCTTAAGGATCTTTCAGAGTTAGTCCTATAGCAATGCAAATTTCCAATAGCTTTCACAACATGATGTATTTTCTTTTCATTATGTTTTTCAGACTAAGAACCTACTACAACAGCAGCCTATGCCAGCAGGAAGATAAGCTTTCTGGGCTCATAAACTTGGAAAAGGGAACATTTTAAAAGTCGTTTTATTGGCGTATTTCAATTAAATGCCTAAAAATCCATAATGACATGGGCAAGGACTGAATTATGTAATTTCTATTTTTAAAAGATTTTTCTAGTTTCCAGTGGTCTCCACCAGATGCTTCTGTAAAGTTCCCCCCACCTCCAAAAAGTAAATGGTTGGAATTGTGGAACCATTGAGACTTGGCATCAAATGGTTGAAACTACACAGAACCTTTGAGAAGATGCTTTAAATTTTGTGAACAATCGATGTGTCTATAGGTGTTGTGGCTGGGCGCTGGGCATGTTGGCTCTGTTGCCCGTCCTCTTCAGCTCAGCTCTGTACTGGAGAGGAGGCCTGAGCCCTCCAGGCTGTGTTTCCCAGGATCACAGATGAGCTGTCTTCTGGCTGAGTTTTGACAAAGGAAGACACTGGCAAGAGATTGCACGGGGTGGGAGAAAGAAGCCAGGGCATTTCTCCTCCTGTCTCTCTAGCTTACGTGGCTTCTCAGCAGTCGCTTCTCCTTTATGGCTCCAGCTCCTTGGTTTCATCGTTTGACAGGAGTGTCTTAGTTCCAGCCGCCATCTGACAAGTCTCTAGGCAGTCACACTGCTGCATGTTCTTATCTTTCCAGCCTACAGATGGTAGTGGTTTCCTGATGTTTAGCTTTGGATTATGCTACCACTCCCTCCATGGGTCTGAGAAACTCCATCACTGGGGTAATAAGTCCCCTGAATTAAATTCTTGAAAAGCCTTAAAATGGTTTCTGCTTTCCTGGTTACACTCTGATTGATAATATAATGCACTGAATTTAGAAACAATGCACATAACTGTTAGTGCACTAACAGGAATGTTAAGGAACTGGGATATATTAAGTCATCTCGTAGACTTCTCAGGACACTCTATGAAATGCAACATAAATTGTGGAAAAATTACCCCAGCAAGAAGACTAAATTAGAGGGACCAGTGGAATGTGGGGTCTTGATCATCCATTTTATTTTTTCTCCAGGTCAAACAATATCTAGGTGAGCAGTGAATGCAACAATACTCACTGACCTATTTAAATTTCTGACTTTGAGCCAGCAGGTTTATCATCCAGCAAGGGCTGCGCTCAGATGTTCACCGGAACAGCTCAGGGAAACACCTGAAAACATCCTGTCTGGCTTGTTCACAAACCAAATGCCAAAGAGGATACAAACCAACATCACAGAAACGCTTGCCTTCATTTTGATCTTATTCTTTATTTACTCACTGAGTACCCACTGTGTGCCAGTCACTCTTCTAGGACCTATAATAATATATCCCTGAATAAGAAAAGAGTGCCCCTTACTTGTGTGGAGCTTATGGCCTGGAGGGGGCGGATGCAGGGTTTGGACCAATACCAACCAACAGGTTGAAAAACATTGTAGGAAAAACACCCAATCCATGCTTCTATTTTTTTTCTGTAAGTAATTTCTGTCTTCTTAAATCCTAAGAGGAAACAGGAGATGGTTTCCTTACTTTCTGAAACACAGTAGGACATAAGAGCACTGGGCTTGAAGTCTGGCAAGTGACTCAAGGTTTGAGTTAAGGTTCTTTCCTTTCCTGGTGGTTTAAATTACCGTGTTTATCAAGGACCCTCACAGAGACTCCCTGAAGTGATTTTAAAAATAGGGAATTATGTTGAAAACAGAGATATTTAAGTTTGGAGAACTGAAAGTAGCGAATTGCTCTGCCTCATTTTCATTTTATTTTTGATTTTCCGCAATTGACCATGATGTGCTTGTGAATTTACTGCTGTTGTTTTGACCAAATTTAGGAAATTTTAGATCGTTACTTTTTCAGATAGATTTTTCTGCCTTACTCAATTTCTCCACTTTTGAGACTCCAATTACACTTTTATTAGACTAGTTTATGTGGTCCCACACGTCACTAAGAATATATTCTCTTTTTCTCCCCATCTTTTTTCTCTCTGTTCTTCAGATTGGATAACTTATATTTTGCTGTCTTCAAGTTTACTGACTTTTTTCTTCAGTTTCCAATCTGCCGCTAAGTCTATCCAATCAATTTTTAAATTTCAGATAGTGTACTTGTTAGTTCTAGAATTCCATTTGGTTCTTTTTTATAGTTCCCATTTTCCTGATGAGATTTCCCACTGTACATTTCCTCTTTGCATCTTTTCTTTTAAATTCTTAAGTATATTTGAAATAGCTAATTTAAAATCAGTATCTGCTAATTCCAATATCTGAGTCATCTGGGATCTGTTTCTTTTGGTTGCTTTATTTCATGATTATTGGTCACATTTTTCTGTTTCTTCATATATCTAGTAATTTTTTAATCTTTTATTTTATTTACTTATTTTTTTGGGTGAGGAAGATTGGCCCTGAGCTAATATCTGTGCCAATCTTCCTCTTTTGTATGTGGGATGCCACCACACTGTGGCTTGATGAGCCGTGCGTAGGTCCGTGCCTGGGATCCAAATCCGCAAGCCCCAGACTGCTGAAGCAGAGAGCACTGAACTTAACCTCTACACCACTGGGCCGGCCCCTAGTAATTTTCTATTTTTTGCAAGACATTTAAGATAATACATTATAGTGAGTCTGATTATATCACCTTCCTTTCAAAGTTATCAAGTTTTGTTTTAGCTGGCAGTAAAATTCCTCCTTCATTTAAAAAATGTCTGCTTTACGGTCTCATGAACTGCTTCCTGTTCTTCAAATACATCTGATCAACTCTCTCTACCATAAAAACTGCCACTCCTGTAGTCGAGGAAAAAGAGACCACACAAACGCTCAGCAATTCGGAAGTCATGAGTATTAGAATTGGAGATCCATTTCATCCTTTTATTTCAAGGTGCTTCTCTGGGGAGAACCCACTACACAAATTGCATTTGTATTATTTTGTATTACCTATAAAAATTATATCCTATAAGAAACTAATAGGAATCTTTTTCTGAGTGGAAATATATTATATCTTTCCAAAATCAGTTTGTAAAAACATCTTAGTTTAAAAAGCTTAGTTTGAAAAAGAAGGATCTTAAAGAATTCTAGGGAGGAAGCACTGTCACCTTCAGGGAGGCTGAAGTTACAGGAAGTGAGAACAGTGGTTGGAAGGTGAAGAAAACAAAACTGGTCATCTCTGTTTGCATGAAGTGTGTATGAGGACCAAGGGAGCCCGTATTGGAATGGATGTCCTTTTCCAGTTTGAGCTAATGATGGAAAACTACTTATTTAATAGTATTTTTTAAGGAAAACTATCTTTGTTGAAAAGAATTTAAATACTTAAAAATATAAAGAAAAGAATTTTAGTCTTTTCAGAGATAAATACTTGAACATATTAAGGAATTTCCTTCAAGTTTTGATGTGTATGTATGTGTGTGTATCTCTGTGTGCCTATTGTGTGAAAATCACATATATGTTACAAAATTGGAATGATGCTCTCAATAAAACATTGTATCTTATATATGTCACTAAAAGCATTACATGGGTTTTCCACATCATTAAATGGTCTTTGAAAAAATGTGCTTTTTGATTGCTATATAACATTTTATTGCATGTATAGTATGCTTATCCATCCTTCTATTATAAGAGATTATGTTGCTTCCAATTTTTCATCATCAAATCAATTAAATAATTGTTTCAATGTCTGCTTATTTCCTTACAATATACTTCTGAGATGGAAATGGTGAGGAGAAGGATGTGAATAGAGTTAAGATGGCAGGACACCTTAAGGGAGAGAAAAGCTTGCAGCATGGAAATAGAGGTGGTTTTAGCTAGCGTTGTTTACATAATTGAATTGTGGAGGAGAGCTTACAAAGACACCAGGCTTTCACTGAATAGTTGCTCTGCATTTCCAACAATCAACAGAAAATGGGAGCTTAGACTGCAAACTTGTAAAGCTGCAGCAGAATTCCTTGTAGTGCACGCTGAACATCCATTGTGTGGGATTTTAACAAGGGTTACATTAAAGCAGGCTTATGAGGTATAGTGGCTTTGAAAAATACAGACTTAAAGCTCAACAAGATTTTTGCTATTACGTTTCACCGCAGGACTGCTCAGAGCCTTTAATGTTCTCATATGCTTTTTAAGATACCAGAGACCATAACAGGGAACATTGCCCAAACTTATTTGACCACAAAATCTTTTGTGCATTAAATATCCTGAAAGAAAAGGGTTCTGTGGGACACCAGATTGGGCAAAAGCATTCTGAGGGAATTGAGGAAAGCTCAATTATAGTCAAGGCCAGTGGAAAAGCCGTATCAGATTAAGTTAGATTAGGTTAAATGGTTTTATGGCAAGCATTAGATGTCTTGAAATCTTGCTTTCAATTCCTTATTTATCTCTTTTAAAATGCCAGATGATCTATGCTCTTCTTTTGTCAATACCTAGCTGTACACAAAAGTACTATTTGGTGGACTGTGAACTTTCTCTCATCATGACATGCTTTTGTGGAGGTTATAAATTTAGTGACAAGGTTCCAGCCTAGGGGTTAGGACAGAGTGGTTGGCACTGCCACTAGCTAGCTTTGTGACCTTGAAAAACTAACAGGCTCCAGGAGCCTCGCTCGGCACAGTGTAGGTGTACAACGAATCATTTATTCAAAGAATGATTTGAACTAGATCTTCAGCAACTTCTTAGTTGTTCTCATCTAGTGTCATTCATGGACCTCAGGAAAATCTAACCAGCCTCTCTGTGATCAATCTTACAGATCCTAAGGTCTGATGGCAATCTTATTCTCTATTTAAAATCCACGGTGTTTTCTAACAATAATGCTATACTATAAAGACAAGAGAAAGACAGACAGTTATTCAATTTCCTATCAATAATTCAAACATAAGCACATTTCTGTCTTGCCTTTTGCCTGACAGACATCTCTGCCCCAGGGATCAGGGATCTTGCTCACCTCATCTTCTGTTATCTCTGCAGCTCCAGGTTGGCCAATGGTTTATTTGTCCTCACAATAGAGATGTTTAACCTGAGTTACTAAGCTTTGAGGTGTCCTTGAACCCCAAGAAATTGTGGATAGCATTTTCCCTTTATGTGGGAACAGTCTTCTTTCTGGGGATGCACTCCACAGCTTTTGATCTATTCTCAAATGGCATTTTCAATCCCTCAAAAAGTTAAAACTTATTGCTTATAGGTTTCTTAAAGTTTTTTAAGAGGTACATGAAGAACAAAACAAGGCACAGATTAATGCTCAAGTTAAAAACACTGGTCTAAGTTATTGCTACAGTAATTTACCGATCATTAGAATGCGTGGGAGGAGAATGCTCAAGCTACAGACACCAGCATGATTACAAAAAGAAAAACCTATTTAGAGGCATTTTCTCCCCCTCCTTGCTTCCCAAGACCCGAACCACTGCACGGAAAAGAAACAAACAAAAAAAAGCCTGTAGGAAAAATATCTTAATGATATGTTACAAAAACAGTTATTAACCAGATAGAAGCACAACTACTGGCAAAAAGGAAATAAGGATATTTACCCATTTATGAGGCATGTTCCTAGAGACCTTAAAAAGAAACATTTCTATAGGATCATCCACTGTCATCAGAGTGCCTATGACATAGTCCACTCTGATTGGCTCTTTACAGAAAGGATTCCTGGGAAAGCCTGCTACTGGATAACTTGGTGACCCTTAACCTAATCCTGATTCATTTGGGCCACATCTTGTCTTCCACATGCTCTTGAGCTCCAGGTCCCAATTTATGAACCCCTATTCTAGAGTAAAAGCACACATCTACCTGCACACACCTGTGCACAGCACAGCGTGGCGGTGATGACGATGGTGCTCACGGTGTCCTAGTATTTAGTGTTGGCTGCACAGAAACCTTTGAGTTAGTGACTGTTACTAACAAGTTGACGGATGAGGAAACTAAATGATAGAAGGTTAAGTAATTTACCCTGGAACACAGAGCTAGCAAATACCCAAACCAGGATTCAAGCCCAACAGTCCTATTGCAGAGCTTCCCATGCGATGCGGCCTCTAAGATGTAACTCAGGAATTTGCTCCTATACTCCTCACTTTGCATCATCCCAATTCTTTCCATGTTTCTTCTCCTTTAGCTCTCCTACCCAGAATGTCCCCAAAGTTCCCTCTAGATTCAACTCCCAGAAACTGCCCGCAGTTTCTCCTGGCCCATAAGGAGTGGTCATCTCAGTCTGTGACCTAGGATGACCTTTAAGGAACCTTGACTGTCACAGTCCTTGCTGGACAATTCTGCTTGAATCCAGTCTTTTGCGACGTGAAATGGAAACTGAAGCATTTATGCTGTAATGGCCTTATCTCCTTCACTCCTAAATGGAGCTAAACTCTGAGGAGTCACACTTTACAGATCATATGTAGAAGGCTGAGTGTACAGATTGCGTCGGCCAGGAATAGCCTCTACACGTTAGAAGGCTCTTTTCCAAACTTTGGCCATTCACATAACACTTTCATGATCTTTTTCAGTCCTGTACTATCTGTGCTAGTATTTATTTAATGTTTTGATTTAGATATACTTGCTGTTTTTTAGTTAAGTAAATATATTTACAAATGAAAGTTTATTTCATCACAATAAATTAAAAACTAATATCATCTAACCTAAATAGATGGCAGTTTAAAAAGCAAACACAACAAAACAAAACCATGCTGTCAAATTCTACCTAGATTTTTATTGCCTTCTAAGGCTCTAATTATTGAGACTTCTTTCACTTGGTTAAAAAGGGAAATTATATAGTACTAGAGGAAAACTAGTACTAAACTAGGATTTCTCTTTGATCTAATCAAAAGGGTTAAAGGGGAATGAAGAAATGGATAATTTTTCTTATTATTCAATTTACTCTTATTTAATGCCCTGTCTGCACATTACCTAAAATTTGTCTTGAACAATACTGTCCAGTAGAAATATCATGCACATCATATATAATTCTAAATTTTCTACTAGTCATATTAAAAAAGTAAACAGGAGAAAATAATTTTAATATTTTATTTAAACTCTTCCACATATGCAATCAATATAATTATTATGAGATATTTTACCCTCCCTTTTGTCATATTGTCTTTGACTCTGGTGTGCATTGCACACTTGTAGCACATCTCAGCTCACTCTAGTACATTTCAAGTGCTCACCATCACATGAGGCTGCTGGCTTCCGCCCAGTGCAGAAGCCCTGCCTCGCACACTTTAGGAAACACAGACAGAGCCAGGATGCCTGGGCTTCTGGAGCTTTGTGGTCAACCTCGTTATGACCCCTGGCAGCCAGCTAACCTTTCCGGACCTCGGTTTATGTGCCTGGAAAATAATGAGTCCTGCCGGCTGTTCCTGTTGTTTCAAGCTGTCCTGTCCGCTGTAAACCCATTCGTTTCTTTCCTGTTGGTGCTCTCCTTAAAGCCTATTCCTACGCTCCTGGAAACCCACAAACAAGTGGCACCATCTCTCCGCAGAGCGTACACAGCATTGGTGAACGCTGCCACAGGAGATGGTTTGCATCCGACCTGACAGTGCCCGAAAGCAGCCTCCAACAAGAAGCAAAGCACACCAAGGGCCAGCGTCCGTCTGTTTGTTCATTGAGCCTGCTCTGCACCAGGCCCTGTGCCAGGTATTGGGCACAGAGAGCTGAATAGGACACGATCTCATCAGCGGGAGGGTAAGTTGGGAGGAGATTGGCAAGACAGTGTAACAAGTACTGTTGACTGAACCCCAGAGCTTCAGGAGCACAGAAGCAGAACTCCCAATCTGACCCAGGGCTTCCTAGAGAAGGTAGCATTTAAATAGACCCTTGAAGATGAATGGGAGGTAGCCAGGCGATGAGCAAGAGGAATCTTTTAGGCAGAGGAAGCCACAGGTCAAAGGCCTAGGGGCAAGAGGCATATTTAGGGAATTCCAAGTAATTGTCACCAGATTTCAAGGTAGGGGTGGTAGTGAGAGAGGTGGTAATTAGGGTGTAGAGCTGGAAAGGTCTTGAATGACATTTAAGGATTTAGACTTTATCCTGAAGCCAGAGGAGCACTGGAGACTGAAAATCGTGTGGGGTCGTGTAATAATATTTGTATTTGATTAGTATCTCTCTGGTAGCAGAGCAGGGAAGGAATGAGAGAGAGCCAAGGCTGAATGACAGCAAGGGGACCAGTTAGGAAGCTGCGTCAGCAATCTAGGCAGAGAGAAGGAAGTGCATTGGAGAGACACTTAGGAGGCAGAATCCATGAATTAAATTGAGTTGTTGCCACTGGTGAGAGAAAGAGAAGAGGCAGAATGAATGCTATTCCAGGTTCTGGCTTAGGGAGCTATTAGATAGGGTGACATTCCCTAAAATAGGGACCAGAGGAGGGGGAAAAAGTCTGTTCAGAACTTCGTTGACCTGGAATCTGGCCTATTCTGTAGAAATTCTGGAAACAACCAAAGCAGTCTTGGGTAGGCATTGGAAGGCTTCATGCGAACAACCTGGACACTTGCCTTAGGGGAGAGTTCCACAGGTTTATGTCACATCCACCAAGAAGGAGACAAAGGGGTCAACAAATAAAATAATATGGAGCTTCACTTCATAGTTTAAAATTCTAACTCTTTTCCTAGAGACCTTGACTCATACTGAAACTAAGATAAAGTCAGGACAGCAGTAACTTCTCTGAGCTATCCTTGGAGTATCTTCCTACACGAGTAACTTGGCCTCGAGAGTGTATGAACTACAAGCCAGTAGGGTTTGTTAGTATTTCTTAGCCAGCCAAGATGAGGATTGCGATCTTCAGGAAAGCCAAATAAGAGCTACCCTCTGGGGTTTAGGAAGGGCCAAGAGCAGGTCTGCAGGGCACCATGAAGGCCTTCAGCTATTCATCCCAAGGGTGGCACTGGCTGCCTTGTGTGGGTTTCCCTGGTGCTGCTGTTTACCATCCTCATTGCAAAGACGAGATTAGAAAAAGATGTTAAAGAAATGAGACAGCAGCAATTTCTGTTCTCCCTGGTCCAGTGGAAATCTTGCAATTACAAAGACTTCGAATAAGTCACTGCTCTCCAACATTTTCAATTCTGTTCATTCAGTGGTGAGTGAAGCTGGTTGGAGGGAACACTGCTCATCTTCCCAAATTCAGCGTTCCGAAAACACGTTGTTGTGGTTAGCGAGCATTACATGGGCCATCTAAATTTAGCAAACATTTTCATCCTTTTGCCCAAGCCCACCCACAGCAGTGGATGGAGCTTTGATTTCGTCCACACTCAACTGGGTAATGTAAACCCCTCAGATTCCGCAAAGCCTGCTGAGCAAGAAAGCTGAATGCAGAAATGTCAGGAAAATATGCAACCTTTGCACTTAAAGAGGGGTGGGAGGTGGGGGCGACTCAGACTCTATTGACTAATTCCTGCCGGCTTTTACACTGTTTCTCACCTCAACCACATCAGAGCTCCTCCGTTTGCCCAGCGAGCACCTGGAAAGAATCCTAATTAGGGGAAGCCAGCTTGCTCTTTATCTGAGGAGCTGGACCTCAGCACTCACCGCGGCTCACCTCTCAGCTGAAGGTCAGTCTAGGATGTGACAGCTCCCCTCCTCCGTGCTGATGGCTTTGAGGGCAGTCATGCTTCTTAAGGGCTTAAAAATGTGTAGGCGTAAAGTGCAGCTTGGATTACCGAGGTTGAAAGGAAGCTGCCTTACATAGTATAGGGCTGCTGCAGCGAAAAGAAGAGGAAATGCACGTTATACAATGCTACACATAGTAGGCCATCAATAAATAACGGTTGAATAAATAAATTGTGGCCATCTTTAAGCAAAAGGCTAGATCTATGATATTGAATCAAGTCGACATAGCAATTTTTCTCAAACTTTACTGCTTAAGTGCAGCAAAGAATGTGAGGAGGGGGAGAAAAAAGAACGATTTAAGATTAGGCAAAACCAGTTCATTGTAGGAATTTCTTTGAAGTCTCATGTTCTCTCTTAAAAGTTCATGCAAATTTTGCACTCTATATTATACTGTATATTTAGCCTATGGCTTCAGGTACCACCTTGCCAAATAGTTTGAGAAACATGGCAATCTGTCGTTCTCTCTGACCATGTTAACGAAAGAAAAGTTTAGAAAAAGACTTTGGGAATGACTCACCCCTACCTTGAATTTGTATACCCTAATGTTTATGCAAACTACATGTAAAAATTCTTTGAATTTTATTTTTGGCACTTCATTATCAATCAGCAGTCGCATTTTGATGTTTTCAAATGGTTAGAAAGATTTTATACCTTAATGTATTAAATTCTGTATTAGGAGAGAAAAGTATGAAAGAAATAAAATAAGTAACCTTGATTCAACCACTAGGTGTGTGTCTGTCACTACGGTAGTGTAGAATCAGATATCACAAAAATTAGCCAGCTAATATTCCAATATATGTACTATAAAGATAAATGATTAAAAAACCCTCCTGAATTTAGCCACATTGCTTTATATTAACACCTTTTGCAAATACGAGTGTGTTATCTAGAAGTTTTCTTCAGAGAGATGAAAGAGGAGTTTCATTTTTCCGTTCTTATAGTAGCTGCTACTGTTAACAGAATAAAATTCTGTTAGTCCTAATGCGTTGAAAATAATCCACACTTACACCATGAGTACTGAGAACTAATGCTGAGTATGCCTCTATACCTTCAATACTGAGTTCTAGTTCTGAGTTTTAGGCAAGTGTGCAAAATACTAAAACAAATAAATTAGATTTCTATTGTTCACTTAGGGGATGCTTTCTTAGTGTTACCCAAAATTTTTGGCTCAAGTTAGTTTTCTCCTGTGAAATATATACATACAAACTTTGAAATGAAGCATAATATTGATACACATTTTCATGGGGTTATCCCATAACAATACTCTAAGTACAGCGACTTTTGAGGTCATGTTCACCAGGAAGCAGACAATGAGATTCCTGGGGGAGTACTCTCAAGGTCAACACATCCGAGGGAGGAAAGGAAGGAGAATGGAGCGGAGGGAGCAGGCAAACTGCAAAGCAGCCACAACAAAGGCCCCATTGAGCCCGTGGGAGCGCTGCAGCAGGCAGGGCCCTGTAGAGTGTACCAAATCAGGGCCAGGGGCAGACCTTTACATCTCCATATCAGCAGGGGACATAACCTTGGGTGAGGCAGCTCCCTTCAAGACGAGGCTAATCTCCCAAGAGGCCTCCAACACAAGCCATCAGTCGCCAGCACGCAGTAGACAGAGGAATTAGTGCTTCAGTTCTGAAACAGGTGCCATGGGAATCAGGTGGACGCCCCACAGTGACCGCTGCAGTAACCTCTGACTGGTCTCCAGGGCTTCCAGAGGGTCAGCTACTTTCCCTTAGAATGCAGGCACAACATTCATTATCCTGCTATCCCTGTGCCTTCACACCGCGCTTGACATCTGGGAGACGCTCAACGAAAGTTTGCTGATTTGCTGTCCCCTGAGGCTCAGAGTCAGGCATGTGCTTCATCCAACACTAAACTCAAAAGACAAGAAATCTCGGGTCTCCAAATTCTGAAGGCAGAACCACGTCCCTTCTGAAGTTGAAGGAAATTGTGGACAAAGAACAATTGCCAGATCACGTCAGAGAAGGCTGCATGTTCAATACACATGTGGAAGAAACTCTCCTAAATTGATTTCATTATATTTTCCTGTAATTACATCTGCTTGATAAGGATCACTGTTTCTGCAGATTTCAATGAGTGGTGTCATTTGGTGGGGTGGAATCTGCCAAGGTGGAATCTTAAATACGACTGTTTTGAAAACCTGATGTAATTCATTCAGCTTATACTTAATGAGTACCTGTTATGTATCAGGCACCGTGATGTGTATATACAGGTAAGTAATACATGACTTTTTCATAGTCCTGGGGAGAGACCAATACAAACTAATGATTAGAGGAAATCAAGGTAAGACTTTCGTTGGAGAAGTCATGGAGCCACTTGCAGGGTAGAGCAGCAATGGTGTCATTAAGATGAAGCATCATTAACATCTTTATGTTTACAACTGTCTTTCAGAGTGGAATCTTGTTATAAGAAAAAAATCTAATGTTTTTCAGTGCATGTGGACCTCCCAGCATGGGAAGATTAGAACTGAAAGAATCCATGAAACATTCTAGGAATTTTAAGTATTGAGAAATTTTGTCCTCTGCCATCTGCAAGAACACACTCCTTTTTATAACTTCCATCCTTTCTGTTTGTGAGTCTGTGTGTGTCAGTGAAATATCAAAAAGAGAACAGAAAAGAAAATTAGACCCAAATATGACTGAACATGATTGCCAGAGCTGTGCAAATTGAACGCTGCCCAAGTTCACATACATTCCTCAATATTTGTATTGTCGTGGATGAAAGCTTTTCTAACTCTGCCTGCTCCTCCTCAACTGCCCCTACAAAGATATTTTTCTTTGTTAACCATCTGCTAATTAACAGAAATAGAACTCTCATGTGTCATAGAGCCTTGTGACCAAATCTAATTGCTCATGATTGCTCCTTCCTTCCTTTACCTCCTCGTCTTCTTCCCTCCCCCTTCTTTCATTAATCTTTGAGCAAAACATGAGGTATGAGGATAATAAGGCATGATCTCTACCGCAAAATGTGCAGCCTAATGGAAAAGTCAGACATATAAACAGGTAATTATAACACAATGTATATATTTAAAAATGGACACATGTGCATTGTATATGTATGTATATACATATACACATATGTATGATATACATATATACATACATATACTCATATGCATGTGTATCTATGCACACACATACGCTGCACATATGCCACCTTAAAGATATAGTATGGAGGAGGGGCAGTTACACAATTTGAAAAAGAAAGTCAAGGAAGGCTTCCCAGAGGAATAACACGTATGTGATAAAGGATGATGTGGTATTAGCCACCCTTCAAGATGGCCCCCAGTGACCTTCGCCCCCTGGTGTTCACATCCTTGTGTGGTCTCTTCCCACAGTGAGTCAGGGCAGACCTGCGTGAAAAGGGAGAACTGGAAAAACAATGGTGTGTAACTTCCAAAGCTTGATCGCACCCGGCCTCGCAGCTTCAGCCTTGGTCTCTTGGATACTTGCTCTGAGACAAGCTGGCTCCCATGCCGTGAAGACTCTCAAGCAACCCCAAGGAGTGACCCACGTAGAAAGACCTGTCAACAGCCAACGCCAACGTGCCGGCCATGTGATTGTGCCACTTTGGGAATAAATCCCCCAGCACAGTTAAGTTTGAAATGGCTCCAGCTGACGCCAGACAGCAATCCTTGAAAGATTCTAAGGCAGAACCGCTCAACTAACCCACTTCCTAATTCCTGACCCATAGACACCCTCAACAAGAGTAAATGATTATCCTTGCTTTAAGCTACTAAGTTTTGGGATAATTTGTTATGTGCCTAGATAACTAATATAGTTGGGCAAGGTTGGGCAGGTGGAGGTCACAGAAGGGGCTGAGTGAAAAAGGAAAGTGGAAAGTGTTCTAGGAAAAACAGAAACAGCAAACGTTCAGAATGTGTGGAGAGCTAAAATGAAGCTCTAGTGCTAGAGTCAATCTCAGGATAGAAAAGTAAAAGATGTGGTTGGAGAGGGAGCAGAAGCCGGGTCATGAAGGATTTCATGAGTTAATGAACTTGAAGTTGATGTCAACAAAGACTCTCAACAACGGGCTCTGTGGATCACTGGATTCAGCTGAGTTTACTGAGTTACAATCCCTGTAGGCGAAGTCTCAGAATATGCTTTTTCATAGCATCCTCAGCTAATTGTCAAGTCCATGTAAATCTGAGAATGTGGTGACAAATGGGAAGCAACTGACAGCTTTTAAAGAAAAGAAGGACTTGGTCAAAACTGGGTTTCAGATGGACCATGGCAGCTGTGTGGTGACCGGACTGGAGAGGGGAGAGGCTGTTCAAGGCAGCCAGTTAGAACACTGTTTGCACAAGGAATGCTGCTTGCTTCCAAGTCAGTCCAGCTGAAATCTTGTTTCTGATACATGCGTACCATCCAGGACATCAAATTTAAACTTAATCTGGCCTTTAAGATCCAGCAATGGGCCACAGTCTCTTAATAAGAGCTAATAGTTATTGTATATTTATTGTCCGCCAGGCATGGTAAGAAGCAGTTTCACATGCATAGAGAGGCTGAGTGGTCCAAGGCCACGAAGCTGGTAAGTGACAGAAACTTATTTCTTACTGTTCTAGAGACTGGAAAATCCAAGATCAAAGCACCGGCAGATGTGGTGTCTGGTGAGGACCTGCCTCTTGGTTCATAGATGGCTATCTTCTTGCTCTGTCCTCTAATGGCAGAAGGGCCCAGGGAGCTCTCTGGAATTTTTTTTTATAAGGGCATTAATCCCGTGCATAAGGCTGCCACCCTCATGACCTAATCACTTCTCAAAGGCCCCACCTTCTAATACCATCACCTTGGGTGTTAAATTTCAACATATGAACTTTGAGGGACACAAATATTCAGGCAATTGCATCTGACATTATCATTATTTGTATAATCATAGGTCCCACCTCCAAATACCATCACATTGGGGGTGAGTTTTCAATATAAGAATTTTGCAGGGACATAAACATTGTCTATATCATCCTGCCACTGGCCCCCTAAAATTTATGTCCTCCTCACAGGCAAAATACATTCATTCCATCCCAATAGCCCCAAAAGTCTTAACTTATTGCAGCATCAACTCAAAAGTCTCAAATCCAAAGTCTTATCTAAATACCATCTAAATCAGATGTGGGTGAGACTCAAGGTACAATTCATCCTGAGAAAAACTCCCCTCCAGCTGTGAACCTGTGAAACCGAACACATTATGTGCTTCCAAAACACAATTGTGGGACAGGCATAGAATGGACATTCTCATTCCCACAGGGAGAAACAGGATAGAAAAAAGGAGTGACAGGTCCCAAGTCAGTCTAAAACACAACAGGGAAAATTCCATTAGAACTTAAGGCTTAAGAATAGTCCTCTTTGGCTCTCTGCTCTGCCTTCCAGGCCCATGGGGGTGGCAATGTCACCCCCTAGGCTAGACAGGACAGTCCCATGGCAGCTCTCTGCCAGGGCCCGCCTCAACGGTTCTCTCAGCTTGGGGTTGAAAGCCCATGGTTCCAGGCAGCTCCATCCTCTGTAACCTAGGTGAAGCCAGCCATGCCCCCTTAGCCTGTGTACTCTGCGGATGATAGAGTTGGCACCACTCAGATGCTGCCAAAATTTGCTGCCTGCACTGTGCTGCCCCGGGGCCCAGCAGAGCGGTACCCGTGGCAACTGAGCAGCACAGTGCCGCAGTAGGAGGAGCAGAGCCCTCTGTGTGAGGCAGCGCTGGGCAGCAAGTACCAAGGTCCCACAGGTGCCAGCAGCCTCTCCTTTGAAACCACTCTGGCCCCTGCGCCCTTGCCCTCCAAGCCTGTGATAGGGGTGACAGATCTAATGGTCTCTGAATTGGCTTCGGGGTCATTCTTCCATGGTTTTAGAGAATAGTTCTTGGCATCTGTTGAGATGGCTGATCTATACTTGTTTCACTGAACTGCTGCTTGGCCACACATTTAGTGGTTCATGGTTTGCAATATGGATAGGCTGAGAATTTTCTCAGTCTTTAAGACTACTTCCTTTTTGCTTGATAATTCCATATGTAAGTCCCTTCTCTCTTCTCATGTTTTCCTCTAAGCAGTCGGGAGGCTCCAAGCTGTGCTTTCAACCCTGCGAAGAAACAGCTTCTGCTAAACATCCAGTTTCATTGCTAGAAAGTTCCACCTTCCACAAAACACTAGAACACGAGCACAATTCATCCAAGTTCTTTGCCATTTTATAACAAAGATGACCTTTCCTCCAGTTTCCAATAACATGCTCTTCATTTCCCTCTGAAACCTCATCAGAATGGCCTTTACCGCCCACATTTCTACGAACATTCGGTTCAGGATTATTCAGGTATTCTCTAAAAAGATGGAGGCTTTCTCTACAGCTCTCCTCTTTTCTTTTTGGGCTCTCGCCAGGACTGCCCTTCATGGGCTGTTCACGACAATGTAGGCTTTTTCTAGTAGGCACCTCAAAACTCTTCCAGCCTTTACCCATTACCCAGTTCTGAAACCATTTCCACATTTTTAGGAATCTGTTACAGCAGCACCCCTCTTCTCAGTACCAATTTCTGTCTTAGTCCTTCAGGCTACCCCAACAGAATGCCACAGACTGGGTTGTTTACAAACAACATAAATTTATTTCTCACCATTCTGGAGGCAGGGAACTCTAAGGCCAAGGTGCCAGCAGATTCAGCGTCTGGTGAAGGTCCGCTCCCTGGCTCATGGATGGCCATCTTCTGTGTCCATACATGACCAAAGCGGCAAGGAAGCTCTCCAGTGCCTCTTTAGAAAGGCATTAATCTTACGCATGAAAGTTCCACCCTCATGACCTAATCACCTCCCAAAGGCCCCACCTCCTAACACCATCACATTGGGGGTTAGGGTTTAACATATAAGTTTCAAGGGGGACATAAAACATTCAATCTATAGCAAGGTGTTTAATCCACATTGAGCTAATTTTTATATATGGTATAAGGTAAAGGTCCAAATTCATTATTTTCCACATGGATATTCAGTTCTTCCAACACCATTTGTTGAAGAGACTATCCTTCCCCCGTTGTGTAGCCTTGGTGCGTTCTCTTGTTGAAGACCATCTGACCATATACATTAGGGTTTATTTCTGGGCTCTCTTTTCTGTTCCACTGGTTTATATGTCTGTTTTTATACCAGTATCATACTGTTTTACCACTATAACTTTGTTCTGTGTTTTAAAATCAGGAAGTATGAGGCTTCCAGCTTTGTTTTTCTCTCTCCAGAATATTTGAGTTATTCAGGATGCTTTGAGATTCCATATGCATTTCAGGATACATTTTCTATTTATGAAAAAAATGCCATTAGAATTTTGAAAGGGATTTATACTGAATCTGAAGACCATTTGGGTAGCGCAGACGTTTCAACAATACTAAGTCTTCCAATCCATGAACATGGATGTCTTTCCATTTATTTCAGTCTTCTTTAATTTTTTCATCCATGTTTTGTACTTTTCAGTGTATAAGTCAGTCTTTTTTACTAATTATCTTGTCATATATATATATACTTATATATATTAACCAAGGACTATATTACCTGTAATTCATATATATTACCCACTTTTTTCTTTTCTCTCTCCTCACTATATTAAGAAGGGTTGATGGTCATCAATTTTCTAGTTTAGTCTTTAGGTCAGAAGATGCCCAGATGAGCTGTGTCTCAACCAGAAGAGGAACCAACATGCTGGGATGCAGGGTCAGCCCACCCTCCACTCTTGGGGAGGCAGCGCATCATTGGCACGACGGAGGCTGCAGGACGTTGAGCCGTGCTAAGCGTTGGTGCTGAGACTGGGCGGCGAGGAAGGCGTGAGGCAGTCCTGTTGCTGAGAGCTTGAGGGAGCTGTACTGGCGGGCTATCACCCAGCCTGCATTGTTGCCAGGCATTGCAGCAGCCGCCAGTCTCTGAACCACCGGTCCTTGCCACAAGATCCACGCTGGGTTCCGAGATGGGGCCGGTGTGAGGTCTGGGGAAGCCACTGTGGCTGGAGTGGGTGGCAGGCCAGAAGCTTTGGGAGCTGCCGGCACCCTCTGGGGTGGCCCAGTCACTGGGGTGGGCAGCCAGCTCTCCTCAACGCCCCTGCTTCTGGGTTGGAACTGGCTCCCGGCCCTGATCTCTCTGAGCAAATCCTTCTGCCGAAACTCCTCCAGCAGGTCTGGTCTTCCTGACTGAGCCTGCCTAACACACCAAGCCCACCAAAGAAGGGATGCCCATTGCCCGCCATGGACACATCTGGGTCCTGCACCACCCCAAAAGGACCTGTGCTCTCAAGAGATGTGGGATGAAGCCGGTTGGCAGGAGGACAGCAAGGAGGACCAGCCCAGGAATGCACCAGCTCCCTCTCCACCACTGTGGGATGCTTGGCGCTGCACGCTGAGGCTTGGTCCAGGCGGCTTCCCCAGCACAGCTGTGTGTGGCCGGGCTGCAGGGCCACAGCAGACTTGGGGGGTATGGGGCACCAGATGAGGCCTGCTCTGGCATGGGGTCTTCCAGTCCCCAGGTCTGGCCAGGCTGAGGCAGTGGGACCCTGAGGCCACAGTGCCCCTTACTTCTTGTAAGGCAGGTCTAGTGGTGATGAACTCTTCCAGGTGTTGTTTCTATGACTAAGTCTTTATTTCTCTTTCTCATTCATCTCTCAAGAATAGTTTCGCCTGATAGAGTGTCCTTGGTTGGCGGTTTTTTCCTTTCAGCACTTTGAGTTCATCACCATCTTCCCTCTGGCCTGTCACGTTTCTGCTGATAATTTAATGGGAGCACTTGTGTATATAACAAGTCACTTTTCTTATGCTGCTTTCAAGATTCTCTTTGTCTTTGACTTTTGAAAATGTGTTTATAATATGTCTCGGTATAGGCCTCTTTGGATTCCTCCCTGCTGGAATTCTTTGAACTTCCTGAATCTGGATATCTATTTCCTTTCTCACATTTTGGAAATTTTTAACCATTATTTCCTCAAATAAGCTCTCTGCCCCTTTCTCTCTCTCTCATCTCCTTTTGGGACTCTCATAATGCATATATTGTTCCTTTGATGGTGTCCCTTAGGCTTTCTTCACTTTTCTTCATTCTTTCTTCTTTTTGTTCCTCTAACTCAATAATTTCAAATGATCTGTCTTTGAGTTTGTGGTTCTTTCTTCTGTTTGATCAAGTCTGATGTTAAATCTCTATAGTGAATTTTTCAATTCAGTTATTGTATTGTTCTCCTCCAGAATTTTTGTTTAGTTCTTTTTTTTCATTGTTTCTCTCTTTCTTGACATTTTCATTTTGTCGTACATCTTTTCCTTAATTTTGTTTAGTTGTCTATGTGTGTTCACTTGTAGCTCATTGAGCTTTTTAAAGATGATTATTGTGACTTCGTTACTAGGTAATTCATAGATCTCTGTTTCTCCTGGGCTGGTTTCTGGAGATTTATTTTCTTCCTTTGATAGGGTTACATTTTCCTGTTTCTTCATATGCCTTGTTATTTTTTGCTGGGATTTGGGCATTTGAAAAAATAGCCACCTCTCCCATTTTTATGGGCTGGCTTTGTACAGAGAAAGATTTTCACTAATCAGCCTGGTTGGAGATTCTGGGGGCCTCTCAAATCTTTTCTGGAGATGCATCTTCTCTGGGCTTGTGTGTGTAATTTCCAAATCAGAGAGGTTTGCCGGTTTCTTTTTGAGGAGCTCGTAATCTCTTCCTCCCTACCATACACCTCCCTGTAGGTGTATGCCTACATATTGCAGGTTCTTTGGTGCTGCAACAAGCTGTCAAGATCTCCTTTTTTCTCAGTGTCCTCCAGGTACCCAAATATGCCAGTTTTTGTCAGCCGTCTGAATAAGGTGAGACAGAACCAGTCCTTCAGGCAGCCTCCTGAAAAGCCAGAATGTTGGACCTACATTCC
Source organism: Equus quagga (assembly GCF_021613505.1). Classification (NCBI taxonomy): domain Eukaryota; kingdom Metazoa; phylum Chordata; class Mammalia; order Perissodactyla; family Equidae; genus Equus; species Equus quagga. The sequence continues at coordinate 3,829,183 of NC_060280.1, forward strand.
GCATTTCTCTTTCCATCCCTAGGGACAAGTGGTGAGTTAGGTGTTGTCTCTCAGACACACTGAACTGCATCAGCTTGGGGAAAGGGCTGTCACAGGTGGAATTCAATGACTTTTCTTACCTGTTTCAATGCAAGCGTTCTTGGCTTTGCACTTGCTCGGGGTACTGTCACTTCTTAACTGAACTCCTAAATTCTCATAAAGGCTTTTTGGTCCATGTATTGTTGTTAAGTCAGTGTTTCTGTGGAGGAATGAGGTCTGGGGCTTCTTATTTAACCATCCCACTCTGGCATGGTGTTTTTGGAAAACTTGTATTTGAATTTAGATTAGCAGAGCATGAAACTGCAATTTAGCCCTACCCTCACCCCTTTTCTTATCTTGTATGGAGCCCTGAATGATACAGAATTCTCTTACAGGCTCCTGTAGACACTTTTCATCCACATATTTTCCAATCTTTGAAAACTTTGTATCAAAGTGTCACTCACAGGAAGCCTCATGACATAGGCTCCACATTCTTCAACAGTGGGGGGCTCCCGGCCTCAGGAATGAGCTCATTCAGCTGATGGATAGTTTTAGGTTTCAGAAGTTGAATTTTTGTTTTTCCTTTTTTACGCTAAACTGAAATCTACTTCTGTATTTTTTTCTACTCATTGTTCCTATTTCTATCCTCAGGAGAAATTAGAACTGATTGGTATGAGTTTTGTTGTTTTACTTTAATTACATAGGACAGTCCTTGATTTAAAGATGGATATAATAACTCACTCAAATGTGGCCTAGTTCTGGATGAACCTCCCCAGGTTCTTTTGTCATATGCGTCAAGGCCCTTTCTCCATCTTCATGGCTCCACAGTGTCCAGTTTACTTTTGTCCTTCCAAAAATTTTTCTTTCTTTTTTTTTTTTCAGGAAGATTAGCCCTGAACTAACATCTGCTGCCAACCCTCCTCTTTTTACAGAGGAAGACTGGCCCTGAGCTAACATCTATGCCCATCTTCCTCTACTTTATATGTGGATGCCTGCCACAGCATGGCTTGCCATGTGGTGCCATGTCCGTACCTGCGATCTGAACTGGCAAACCCTGGGCTGCTGAAGCAGAACATGTGAATTTAACTGCTGCGCCACTGGGCCAGCCCCCCAAAATTTTTCTTTAAAGGACCTCAGAACTCAACACAAGATTCTAGATGGTGTCTGACCAGTGGAAAGCACAGGGGAACAATTACTGCCTATCATGGACTCTTTGTTTTCCTCACAATGGGATCATTAAGTTAGTTTTTCGTTTTGTTTTGTTTTGTTTTGTTTTTAGCAGCTAGCTCAAGTTAAACTTCTGCTTTTTCTTCAATTTCCCATACATTTTGCATAATCCAAGTCTTCTGCATTCTGCACTTGTGAAAGGAACCCCACAATGTCCAGACTTGAGTCCTAAATAAGGAATATGATTAACATGGTAAACAATAGGTTTTATTGCCTCACTGAGATCCGGCATACTCTGATATTTAATCTTCCCCATCCAGCTTTCCCTCTACTTTTTCCTTGTATTTTTCTGAATATCACAATTGTGATTCTTTGCTCAGTTATTATTTGGTGGGTCCAGCGTGTTGTGTAATGTCATTTCTATGTACTGTAGTGAAGTTCCATAAGGAAAGGAATTTCGTTTATCTTGTTCGCCGATACACCTGGTATTTAGCATATTGCTAGGCCATTGTTGGTGGTCAATACACATTTATTGAATAAATGAAAATTCTACCTCCTTTTTCCTTTGAAGCCCATCTGTGTTGGTTGGGTCTTCTGGGAAGCTGGCCTTGAGATGGAGTTAGGAGTGTACGCAGTTTATTGGCATAATGCCTGTGAAAAACAACAGCAAGAGGAAACAGAATTGGGCAGGGAGAGACTCCAACAGTCTTGTGCAACCAAAAGAGGAGCTCTAGAGCAAAGACTGCTCATTAGAGGAGTCCTGTGTTGGGTTCCAGTATCCCAACATCCTGGGAGCCAAGATCGTGGTTTGGTCATCTTTTCTGGCATGTGATAAGCATTAAGTAAATATTTGTTAAATGAAATAGCAATACCATAGGACTCTTTATGCTCCCCACACCCCACGCACAGCCCCTGCCCCTGGCAAGAAAGGAAAAATGTGCTTAAAGAGAGGATAGGTTTCTGGTAGTGTATTTATTAGAGAACCTCAATGAGAGGAAACAGAAACTAAATCTAGTTAATATAAGAAAATAAAAGCGGGGTAGGGCTATATTTTAAGGATAAAGAGATGCCCTACAGATCCTGAAAGCAGCATGAAGCCAGGCCTCATAGATTCTGGAATGCCTTCTGGAAGCCAGGCAGTGTTCCTTCTCCACATCATGCCTGAGCTTCTCTCTGTAGCTGATTAATTCCATTTCTCTATAGACTGACTTTCTTCACTTCCGTTGTCCTCCAAGAGAAAGTGGCCATCCAACAGCTTCTCAGTTTACATTGTATGGTTACAGTACAACCTAACAAGCTGCTTCTCAGTTCCAAATGCCAATTCCCATGGGGATTAGGATGAGGAAGCTACTTGGTTCATCCCAGATCATGTTTTTAACCCAGTTCCAACCAGCCATGTCTGGGGAATGAAGTGGGGTGAGAGCTGAGGTGGTAGAATCATACAATGCAAACGTGACTGGTGAGTCCATCTCATGCTTGTGTACTGGGGAGCAGTTCTAAGGGGAGGATGATAGCAAGTGAAAGAGTGAATTTCTGGACCATGGAGATGGGTGACAGAGAGATGTTGTGCTGACTGTGCCCTTGGAAATCTTAGAGATGAGAAGCCTTAATGATGTGGTTTAGGTACTCCTTTAAAAGCAAAACACTCTCTTAGCATCTCTTCCACCTCCATGACTCCAGAGATCATGCACTCTCTCTCCTGAGGGCTGAGCTTCTTTTCTATGTCTTTTAAGAACATCTCCAAAATCAAATTTGTGTGGGGACCAAGCGGGTAAATGAACACAGGCATCAAGGTGGAAGAATTGAACTTCTCAGAAATCACTCAAGAAAACTGATATTAATAGGGCTCAGAAGTTAACATCTATAAAAATAACTCATGTAATTAAAGTTACTTCAGTTAGGAGGGTAACTGATTTGGTAAATTTAACAGAGTCACTCTTTTAATTAAGTCAGTTCTTCAAAGAGCATGCTGAGTATACATTTTTGAGTTGCAAAGTAATATAGAGGAAATAAGAATTTCTCTTTTTTTAAAACATTATATCTCCATTATATTATTTTTATGCCTTTTTTCCTCCCCAAAGCCCCAGTACGTAACTGTATATCCTAGTTGTAGGTCATTCTAGCTCTTCTATGTGAGGTGTGGCCACATCATGGCTTGATGAGCAGTCCAGGGATCTGAACTGGTGAACCCTGGGTCACTAAAGCAGAGCACATGAACTTAACCCTCGGCCACTGCACCAGCCCCAGAATTTCTCATACATAGAAATTAAAAAGTAAAATTCGCTCTGTGATCCCAACAAATACTTCGACCTTTTAGCTCTCAGTATCAATAGTTCGTTAATTCTCTCATATATGCATTCATTGTTTCATTTAACAAACACTATCTCAAGTGCCGCCACCATGTCAGGTTCTGTGCTAGGTTTGGGAGATACAAAAGTAAATCACATAATTCCTTCCCTTAAGACACTAATACATTGCAGAGATGGTCACACAAATAGACAATTACAAGACATTGAAATGTACTACCATGAAACTACATAATGGTGCTGAGGGAGTCCAGAGGAGGCAGTAGCAAAGATCAACCTGAATCTCTCAAAACCTGGATCTCGGAGACTCTAGGTTGAAGTGTTACTCTGTCCACCTCAGATCCAAAGTACTGTTTTCAGCAGGAGGCACTTCTTCTCTCTCCTAATTAATTTTTCATTGGTATACTTCATGCTTCAGGGAAAGTTGCAAGACTGGTCTATTGGTTTTTTATCGATTCTGTAACAAGTTACCACAATCTTAATGGCTTAGAACAACATCCTCTGTTATCTGCGGTTTGGGCAGGTCAGCAGCACAGCATGACATGCGTGAATCCTCTGCTTAGGGTCTCACAGGGCGAAAGTCCAAGTGTCAGTCAGGGCTGGAGTTCTCAGCCTCATCAGGCCCGGGATCCTCTTCCCAGCTCACTGGTTGTTGGCAGACTTCAGTTCTGTGTGGTTGTAGGACTGATGTTTCCATTTCCTTGACACATGGTCCCCTTTATCTTCAAGCCCATGGAATCAACAGCCCATAGAATCCTTCTCATCATTTGAATATCTCAGACTTCCCCTTCTGCTTTAAAGGGATCATGCGATCTCCCTATCTTAAGGTCCACTGATTAATAACATTAATTTCACGTGTGAAGTCCCTTTTGCCATGTAATATGACATATTCGTGGGTGTAACACCACAGAGAGAAGAGGTCAAGGGGCCAAAATTCTGCCTACTATATCTGACATGCATACATTTTTCCTCTCGCTTTGCTGGTTGATTTCATTTGAATCACTATAAAAAGTGACCAGTGCCTTCCAGAGACGATGTACTTCACTGAAAGCCAATGCCTAAAGATATGAAGATTTCTTTGCAGTGGTGAGATAATCACAGCCACTTTGTCCTAATTTGTGGCTCGCTTTTATTCAAACCTCCCAACACATCCTAGGGTAGTCAGTGAAGGCAGAAGCTGGTAACTGAGCTGGTTGATATTTACTGAGTACTTACCAGGACTCAGGCACATAAACTCGTGTAATTCTCACAATACTCCTATGAAATAGGATTATTACTGTGATTATTTGACAGATAAAGCAATTAAGGTGCAAAGAGTTTAAATGACTTGCTCAAGTCTGGATAGCTAGGACAGAAAATCCTGGGATGTGAACTCAAGGCTCTGTGGCTTTGGAGCCAAAGGTGCTGACCACTACTCAATGCTGTTTCTCCTGATAACCAGAGAGGGACTTTCCTTTATATGTAAACTAGGTGGGAAATAAAGAAGCGATGGAGAAGGGAAGGAAATATTTGTGTGTCAAACACATTCACACACACACTCTCTCATGGAATCCTCAGAAACCCTATTTGGTGATATCTTCTTCATTTATTGAGAAAGAAACTGAAGCTCAGTCCGGTTAAATGATTTTGCCAAGATCCTAGAATTCACAAGTGGTAAAGCCAGAGACACACATGTAAATCCAAAGTCTGTGGTCCTTTAGTCTACTCCATCAGCCCTACAATTGGTTTCAAAGTTAAAAGCAAAAAGTTCTACCTACGAGGAGCAGGAAATGAAAAGAGAACAAGTGTTCCGTGTGCAGTGAACCGGGATGTTATGAGCAACTGCGAGGTTCTGGACGTGTCCATGGAGCCAGGCCAAAGTGTGGAGCTGAATCTGCCCAGGCTCCTCAAGAAATGAGCCCTGAGGCCAGCACACCTGGGCCTGTGTTAGCCACAAGCTTGCCAGGTAAAGCCTCTTCTACCCAGGAGCACATCCTGGTTCAGCCAGCATGCCATCTGGGTCTCCGATTAATTTGAACATGAAAAATTATGGCTTGAAGGTGAGTTAGCTCTAAATACTAAGAGATGCTGGTATTAACCTGTGAAATCATTCCAGATTGCTCTACAGAATGACATCATTCACATGATGTTTTTGTCCCCAGGCATTTGGTTTGGCCTGGTTCATCTGGTCTGAAAATGTTCTGCCAAATGAGAATTCATGCCACTGCTTTGACAGGAGCCAATTTCAGGGTCAGAGAATGCCAGGCCATCGTCCACCCCAGCCAGGGCTCCTGCCTTGGCTTTCTTTCTAAGCAAACCCCTGCCTTTGGAACCTTTCCTATAGAGAGAGCTTTGTCCTGCCTCCTCTTTATGCCTTTCTATAAATATGCCCGAGCAATTTCTTCTGAGAAAGAGCAGAAACTTCACTTTCTGTCTTTTGACTTTTTTCATTATTTAAGAATGTTTAACTTAGCTTTCCCATAGACTTCCATATACAAAGGGCTTATGTCATTCATTCAGCGAAATTTACTGAGTGTCTACTGTGTGTCAGATGCTGTACTAGCCACCTTGGGCACTGCAGTAAACAAGATTGAGGAGGCTTTTTCAAAGATCTTGAAATCCAGTGGAAGCAAACAGAAAATAACACAGTAAAATACACAAGTGGACAAAATAATTAGATTGTAAAAAATGCTATGAGGGATATAAGCGAGGTTATGAAATACCAAATATCCTGCAGAGGCAAATTGAGATAGAAGGCAAGGAAAGAACTCACTGAGAGGGTGACATTGGAGCTGGAACCTGAAAGATAAGAAGGAGCGAAGAGCTGGAGACATAAAATTACATGTAGAGAGAAGAACATGTGCCTGGCCCTGAGGTAGAAACAGCTTGGTGTCTTTGAGGAAGAGAAAAGCAGCTAGTGTGCCCAGAGGGTAGTGAGCAAAGGGAAAAGACGGTTTGAGCTAAAGGTGGAAAGGTGGGGAGAATCCAAACCATGGGAAGCCCTGTAGGCCATGGCATCCATTCTTTCATTTGATCCTCCCCCAAACCTGTGAAGTATTAATGTTTTTTCGAGTAATGAAGAAACCGAGGCTCAGGGAATTTAAGCAATTAAATGGTGGCTTTCCTCTGAAGATCGAGAAGGCCTGGCCTTGCAGAGCCACTGTTAACCTACAAAATAGTTCCAAATTGCTACATAAATGAAATTCTTCAAAGGGAATTTTTTTTCCAGGCCCTTGGCTTGATGAGACTCAGAAAATTGCAGAATCTATTGAAAAGTAAGAAGTTTTGCAAAGTCTTTCAAGAGAGCCACCTTTAAAACAGTGAACTGGGGATGAAATTATATGACTACTTGTATCTGAATTGATAGCTGAAAACAGGTGCAGGAACAGGCAGATAGGGTCTTCTCGACCACCTCGCTGCTGATGATTTTGAGAGTCTGTGCTCAGCCCCAATATCCACCCAATTCCAGTTCCACGTCTTCTGTCTCCTTCCACAGTGCTTCTCAACACGTTTTTCTTGGCAGCATACTTTGACGTACTCAAAACATACATGAAGGGATTAAAAGTTCAACATTGATTTTAAAATAAGTTTCGTAAAATTGAAAAAACTCACCCAATTACAGCATCACACACCGATTTCCCTTAAACTCTGTGTCCCCAAGTGAGCAGCGGTGTTTACCGCCCTGACCTTTCTTGCTTCCATTTGTTGAATGAGCTGAACTAAGAAGGACACAGTGAGATCAGTCTTATTTTTTATTTCCACTGCTGCCCTCAAACCATTCTCCCAGGTCATTCTTCCCTCTCCTCTCAGGACAATTCTATAGCTTTTCTGGCCATTTCTGGATAATTATAGAACATGTCATTTTCAAATATTAAAAATCAATCTAAAGCAACATCCAGTCTCCCATCTAATTTTAGGTTCCTCTCTTCTCTAGTTTGGTATCACCCAAGAAGTCTACAGATTGGAGAGGGGAAAGTGACATAGCCCACTTCTTCACTACTCCAAGATTCCATTCTCCATCGTCTCCTCACCTCACCCCGTTATGTCCCTGTGGCAGCACCAAAGTGAGGGAGCCATGTTGGTTGATTCCATGTGTCAACCATTTTTGCCTAAACATGCCCTCCTCCCAGCAGAAAAGCCAGGCAGCATTTTCTCCCTTGTGCTGTGAAGAGGTACAGGCTGGGTCTTTGGACATCTTTAGAAGTGTTCAGATTCTTAAGCTCAACTTGCAAAGAAAGCAAGTAAATTTAACGTAGACAGAAGAAGAAATTACATCACAAAGAATTACAATATCCATACCTTATCTACTGCCTTGTAATGTTCATCTACAGAGCCAGTTTCATCTTTGTAACCATGACGTCTTTGTGAGGAAAATCAAAGCAGAGAGAAGAGGTGACTTGCTTCGTGGCTTCAGGTGAAGTGAGCCTTCCAGCAGAGTTTATAAAACTCAATCCCTCTCAAGCCTTGGCTTTAGAGCCTTCCTAACCATGAAGTTTCTTCATTTAAGACCTCTTTGTGCTGCCTATGATGATTTCGTTCAGTTGTAAATTTCCTGTCTCGCCTAATTCAAGCATTACATATGACTAGTGAATATTGTCCTGTCGCATTAAACTGCCTTAAGCTCATACTTAATGAAACTCAATTACAGAGACACACGTCGTCCTACTACGGCTTAGGCAGCAGACAGATGAGAAGTGTATCCTTCCTTACACTTAAATAGAATGCCATGGCTTACAAAACACTCTTTCACACACACTGAGCTCGCTGACTCCCCAGTGAGGCAGATACTCTTATAGATAAGTGGGGCAAAGAGCCTGAAAGAAGATTCCAGATGTTCATGTTGCTTATTTATTTCTATTGATGAATGATTGCTTCTGAATTCACGGCTTTAAGTAGTCTGTCTCAAATTCCATTAGGTTTCCCAAGTAAAATAGATTCCTCTGCTGTTGCCTCATTCTCTTTCAGGAGGAATTAATGGAGTTCATTCCACTTTCTGGACTGGTTAACTTCTCAAATTCAGGTAGAATATGGGAGAGTGAGTGATCTTTGTTAATAAAATTTGCATGGTAACCAATGACCTAGTGTGAGTATATTTTAATAGTTAAGGTAGGAAATGTATATGTGGGAGTTTATAATTCCTACCTCTCAAAATTAAAATTAAAAATGTTAATTTTAATTTATTTACCTAAATAGAGCGCACGCTCCCTGGGGACCGTGCCGGGCAGCCCGTGAATAGCCGCCTGAGGATGAGTCGACTTTTGTGCCTTTTCACAATGTGCTCACTGCAGTACAAAACCAGTTCCCCACTTTGGGTCAGTTGCTGAATAGTAAAAAGATATAAAGGTGAAAACAAATAAAGCAAAAGAAGGAGTGTACCACCAGTTAGAAAGACCAGGCTCTTATCCCAAAAGCTTCAAACCAAAATAATTCTCTTTCTAGCTGGATTTTACCATGAGAAGGACGAGGTTTCAGCACACTTGGACTTGTGCAGTGTTTAATATGCTCAAGTTGTAGAGCATGGGTGGCCCTTTTATTTTGTTAATGCCAGATTTAATTTTGTAATAAAACTGTTTTTATTTATCGAAAACCACATGCAAATTGTGAAACATGGATTCTACCCTCTTTGCTCCTCCTTTTTTTCTCATTTCTTTCAAGTGCTGCTGACATTGTCCTCTTACAAATCCGTGAATTTGTGAATTTTGACCATCACCCATAAGGTAGCAACAAGAATTTGTGGCCAGATTTGTAAATAATTCCATGGATTGGGTTATGGAGATCATCTCTATTTTGGATGCAGGATCTACAGCCGGAGCGCATAGCACATAGTAGGTGTGTAATAAATGCTTGAAAGATAAGTACACATGACAAAAGAAGTACATCTTTCAGGTACTCCTCATGAAAGAGAAGTACATATGGAAGGAGTCAAGGGAAGGCTAGAGCTTGCGTCCAGTAGCTTGATTCATGTTGGTGGCCACCTCCTTTGTAGGTGGTATAAATTTGCATTTCTCAGGGAAGAGAGCACCTCTGGGAGGTGTCCATAAAACAAACTATTGTGCTCCACCCTCATCCTTTATGTAGCACCTTCTGTGCTGTCTTATACTCTTACATTATCTTTACCATTTATAATCTTGATTTTTTGATTAATATTTTTTTTCCTTCAAAATATTTACAAATGGGGGCTGGCCCCGTGGCCGAGTGGTTAAGTTCGCGTGCTCCGCTGCAGGTGGCCCAGTGTTTCGTTGGTTTGAATCCTGGGCGCGGACATGGCACTGTTCATCAAACCACGCTGAGGCAGCATCCCACATGCCACAACTAGAAGGACCCACAACGAAGAATATACAACTATGTACTGGGGGGCTTTGGGGGAAAAAAGGAAAAAACAAAATCTTTAAAAAAAAATTTACAGATGAAGCAAAACCAATTCTGATATAAATCAGAAAAGTGGATGGCTACAGGCAGTAAAGATTGACTGGGATCCTCTAGGGAGATGACAATGTTCTGCATCTCAACATGGTATACATATTTGTTAAAACTCATTGAATTGTATGCCTGAGAACTGTGCTAATTAAAGCATGTAACTTTTTCCACAATTAAAAATATATTTAAAGAAAAGAAATAAATCAGGTAACTTTAAACACATTGACAATTAAAGCAAAATGGTGTTGTTAAGTTCTAAATAGATACTATCCCTTATAGAAGGCTCTAAGCCTAAAGCCTGATCTGGCTTTTTCAAACAGAAGTTAATAAGGGTTAGAAAACAGTATAATGAATGCTGGAAGCTGTGTCTCTCCTTCTCCTCTTCCCCTTTGTCTCTTTCCTTTGTTTAAAAAATATTTATTATCGTTCTTCCTTCCGCTGTCAAATAGCCATGAGTCAGGCCTGACAAAGTAGGCTGCAAGCCTGGCAGAGGAGGCCAACCTCAGCACAGAACAGGTCCCCATGCAATGAGGGCAGTGGCCCAGCAGTATTAGAAGACTGGCTATACCCAGGGAGACTGAGCAAATAAGTAAATATCTCAAGAACAATGAGAGTCAGGTTTCTCACTATTGGAAAGAGTTACAAATATGGGGAAAGATAAAGCTAGAATAAACCCAGCTGGAACTGGTTAGAATTGGATGTACCAGGGTGGGCTAACAGTTTTCATTACAGATGGAGATAGAAATAAATATAGATGGAAATCCGTGTGTAGTTCCTAGCTATCTGCTGAAAGGGCCCGGGAGTAGTGGTGTCCAGCACTCAGCGCCCAGATCTTGGTTTCAATTTGAAAATGAACCAGAGTTCCTTGAAGAAATGACTGTATCCAGGGCTGGGCTGGGAGAGAACATGATGAGCCTGGAACATCTTTGGTAATAAAAAGAAGGAAACACTCAAAAGAACACAGAAGTAAGCTTGAGGGGGCTCCAACTGATCAAATAAAGGACAATCGGAGCATTAATATAAATGACACAATAACAAATTATAACTCATTGAATAAACTAGTACTCCACTGAGATAAATACAGTTGTCCCCTCTTCTCTGTGGGGGACACGTTCCAAGACCCCCAGTGGATGCCTGAAACTCCTGATTGTATCGAACCTGGTACTGTGACAGTCGATCTGATAACTGCGACGGCTACTAAGGGACTGACGCACAGGTGGCATATACAGCGTGGATCCGCTGGACAAAGGGATGATTCACATCCAAGGTGGGATGGAGCAGGATAGTGCAAGACTTCATCATGCTACTCAGGATGGTGTAAAATTTTAAACTTGTGAATTGTTTATTTCTGCAATTTTCTGTTTAATGTTTTTGGACTGGTTGAGCTTAGGCAACTGAAACCACGGAAAGCAAAACCATGAATACTGTAAATAAATGACTAAATAAATAGGGAGAAGAAGAGAAATTCTTCCTTATGATAGAAAGCCTCTAATTAAATAAAGAATAATGATTTTAGAAAATCACCATTTGGCAATAAGCATAGTAATAATTAATCTAGGTAAGAAATCTCAATGGATACTAAAACTAGTAGCTGAAAGTGAGGTAAGCAATGAGATTTTTACGTAGTTTTCCAAGTACCTCCCTACAAAATATTTGTGAGCAAAATGAACAACACTAGTAATGGGGCAAATAGATATCATGTTGATAAGATCTGATGAAAAGAATAACGTGATAGTCTTACTAAAAATACATAACCTGGGTATAATCATGAGGAAACATTGGACAAATCCAAGTTGAAATACATTCTAAAAAACAACAACTGGCCCATCTTCAAAAATGCCAAGATCATGAAGGCTAAGTAAAGTGTGGGCACAAGAGGAGAACATTGTCTAAATTCTGCTTAGAGATGTGAGGGGAGGTTTACTAATGGAGACAACTTCAATGTAGTCCTGTACAATGAAGAAGCTGTCATATGAACTAGAGAGGAAGTCATTTTAGGCATAGGAGCTGGTGTTTTCAAAGCGTCGAGTCCCGAGTACTATAGTGAACTGGGTGTATCTGGAACATAGAGAGATGGTAGATGCAGCCAGGGAGATGAGGTGGGGTCAAATTATGCCTTCTTTTGCACAGTGTCATGAGCACACATAGTTTGAGGAACTGAAAAATGTATTTGAGTTGATGTGTTAGTCCAAGTCCTCTGAGAATCAGATGCCAAGACAGGATTAAGTGTGCAAGCAGTTTATTAAGAGGAGTGCCTACACGAAAGCAAATAGGGAGGAGGCTGAAGAAGTCTGGGAGAGCCATCAGACTGGGATGTAAGTCTGATCCTGAGTGAAGGAGAGAGTGAGGAAGTTTGGATGGAAGGTTCAGCAGTCACTTGTGAGTCCTTAAGCCAAAGTGGCTGTCAAAGTGCTCCCATGGCTCCCAGAAATGGATCTGCATCAGTATTCCCGCCTCACTCAGTTACTGGGGGAAGCAGTCTGCGGTAGACACGGCCTCGGGGCAGCACAGGGCACCTTAGGGCATCACACTCCCTGCAGCAGGAGGCAGCATTCTCAGCATTACCGCCCTTCAGTTTGGGATGATGAAAAGGATTTAACTGGCAGAAGAGGGGAAGGATATTCCAGAGAAGGTGTGAAGGAGCTTACACTCAATCATTTGGTACCTCATCTTTGTGCTTTTTTAAGTATCAAGTTTCTTTTAGTTCCAAGGAGTCATGTATTCTTGAGCCAAGTTGTGAGCACATCTATCAATCTGCAGTTAATAAAAATGGACATCTAAGCCTGGAGAGCCTACCTATTTGCTTTGGCTTCTTCATGTGGCTGTCTTCTGTTTTTTGTCTTTGGTCAATCTGTGGAGGCTAACTTAAATATTACATAATGGTCTTTCCTCCAGAATTATTTTGATCCATCATGGTAACACAAGTTTCTTTACAGTGAACAGAAGCTGGCTAGTAATTGTATACTCCTTTCACTAATAAAATAGGGAAATAAATCTTATATATTTTGTAGAAAAGCACATTTTTTCTCAAACACCAGGTTCATGTCGTGGGGAAAAGTGGGTAATAAGGACGAGCAGAGAGGATTCCCAATTTTGAAAAGGTTGGGAACAATTGAAATCAACTGATTCTGTGGAGTTCCTGTTGAGTTTGAAAGGACCATGAATCCATAACACAATTTCAAGTTGCTTTAGCCTATTCTTAATTGCAAATTTCCTAAACCCTATTAAAGAAAGGAAATGGTCTTTCTAGACTCATTTTATCAGGTTTGGAGTCCCCTCATTCTTTATCAAATGCCTGAAAAGTTCTCCAAATTGCATAAGTAACAACTATAAAATATGACTCATTGCATTTTTTTCAGTGAGTAACGCAATTAACACTGTAATATTGTAGCCACTATTTTAAAAAAAATTCTTATTAACATTTATTAACTGCTAGCATTGAGAATTTTTTTTAACTCTGAGAAAAGGATTCAAGATGCCCATTATAGCTTCTAACAAATTTAACAATGTGCCCTTTCCTCAAAGGATGATGTGTCTGCTCCAAATGACGCCATTTAAAACACAACAGAGCACTTCACTGGGTAAAAAATTGGTGCCTGGAAGAGTTTCGGGGAATTTTTTTTTATTCAAGGGCAAGAAAATTGTTATTGCATAAATGAAATGCATACAAGAAATGGCTTAACTAAGGAATCATGCTAAAGATGTGTCTGTCAAACAGCTGCTGCACAGAAGCTATAGTTTCGGCCCTTGTTCTTGAAGACTATTCGAGTAAATGCCCTGCGAACCCGTATAAGACAGCAATATTTCTGTGTGGTGAGGAGATGGGGAGTGAATACCCCTCCACCTTTTAAAAAAAATAATCATTTGCCTTAAATACCTTTCATTATAAGCGTCATTCCTGGCTTCATATGTACTGCGGTTACTTGTTCCTGGTCGGGAATGCATTGATTTACCCAGAATATACATGCTTCTTTTAATTCTCATCTGAAAGGCAACCCTGGTGTGGTTAACCTGAGGCAATTTTTAGCGAGGCTGCAAGTATGAATTTGCTTGATTTTGGATGTGGGTACAAAGGTCAGTTTTGGTTATTTTGTTTTTAAGGCTGTTTTGTAGCCGCACCAAATCCATTGGCCCTTTAGAGAGGAGGAATGAAAAGATACAGCTTCCTCGTGGTCAGGGTGGCTGCGTTGCACGACCTCAGGGGGCATGGCTCGCATCTTCTTCCATGTACAGAGCAGTGCAATAGAAGATAAGGAACTGTTGATTCATTTTCATTATTTGTTATTCATTCCCAGGTAGTTATTATGGGAGAGAGAATTTTTAATAAAGTAAAAAACTGACCACTGCTATAACAAAGCCGTGTATACAGAAAGACTGGCAATTATTCAGGGTGTAAAACTGGGCTGTCTAGGGACCGGCCTGATGGCACAGCAGTTATGAGCGCACGTTTCGCTTCAGCGGCCTGGGGTTTGCCGGTTCAGATCCTGGGTGAAGGCATGGCACTGCTTGGCAAGCCATGCTGTGGCAGGTGTCCCACATATAAAGTAGAGGAAGATGGGCATGGATGTGAGCTCAGGGCCAGTCTTCCTCAGCGAAAAGAGGAGGATTGGCAGCAGTTAGCTCAGGGCTAATCTTCCTCAAAAAAAACAAAAAACTGGGCTCTCCAAAATTGGAGCCACCAGATACCTATAGCTTTTGAGTTCTTGAAATGAAGCTAGTCCAAACTGAGATGTGCTGTAAATGTAAAATACATAGCACATTTCAAAGGCTTAGTATAAAAAAAAGGAATGTAAAATATCTTGTTATTTTTAATATTGATTACACGTTGACATATATTGGAGATATTAGTTTAAATATATTATACTATTGAAATTAATTTCACCTGTTTCATTTTACTTTTCTAAATCTGTCTTCTCAAAATTTAAAACCACTATGTGGCTCAAATCGGTGGCTTGCATAATATTTCTATTGGACAGCACTATCTGGAATATTTGATCTACTCGGTCCTTAGAAAACATTTCATCTCTTCTATTCTTTGTGCCCAGCACAACAACGCTATAGGGGCCCGGATTAGCTTTTCTGGGACACTGAGCAGGGTTGGCTGATAACAAGATTGGGATCCTCTAAAACAGTGTATGGATCTTAAAGCATTCAGGAATGAAGGAACCAGATGAGGCTAAAGGTAGAAATTCTCAGCCTTTAACCTTCCATGTATCACAGGGTCAAATCTGGGAAAGGTGGCTTGAATTGAGATGTTTCTCTAATGCAAGAGTCTTTGAACTGGAGCCCCTGGTAGACAGGAGGGGGTTTATAAACACCTCGATGTTATACAAAATTAGTGTGTATGTGCCTTTTTCTTTGGAGAGGCTCTAATTTTAATTAGATTCTCAAATGAGACCATGGCTTCAAAAATATTACGAATCCTCATTCTAGGATGAAATGGCTCATTCAGATAGGTTACTTCACAATTATTCTTAGGTGGTCTACGGATATTACTCTTCTTAATAATGTGAACATGTGCATACACACGTCATGGGAATCAAAGTACATGGAGCTCAGTGACCAAGCATAACTAACAAGAAGCGTAAGGTAGGAAGAGAATGGCTGGCGTTACAAGGCAAGGCTGGACGCCTGGTGTTGATTATGCCCCAGGAAACGAAGCTATTGATGGTCAGCACGATTTTTTCCGGTAGCTCTCACACTGAAGGGATACCTTATAAACTCAGCTATGCCTGGAAGAAGAAAACTTCATTCATTTATTCATTCCTTTGTGCTCTCATAGTATTTTAACCTCTTTTACAGAATTTAGCCTGTGATATTCCAGCTTTTCAGAATTCACTCAGTTTATATATAATGTGGCTCTTCAAGAGCAAGGGGCACACCTTTTCTTTTACTCTTTTACCCCTAATGCCTAGCAAATAGATACTCAATAGATGTTGTTGAATAAAATAATGAATTAATAGTTGCCTGATTCCTACACATCTCAGAATAAAAGATAATCTATGAAAACAAATACAGGTTTAAAGATTAAAATTTAATGGAGAGCTAACTAAAAGGTTATAGCTGTGTAGCTTTAGCCAAAACGACTGGATTTAGCATTTGACCCCATTCGATGTTCACAAATTGAGCTAAACTGCAGGAAGATTGCACACAGATGCGGCTGCAATACGCTGCTCGCAGGCCCACGCAGCACCGATTCATTCACCACAGTTCGTTCGTGAGTGAAGGAAACAAACTTTTAAGTTAGAGAAATATAAGCAGTCTTAGATCTGGGAGTCATCAGGAAATGTTTGATACTTTAAAGGACTGACTGAAAGTTAAACAGGTTAATGTGACATTTCAAAGGGAGTGTGAAATTCAATAGCTTTCTCTAGCAGCTGACGTTTATTCTCTGGTTGTAAGGCAAATGTTGAATTTCTTCAAAGGAACAATGATAGATTCTAGAATAACTAGATAGGTTCAACATTCACGATAGGCTTCTTTTTCTTCTCCCTGACCCCTCCCCACCTCATGAAAAATATATATGTGTGTACATAATAGGAAATGGGAAAACCATGTGGCTGGCTCTTCAAAATGCTTTTCTTCATCATCAAAGGGGTTTCTGTGTGAAAACAATAATTTTATAGATTCAGAAGAAGTAGGTATGCTGTCATTAAAAAGAGAAAAGCATAATCATAAAGAACATATGTAAATCCAGGAAGAGGACATAATCTTTTTTTTCTTACTATATCAGTACTGTGCAAGGATGTAAGATGTTTGCCATCATTTAAGTGAAAGTTATGTGAATTGGATAGTCTCTTTAAGATATACATTTTCAAGTCTTGTTAGACTAATGACAAGAATATGTCACATCTACTTAGATAAGTTGAGGAGCATATTTTATCGCTCAGGATGTGAATTGTACAATTATGCATATAAAACAATTTCATAAGTGTTTATTAAGATCATGAAAATCACACTTAGGTGAATCAGTAAACAAGGAAATTTAAAGAACGTATTTTAAGGAATTATTAAACATTGAGGCGAAAGAATTCTTCAAAGTCATCTATTCCAAACCTGTATTGGTTTAGTTGTAAATAACAGGAATCCAACCTGAAGTGATTTCATTAAAAAAAAAAAAGAAAGAAAGAAAGAAGGAAAGGAAGAAAAGAAAAGGAGGAAGGAGGGAGGGAATTTAGAGACCTATGGAGTCCAAGAACGGGTTACACAACCAAATCACGGAATACAGCCTGGCTTCCAGAACAACTGGGAGCAGGAATGTGAATGCTCCCAGGAGTAGCTCTCCAACTCCTTCTGTCTTTTTATTTTTTCTCTGCAAGTTAGAATCACTCTTTTTTACATGATGGGGATGTGTGCCCCTGAGTTCCTCAGTTTTACATCTTCAGATATTGAAGAGGCACCAAGAGATTTCCTTTTCGCATTAAATAAAAAAATTTGGGGGCCAGCCTGGTGGCGCAGCGGTTAAATGAGCATGTTCTGCTTTGGTGGCTCAGGGTTCAGCGGTTTGGATCCCGGGTGAGGACACGGCACCACTTGGCAGGCCATGCTGTGGCAGGCGTCCCACATATAAAGCAGAGGAAGATGGGCACGAATGTTAGCTCAGGGCCAGTCTTCCTCAACAAAAAGAGGAGGATTGGCAGATGTTAGCTCAGGTCTAATCTTCCTCACAAAACAAAATTATGAAAGGAATGCATTGGTCTAGATTGAACTGGTCACCTGTAGCGAGGATTAGCCTAGTTGCATCAGAGTTCTCCCGTGGACCAATCAACTGTGACAAGAGTGGAGTAAGAGCGTTGGGAGAGTGGTGGTCATGGAATGACATAACAGACTGGAAAGTGGCCATGTAGGTGACGGTCAGCTCTAGAAGAGGAGGGTACACCGGACTGTCCACTACAAACCCCATCATTCTACAGGTGAGCAAGGAAAGAGACGAGCTGGCCTGTTTCAGCTTGTACGAAAAACTAGTAAAACAACCAGAACTGAACAAATAAAAATAAAAAAAAAAGAGATACATATTGATGGCTTTTGGTATGAACTGTATTAAGCACTTTATATATATATTTAAATTTAATACAACCATCTTATAAAATAGGTATTAACATCCTGGTTTTTCAGATGAGAAAATGGAGGTTCTGAGATTAAGTAACTTTTCTAAGGTTACACTGCTACTTAGTGTCAGAGCTAAGATTTATACACAGGCCTGTCCAATTCCAAAACCTGTGCTCTTTAAAAATAATACTAATAATAACAATTAGTTTTTTTTGTCAAATGAATATATGTTCATTATAAACATTCACATAATACAGAAAAAACACTTCTGTCTTATGTTTAACAGAGTGACTAAACATCCCAAATTCCTCCACCTAGAATTAAACATCATTAACAAAGAATATCTTTCATATATCACTAAGAACAGAGAGTAAACAGATCAGAAAAAAATTTTATAAAAAGGGCACATCAGACAATGTATCTTATTTTTAAATAAAAGCAAACATTTAATGCTATTTCAATTTAACTGAGAAGAAATTAGAGAGTGAAGGATTGCTGAACCTAGATTTTTTTTTACTCTAAAAACCTCTTATTATTGCAAACAATGATGAAATCTGCAAAAAGGTTGGAATCATTTTTAAAAGAAACTATGTATTTCAAATTTTGACAGAACTAACTCCTTGCTCTAAAAAAAAGAAAATTGGTGTGCCAATACTTCCCTACCTCCTGACCTCTTAACCTCATAATTTTGGTGAGTTCTGATAATTTTACATTTTCAAGACTTACATTTGTATTCTGTTCTATAGCCATAATTCCCACGGTTGTTTACTCTTAGTTCTATATTTACATGGATTCCAAGCTTCTCATAGTACCTTTTACCAAACTTTGCCCATACTGATTTCTTGTTTTAGTTCTTCATGTATTGATTTGCTAGATTTCCTGATCAAACTGTCCCCCTCCCCCAAGAATAGATCATGTGACCCATATTCCTTGAGAATGCCTGTTGCCTTTGATTTTGGTACCCAGCAGGTTTTAAGATGCTGTTCCTAGTAAGCCTTGGGGATTCCTGAATCTGTAGCTTGATGTCTTTCATCAGTTTTGGAAAATTCTCAGCCATCCTCTGTCTAAATACGGATTCCGTTCATTTTTTTTTTTCTCTTTTCTCCTTTTGGGATTCCAGTTACACATGAGTTCTCAATGTAACTCCCATGTCTCTCATACTCTTTTTTGTGTTTTCTATCTTTTTGTCTCTCCACATTTTATTCTGGATTTTTCTTTCCTGAATATCTTCTAGTTCACTATTTATCTTTAGCTGTGTATGATCTCCTCTTAAATCAATTCACCGAGTTCTTAAGTTTGGGTATGATATTTTTAAGTTTTGGAATTTTTGTAGTTTTCAGTTCTTTTTTCATTTCCTTAAATATATTTACAGCATTTGTCTGAATACCCCATGAGCATTTCTTTATTATCTGTATTTTTCTTCCTCTTTTAAAATTCATGCCTTGTCTCTTCAGAACTGTATTTTCTGATTTAGAGATGGACACTAAATATAAAAAAATATAGAAATGATTTTTGTGCAAGATTTTTTTTTCCCCCAAAGAGTATTTAAAATTGCTTTTTTCAGGCACTTAGGAACTGTAGCATCCAGGATCAATTTAATTCAAATTCTAGGACTAAGATGATTTGAAACTGAGTTTCACTTCCTTCAAGGTCCAGTTGAAGGACCTGAAGTGTTTTAAGGTCTCCTGTTCTCCAAAAGACTGTCAGAAGTCCTGTTTAGTTTCTCAGCTTCCACTTCTGGAATTGGTAACTGGCAGCTATAAATGGTGGGCTAACCTTTTTTGGTTTCCTTCTTCTTCTGGATATTTTTCACTGTCTTATTTGCTCTCTCATGCCTGCAAAGAGACTTATAAAAATCATTTTCTCCAGGTTTTCTTGTTGTTCTCAGTGGAATGATTGGTCTAAATTATTGTCTGCCATTACAAAAGCTAAAATCCTGGTTAGTACATACTTTATTGAATTTGATGCCAATTTTATCATCCAGGAAGACTCCAATCTCTGTTCCTTCCACTGTTTGTAATCTTGGCAAACTATCCATCTCTCATCTACTCCATGGATGATCATGGAGTGATTTCACACAGCACTGCCTCCACTGAACGCACATCCCTAGGACTACCACCTTGTGAACAAATCACAGGAGACAAGGTCTCACTTGATGGCATAGAGAGAGGAAGAGGATCTAGTGAAAGAATTGGAATGTTAGAGAGATAAAGCTACAGAAGGAGTGATTTTGGAGAATGCAATGAAGAACAGATTTTTATGGAAGGATAAATCAACATTATCAAATGCTGCAGAAATCAAGTAAGTCAAGAGGGAGACTAGGATATTGCATCTGGTAATTAAGGGGTCACCACTAATCCTTTAGAGAACAATTTCTTAGAAAGAGTGTCCTGGATTCAGATAAATGAAAGATAGGTGAGGAGGTGGAGGTACTGTAGACTTTCTTTAAGAAATCAAGTTATGAAAAAAAAAGCAGAATAATGGGCAGTATTTTGGTAAGGGAAACAGAGTCAGGGAGAGATTTTAGTTATTATTGTTTGCTCTTAGCATGGGACACTTTTGAGCATGTTTGTAGATTGGAGGAAAGATACCAGTGGAGAATGGATTAAAGACTGGAGGGGGCAAGCAAAATTGCTTGAAGTAAGTCCTGGAGAAGATAGAAAGACGAGAAGCAGGGATAAGCTTTCCGCTGAGACAACGGGAGTACAAAATGGGGATTTAGAAATGCTGAGGTGAAGGTAAGCAGGTGGGAATTACATGGATCCGGTTCTGATAATATCTATCTCTGTGGTGCTATAAGAGAGAAGATCATCAGCTCCTTCTAAGCATGAACAATCTACTTACCTTTCACCAGTTATTCTCCTTTTAACGTCTGCAACACTCACATTTTATTGGTCCTTTAGTCTCTTCTCAGTGACTTTAGAGTACAGAGTAGGAAACCTTTTTATACCCCTATAGCAATCTCCCATCTCATATATCGCAAGGTTCTCATTTCCTTTTCCCTCTCAAAATGTATTTTGGAGAATATTACTATAAGAACCACTTAGGTCAGCCACTTACTAATATGGAAGTGTAGGAGGACAAAAACTTTGTCCTAAATGAATGAATGCCAAATAACTTGAGCAACTCGTTCTTTTTTCCCCCAATTTGTTTTCCTACAAATGGAAACTATACAAGGACAATAACTATGTGTTTTATATGCCTTGTCAAGGTATAGCAAACACTGGAGGTGCTAAATAAATAATAAATAGGAATAAAATTCCCAAATAATAAACTGACTATAACCAAATCAGTTGCTGCTAGTGATGCAGAAGCTGCACTTAAAACTACCAGGAATGAAGCGTACATGTCCTTATTGATGGCGTCCAGAAATATGAGTTATATTTTGGTAATTATAAATATTTATTGAGTATTTTCTATTTGATTCACAGCAACTTGATGAGAAAGTACCAATACTATCCTCATTTTAAAGTGAAATAAAGGAGGATTCAGGAGATTAAAGAACATGCCTAAGTTCATATATTCAGCTAATATCTGTAGACCTGGAATTCAAATTCATTTTTCTGACTCTAAAGCCAATGATGTTATTTACAATGCTATGCAGCCTTCTTCTTAATTTAGCACCTATAAGAGTTGGGTAATAATACTTTTCCTTGTCAAAGAATGTGGAATCATACGATTTGATTGCTTAACAATACAAATACTCACCCTGTGCAAGTATTATTGGCCAAAGCATTAAGATGGAATTTAATGGACAGAAACTATTACTCAAGAATCAGAAATAGAGTGTTCCTCTTGTGTGATTTCAGCTTTGTATTTTAGTGTCTGGGCAATGATATGTTTAATAGGGCATATGCTACTGGGAGAAAACTTGTTCAGTATTTAAGGTATTAAATACTGAACATCCCTTAGGAGATGTGACATGACCAAAGAGACATGTCCTACTGTGCATATCAGAGCATTAAATTTTATTTCTTTACTTTGTTATCTAACAATTTCAGTAGATTATGTGAGAAAAGAGGGAGGTTGTCAAAGTCTGTGAAGAATTTTAAGGCCCACTGAAATGACAGCCATTGTGAACAATCACCATTGCATTTTGAATAATTAATTCTATTGAACTTTCAATGTCTTTGAAAATGTATACTGTAATCAGACTTTAAAAAAATAATTTATAAACTTTCTCTTAGTATTTGAAGGAGATCACGCTGTGTGTTACCAAACATTAGTTGGAAATAGTAGCTATAAACAGATGAAATTTGAGAAAACAATATAAAAATAGTAACGCTTGTTATACAACCCAGCCTCTTTAGAATATGACGCTGATTTTTACAAATCACGCTTCATTCGACATTGAACATATGGCATTGTGGTTCTGAGAAAAATATATCTCTGACCAGGAGTTCTGTCATTAAGTTTACATTTATCAAGCACCTCATAAAATTCTATTTACATTTTAATGCATATCCCTTTCTATTGCAGAATGTTGCTTACACAAAAAATATCTATTAGGATACTGCAACAATCACAAAAACTCAATAGAAAAATAGCTACATTAAAATAAATATTATCAAATTTTAACCAGAAGCAATTTTTAGTTAATTCTTATCCATTACAAAGATTCTAAAATGTAGGGTTTAGTTTTCAAGAGTACATGCTAATATTGCCACTATTTCTTTCTTCCAGACTAAAGCTGAAACATAAATCACTGTCACCTCAGTTGGCATAAGAAATTCACATACCAATGTGAACAGACAAAGGCAAAGGGAAGGAGTATAAAAACTAGGAGAGACATGAGAGAGGTATTTTTCATTTCTTCCTAAATAGTCAGCCTTTCATAAATGCTTATTGAATGAATACATGTACACAACTTTTTTTTAACCAAATGAAAGTGTTGATACAAATTTTGTACTTGAGGTACATTTTGAATTCATCTCATACTTTTTGAATGCAATTTCAGATGAAATTAAAATTATTTTTTAAAGTCTGTGGTATAGATTCATCATTATCTCTGCTTCTTATTTAAAAACAAAAACTAGAAAAAAGACTTTTATGAATCTCCGAAGATACATAATACTCTACAAAGACTAAAGAAAATATGATTTTCAAATATTTGCAAGTGAATTTTAAGAGCTATTAGGTAACTTCAAAAATCTAGTTAGGCACATTGTATTCTTTTAAACTATTGGTCATAACATAATAAATAGTTCAACATAAATGAATTTGAGCACGAATCATATATCATATATTACACGAAATAGAAAAGATAGATACGATCAATATCTCTTAAAAAAAAATCCTAGAGGGGCTGGCCCCGTGGCCGAGTGGTTAAGTTCGCGCGCTCCACTGCAGGCGGCCCAGTGTTTCATTGGTTCGAATCCTGGGCGCGGACATGGCACTGCTCATCAAACCACGCTGAGGCAGCGTCCCACATGCCACAACTAGAAGGACCCACAACAAAGAATATACAACTATGTACCGGGGGGCTTTGGGGAGAAAAAGGAAAAAGAAATCCTAGAAACTTCAAAGGAGGATTACATAGTAACTAATACATTATTTTTAAAACAAAATGAATACACAAAATAGGGATATCAACTAAAAATTGTGTGCAGTTATTAAATTTTTTAATAAGTGATGAAATGAAACCTAAGAACTGATGTACTACACAATGGCATCAACGCTATGTTAAAATGATCAGTAGAAGGTAGTTGATACAGAGATTCAGAAATGTAAGCTACTGCTTGTTTTAGATTCTTTATGTTTTATTAGAAAAGCAATGCACATTCATTTTAGTAATCAATTTTCATCTTCTATATGTATTTTTTTAATTTCCCAAAACCATTCTCCAGAGTTAACCATTTAAAACGCATTTATATATTTTATTATTCATCCTACAACAAAGACTTAGAAGTAGTCAAGATCGTGGTAAATAGCCTAATTACAGAAAATAGTTAATATATTTTTATACTACAACATTTTGAAACCAATTTTGTGTTAATTGAAGAATGATTTTTTTCAGGCATATTACTGAAGATTTTTTCTGCCAGAGTATTAGTTTCCTAGAGCTGCCACAGCAAATTACCACCAACAGGGTGGCTTAAAGTACAGGAATTCATTCTCGCACTGTCTGGAAGCTGGACGTCCAAAATCAAGGTGTCGGCAGAGCTGGCTCCTACTTAGGACTCTGAGGGACAATCTATTCCACGCTTCTTACCTCGCTTTTGATGGTCGCCAGCAATCCTTGATGTCCCTTGGCTTGTAGATGTACGACTCCAATCTCTGCCTCCGTCTTCATGTGGCATTCTTCCCTGTGTCTCTGTCTCTCTTCTCCTCTTCTTATAAGGAGACCAGACATACAGGATTAAGGGCCTGGCCTGCTCCAGTATGACCTCATCTTAACTACTTAGACCTGCAATGACCATATTTCCAAATAACATCACATTCTGAGGTTCTGAGAAGGACATGAATTTTGGGGGCACACTATCCAAGACAATGCCGTTCAGTTTCCATTTAACATTGAAGAAAAAATTCCCGTAACATAGAGGATCCAAAAATGATTGATGAAAAAGGTGAACTATTGTTGAATGCAAGAGTGTGATCTTTTAATTTCTAATCAGATACCTGGTTGGGAACTTTCTTTTGGGAATCTTTCTCATTTATAACTATGACTTACATACAAACAGAAACATAACATTTGCGGGAAGGACTCAGGGGATTAAGCTAGGTGCATTCATTTGTTTCTAATTTGAGCACACAGTTCCCTAGAATATTTTCTATTTCTTATTTCACTGCAGAATTGTTCAGATTTGAATATAGCCTCTAAAGTAAAAGCAATAAACAAGTTTGGGAAATAAAGCTAAATTTTACAGAGGTAGATAAAGTAAGTCTGAGGTAAATTCAAGTATTTAATTCTTATCATATGCCCATATAGTTCTGTTGATATTTTATTCACTTGTATTCAATTTAGAATTTGCAATCACAATTGAGAAGATGAATTTTTCCTGTATTTGAATAAATAGTTTACTGAGAAAATTAATAGAATAAATATGATTTCAAAGATAACTACTTAAGAAAACAATCATTTACATGCACCTTTAATTGACATGCCCATGCACCCTTTGACTAATTATCTTACTTATCCTTCAGGTCATGACACGAGCACCACTTTGTCAGACCTGGTTTCCTTCAGTAGATGAAATCCCTGTCAGGTGTTCTTGCCGTACCCTGTATCACCTCTTTGTAGTATTTACTACTGTAACGTGTCAACTTTATATCGATTTTTGTGATTATTTAATCTAGCTCTCTTCCCCTAGACTATAAACTCCACAGGACAGGTACCGTGGGCTATGTGTATTCTACTCACCACTGTTTCTCTGCGTAGTTCTGTACTTGCTGAATAACTGAAAAAATTAAAAGTGCATATTTATGTATAAAAAGTTGATATGTGAATTATGACTCAATCTCATCAATTTGTTAAAGAATCCTCTAATAAGTGAACTTTTCCTGAATAAACATTTGACAATTACAGCTACTATCTGTAAGTAAAAACATTAAGGGTGCATTGATTTTAATAACTTGAATACATCACAGACTTTTCTATTTCAAATAGACTTGGTTGAATTACTTTGAATAGCTCAAGTGAAAAATGAAGCAGTCAAATGATGAGAGATTTTATTATTTATCAAAGGCATTCTGGGCTACTATTAAAATAAACACAATTGACTTTAAATATAAGTTTTGTGAAACATTCTCTGTGAGGGCTCTTAGAGCAAGTCTACATTTTTACTTTTCAATCTATGAAAACACAGTATATATCACACTGAAAAATCCCTTTAAGACAATGAACACTACAATTTCAACAATGAAATTTATCGGTATGATACATTTAAAAAATGATACTTGAAAATTTAAAATTTGCATAATATGTATATTTGAGAAAGCTATAGTGATTATTCCTAAGTAGGGAAATTAAAATTCATTCCACGATCATTATTAATTATTTGAGCCATAGAAAGTCTGTTGCAAATCTGAATATCTAAATTCAGAATTTAGGGCATGCAGCTATAATTATAATCTCTCTCTTTTGACAACTTGAGTTAACATTTAGATAAATACACATAGTATTCTTTTTTTTTTTTAAAAAAATTTCTTGTTAGAGAAAGCACTGCATTTCAAAAGTCAAATAGAATGCTAAAACAAACACATTTTTCCAGTTTTAAGATGCTGCTGCTCCTTGAGTTGAACTTTCTGTGTCATGCTAATATTTCCGACATTTTCTTTTTGACAAAAGAAAAAGGCTAAATACTCTCAACTTCCACACATATATAGTACAGATCTCTATATCACGTACTTTCTTATATTAAGCTGTGCAGGAGTATCACATGAAAAATATTAAGAGAAACTGTGAGGGAAAACTTGAAGGATCAGATGATGATAACTTTCTTTCTCATAATTTGATAGCCGCTCTAAGCTTGGCCGAGCGCCCTCTGGGGTTATCCTCTACATCCTGATCTTCTGGAGTAAGCACCTTCTTGTGAATCAGTTCCCACATTAAAGGGGCCCTTCCCATAGAGCCTCCCTCCTTGTTTTTATGACCTGAACCCAATTGTGAAGATTGTATCACCTTCTGTCTAGCACTTAGGTTAAACCTTTCTGCCATGCTTATCCCAAGCAAGAATCGTTTGACGATGCGATCCTCTAGTGAATGGAATGAGAGGGCAACAAGACGACCACCAGGTCTCAGAAACTTCTGAGCTGTCTTCAATCCTGTGTAAAGTTCATTGAGCTCATCATTCACAAATATTCGAAAAGCTTGGAAAGTCTTGGTAGCAATATGGGTGGATCGTTGTAGCAAGTCTTTTCGTGCATAAATAGCAGAGGGAGGAAATGCACCTACAAAAACAGATTTTGTAAAAAACAGGAAAAGAGGACAGGTAACATTAATATTTTCCACTGTAAATCTACTGAGTTGTGTTGTGTGTAGGCATATTTCAGGAACTAAATTTCCTTAGAAAATTGTGGCATTTCATCCATACTTCTCCCTTTTATTTCCAAGCATTCTACCAAGGTTTAAAACTGTTATGTCAGAAACATCCTTCATGACTCACAGGGCTAACTGGAGTCAAACACAGAGTAGAGAAGGAGAAAGAGGCAGCATATATTTGAAGAAATAGTAGTGAAAAACCTCCCAACTTAAGTGAGAAACATTAACTCACAGCTGTAAGAAGTTCAATTAACCCCAAATAGAATAAACAAAAAAAACTGCACCTCACCACATCATAATCAAACTACAGGCCAAAGATAATGAGAAAAATCTTGAATAAAACAGAAAAATAATACATTACACAAAGGAGAACAAAAAGTATGACTAACAACTCATTTCTCATTAGGACAAGGGAGGCTATAAGATACTGGAATAACATTCAAATTGTTGAGGAAAAAAATCTGTCTTCCAAGAAGGCTATTCTAAAACTATTATTCAAAATTAAAGATTCAAAGACATTTTGAAATAAATAAAAGCCAAGAGAATTCATTGCTAACAAGTCTACATTCAAGAAATGCTAAAGAAAATACTTCACACTGAAATCAAAGGATAACAGGTGATAACATGGATATTCAGAAAGGAATGAAGGAAGAAAACATATATGATTAATGTATTATATAATTATATTATTCTATATTGTATATATTATATAATATTAATTATGTTATTTTATATATATTCATTCTCCTCTTAATTTCTTTAAAAGACAGGATTTTTTAAGTAAAATTATAACACAATATTCTTAGGTTTATAATACAGGTATGCGTATGTACTTATTTGACAGCAAAAGCAAAAAGGATGAGAGTGGGTAAATGAAACTATACTATTGCAAGGTTGCTACATTTTCCTGGAAGTTAAAGTTGATATTGTGGTCCCTAGAGAAATAAATAAAAATAATGCAAAGAAATAAAGCTAATAGAGAATAAAAATTGTCCACAAAAAATAGCGTTTAACACAAAAGAAGGCAGAAGAGAAGAACAGGAAAACAAAAACGAGACTAAGAGAAGACAAATAGCAAAATGGCAGACAATAAATCCAAATAAATCAATAATGACATTAAATATAAACGTATTAAACACTCCAATAAAAATGCAGAGATTATCTGACTGAGAAACAGTGAGACCTAACTACACATTGTTTAGAGAAATGCACTTTAACTATAAAAACACAAATAAAAGTAAAAGCAAGAAAAAGGCTGTGAAAAGATATAACATGTAGACGATAAGTGTAAAAAACCTGGAGAGACTATGTTAGACAAAATAAACATTTTTTTTTCTTTTTGCTTAGTAAGACTGGCCCTGAGCTAACATCTGTTGCCAATCTTCCTCTTTTTTTCTTTTGCTTGAGGAAGATTAGTCCTGAGCTAACATCTGCACCAATCTTCCTCTATTTTGTATATGGGTTGCCACCACAGTATGGCTGATGAATGGTGCAGGTCCATGCCTGAGATTTGAACCTGTGAACCCAGGCCACTGAAGAGGCGCACACTTAACTTATAACCACTACACTGTGGGGCCAGCCCCCAAAATAAACTTTTTAAAAGAAGAATTAGACCCAGAGAGAAACACTTCCTATTGAGAAAAAGATAGTACAGCAGTAAGCTAGAACTATAAATGTATATGCACCAAATAACATAGTTCTCAAGATTTAGACATCTCAGAAAAAGACCCACATTTATATTGGCAACTGTTTTTTGACCAAGTTGTCAAGTGAATTCAATGGAGAAAGAACTGATTTTCAGTGAAAGTGAAGATCTGTACAAAAGAAGATGAACTTCAACCCTTACTGCACACTATACGCAAAAATTAATTCAAAATGGATCACGGACTTAAGAGTAAACACTAAAATCATAATATACATATCTGACAAACTCTCTTATTCAGAATATGTAAGGAAATCTCACAACTTATTAATAAGTCAAACAACCTATTTAAAAAAGGGGCAAAAAATTTGAACAGACATTTCACAAAAGATAGACAAATAGCCAAGAAACATTTGTAAAGATGTTCAACACCATTATTAGTTATAGAAATGCAAATTAAAACCACAATAAAATACCAATACACACTCACTAGAACTGCTAAATCCTAGAAAAATACAAACTACTGAAACTGACTCAAGAAGAAATACATAATCTGAATAGATCTGTTACAATGGAAAGGATTGAATCAGTAATCAAAATCAACCCACAAACAAAAGCCCAGGTCCACATGTCTTCACTGTTAAATTCTGCCAACCATTCAGAGAATTAATAACAGTACCTCACACTCTTCCAAAAAACTGAAGAAGAGGGAACACTTCTCAAATTATTCTATGAGACCACTATTACCTTGAAACTAAAACCAAAGACATCACAAGAAAATTACAGATCAATATCTCTTATAAATATAGACATAAAAATCCTCAACAAAATGTTAGCAAACCAAATTCAGTAGCAATATTAAAAGGATTATACACCATAACCAAGTGGAATCTATTCCTGGAATGCAAAGATAGTTCAACACATGAAAACTGACTGATGTAATACATCACATTAACAAAATGAAGGAAAAAAAAAAAAACATGATCATCTCAACTGATGCAGAAAAAGCAAATGAAATATTCTTTCATGATAAAAACACTCAAGAAACCAGGAATATAAGGAAAGTACGTCAACATAATAAAGGCCATATATGAGTACCCACAGCTAACATCATACTCAATGATGAAAGACAGAAAGCTTTTCCTCAAAGATCATGAACAAGACAAGGATGTCCACTTTCACCACTTCCCTTCAGCATAGTATTGTAAGTATTAGTTGGAGTAACTAGATAAGAAAGAGAAATAAAAGGCATTCAGATCAGAAAGGAAGAAGTAAAACTCTCTCTGTTTTCAGAGCAAATAATCTTATATGCAGAAAACACTAAAGTTTACACACACACAAAACCCTGTTAGAACTAACAATTCTAACAAATTCAGCAAAGCAGCAGGATACAAAATTAACATGCAAAAATTAGCTGTGTTTCTAAACACCTACAATGAACAATCCAAAGTGAAATTAAGAAAACAATTCTCTTCATAAAGCATCAAAAAGAACTAAATACTTAGGAATAAAGTTAAGAAAAGAAGTGCAAAATTTATGCTAAGAAAGCTACAAAACTTTTTGGAAAAAATTGTTTAAGATGGCAATACTCCCCAAACTGATCTAAGATTCAATGCAGTCTCTATCAGAGCCCAGCTGACTTTTTGGTACAAATTGACAAGTTGATTCTAAAATTCATATAGAATTGTGAGAGACCCAGAACAGCCAACATGACCCTGAAAAAAAAAATTAAAGAATAAGATATGAGGACTCAAACTTATGGATTTCAAAACATACTATGAAGTAATGGTAACTGAGACAGTGCTGGTTCAACCATAGACATAGAGATCAATGGAATATAATTGAAAGCCCAGAAATAAACCCATATATCTACGATCAACTGATTTTTTTTTTTTTTTGAGGAAGATTAGCCCTGAGCTAACATCTACTGCCAACCCTCCTCTTTTTTACTGAGGAAGAGTAGCCCTGAGCTAACATCCATGCCCATCTTCCTCTACTTTATATGTGGGACACCTGCCACAGCATGGCCTGACAAGAGATGCGTAGGTCTGCACCTGGGAACCAAAATCGGTGGATCCCGGGCCGCCGAAGCAGAATGTGCAAACTTAACTGCTGTGCCGTGGGCTGGCCCCTATGATCAACTATGAATTTTGATAAGGATGCAAGACCATTCAATAGGAAAAAACTAATCTTTAGAAGAAATGGTGTGGGGACAACTGGATAGCCACATACAAAAGAATGGAGTTGGCCCCTTAATCATATATAAAAATTAACTCAAAATGGGTAAAAGACCCAAATGTAAGAGCAAGAACTACGAAACTCTTAGAAGAAAACACAGGGATAAATCCTCATAGCTTTTAATTTGGCAAAAGATTCTTAGATATGACACAAAAATCATAAGCAACAGAAGAAAAAAATAGACAATTGGACTTCATCAAAATTAAAAACTTTAGTCCTTCAAAGGACACCATCAAGAAAGTGAAAAGATAACCCAAAGACTGGGGGAAAAACCTGTAAATCAAATATCTGACAAGGGATTGTGTCTAGAATATGTAAAATAAGCGAATTACAAAATAATACATGTATAATATTATTTTATAATATTTTAAAACATGCACACCAAAATAGACAAGCCCCATCTACTTTTCACGAATTGGAATTAACAAAAAAATGTTGATTTTTAAATTAATCAACAAATATCATTTTTCTTAGACTTACTCCATTGGCATACAAATGATATTAAAGTATAATGTTCAATGAATTTATACAGAAATTTTTAATTTAAGTTTTGATTTGATTAATCAAAACTCTGTATTTTTATTTCTAGGAACACCATCGCATGGAGAAGTAATCTTTCCAGTCCAGACTTCCTGTGCATGAAGATCTGAGAGCATGATGCAATCCTGGCACTGACTCCCCTCACACGCTTCTCACAGTAAGGTGACTTATACAAGGCTGGTGCCTTATCGCACATTTTAGCGGTCTGTAGCTCCAGTAGTGCAGTAAGACATATCTGACTGATCTGCTTAGGGAACTGGACAGAGAAGGGGAGAAATAATATCTTACATGTGCCAGGGAGCTGAGAACCTGGCTGCCTGAAGTCAAATAAATCAATGGTATGGGCTCACTCTTTTCTCTACAAAACTACTTTCCTGAAAGGCTGGAAAATGTTAGACACTGGGGAATTTATGTTCTAATGGCCAGGTCTCTCAGACACAGAACGTCAAAGGCAACGCTGAGCAGGGAAGTCAACTTCCTTCCATTTGCTACTCAATTTCTCCATTTTCCAGGGAAAGAGTATGGTCACTGGGAAACGTGCTTCGAAACATCCTAAGGGTCTGACAACACACGCAACTCGTCACGTTTAGGGTTTCGATTTAGAGGGTGTTTCAGGAAGGCTCCTTTCCTGAAGGACTTCATGAGGCAACACTAATTTTCTCAAAGGAGGGATGTAATATAAAATATATTTTAATGTACATAAATTTTAACATAAAATAGGAGGTAAACATTCATGAAGCACATGGATCAAGAAATACTGTAGAATATTTTTGCTTTAATGCTTTAAAAAAATTTTTTCTAACATTACCTCTAATATTTTGTAGAAATTAAAAGCATGGCTCAGCATGGTAATGGCTTAGCTTTCTTTGCATTTTCCTCATATTTCAAAGATACGTATTTGAAGACATGGGTTTTTTTTTTCCCCTTAAAGATTGGCACCTGAGCTAACAACTTGCCAATCTTTTCTTTTTTTGCTTTTTCTCCCCAAATCCCCCCAGCAGATAGTTGTATACTTTTAGTTGTGGGTCCCTCTAGTTGTGGCATGTGGGATGCCACCTCAACATGGCCTGATGAGTGGTGCCATGTCTGTGCCCAGGATCAGAACTGGCGAAACCCCGGGCCGCCGAAGCGGAGCGGGTGAACTTAACCACTTGGCCACGGGGCTGGCCCCTGAAGATGTGGTTTTTAACACAGTGCCAAATTAGCCATGACTGGCTACATATTAACTAAACTGATGAGATAATAAAAAGGCAGAGAGCTTAATAAACGATTGCTTACTTTTGTCACTGAATATAATTTTGAAAACTAAAGAAAATAGCAAATGTTAAAATAACAAAATAATGTCTGAAATCACCATAGAAGTTCTAATATAAACAATGGCATTGGTTCATTTGACACTACAAAGTATGGTAGGCATTTCTGTTTACTGGTGAAAATGGCACCTTCCTATGGCAGAATTATAGTTTATAATTCATTCAGCCAGCTATCTGTGAGACTGTGAGATTCCTGACTAATTCTTTTAGTTGATAGAATCTGTTTTTATTTCAAAGTATTCACATAAAGTGAGACTTTATTAATATTTGCTATTATGCAACTTCAAGTTTATATAATTTCATATTCACCTTAAGTACATCTACACTATATATGAATCTGGAGCTGACAAATTAACATCACTGTGATCAGACAAGCTTTTCTTTTAGGCCTTGCCAATATCATATCATGGAGAAAGAAAAAGAGCTTTCATTTATACAGGTATGCATTGCTTAACGAGGATATGGTCTGAAAAATTGTCCTTAGCTGATTTCATCATAGTGTGAACATCAAAGAGGGTACTTACACAAACCCAGAAGGTACAGCCTACTACACAGCTAGGCTATATGGTACTAATATTATGGGATTATCATTGTATACATAGTCCATTTTTGACCAAAATGTCATTATGTGGCACATGACTGTATTCAGGAATGGATGGTCCTGAAGATAATAGGGTAACTTTAATCCATGTAGCCCATGTAGCTTTAATCCATGTAGCCTTCTTCTGGGGCTTCCTTACTTTTGTTTAGGGAACTGTAATCTGGACTATGTCCATTGGGTTTCCTGGAAAGAATTTCTAGGTATGTCCTGTCAACCTCCTAAGTTGCATCTTTAGGGACCAGGAGATGACAAATGATCGCAATGGGCACCGTGTTTTGTGGAGCTTTTTGGTGCTGTTCTGGAGATCAAAGGCACATATCCTTCCTTATTTAATTAGGTTCAATTTCCAGGGCTACCCTTCCTTTATGTCTGTAATTTATAGGAAGAAAGCTTGGCAATGCAGATTGTGTAAGATGAAATAAAAAAGCAACAAAAGAATATAAAACAGCATATGGTAATGAAATTTAAAGTAGTAAAAACAAAACATCAACTGGCAATGGTACAAACAGACAAGAAGACAAGAAAGGATTAAGCAAGGTTTCTCTGTCTGAATTAGAGAGTTTAAAGACAATGAGTAAATGTCCTGTGCCTCTGACGTAGCAAAAATGGGTTTCCTTGGGAAAGTCACTGGTCAGAGAGCAAGGGAGAGACTTCTTTCAGGTTTGCACAGACGAGGCAGGAACATCTGTCTACAAGTCATTGGGGAAAAGGATTCAAAAGCTATACCAGGTCCCATGCCCATCCATGTGCTGGACTCGGAACTAGGCCACAGAAAGAAAACAGTGAGACCTGGTCCCCGCTCTTGAGGAGCTCACTGCTTGCAATCCTTCTTCCCCTTCTCAGCTCCATATCCTGTTACCAGAAACAGAAACTGGGCCCTCTGCTTCTCCGTTTCCTGAGTATAATCACAGAGTCTCCTATGGCTAATTGACTTGATTAAGGCATAGAGTAGGTAAGACAGAAAATATGGATTCCACCACAGTTTGGGTCATTTGGGTTGGTGCTGAGAGGAAATCTCCTTTTTGTGTTTTCTAGTCCGTCAGTGGCCTTAGTTGACACCGGGCCAGTGAGCACCAGTTCTGAGTGGGAGGAGGAGCGCCTGTCCCTCGTGCGGCCCTCACCACACTCTGCCATGATGACCAGGTTCCTTGTCTGTCGCACTCACTGGACTCTGACCTCCTCGGCAACAGGACTACTTCGTGTTCACTCTCAGATCCCTCAAGCTCAACAGAGAAGCCTACGCTTCTTAACTCTGACTGCACACAAGTCACCTGTGGAGCTTCTGAAACAGTAAAGTCCAGACGTGCTGAATCAGTTTCAGGGGTTTATTACACAGGATCACTACTTTCAAAAACCTTCACAGAGGATTTTGACTTGCAGCCAAGATCGAAAACTACTCCAGTAAACACTCTAGTGTTTGTTGAAAAGATAATGAATAGATAATGAATAAAGAAAATAAATGGATAAATAGATAAAAATGCAGCATCACTACTACAGTTTCCTTCACATCATTGGATGGATATATGAAGAACATAATACTCAGTCACATCAATGAGTGACTAAACAAAGAGCATAGTATTTTTAGTCACAGAAAACATTATGAGCAGAATTTAAAAATACTGTCATGAAACAGGTTCTGTCCTATATCCTATTTTTTTGACTAAAGGTGATTGTGGGTACCAAATTATGATTTTAATGGAGCAGTTGAACTCTCAAATTTGCTAGCCATTTCAGTGTCTCAATAGAATTGCTTGCATGTATTTAAAGATATCCGATGCTGACTGGGACTGTCCTTAATGAATCAATCATTTGCACATGCAATGGTGCACTTGCAAAACTAAGTTTAACCTTAGGAAATGCAAGCTTGCAAGCCTTTATTAACTGAAATGAGCAAATGTGCAAGGTGGATTTTATTTTTGCTTGTTTCTTTTACAAAATAAATAAGGTATGAGAATGTAACGGTGAGATTTTGAAATTTGTATTAAAAAATCCATCAAGAACTTCAGTAATTTAAGTCCACGTCTTTCCTCCGAAGATCAGTGCACAATATTGTTGAGATTTTCTGTGGGCTTTATGTCACTTAACACCTATGAAATCCCAAACGACAAATTTTCTCAATTCTTCAAAACAGCAGAAGTTTTCCTCCTAATACTTTAAAATAGCAAAATTATGTCAGTAAAACGGACTACAAAAGGAAATTAAAAGCTAATATACATTTAACAGCAAGATGTTTTCAAGTTAAGTACACTTTAAAAATGTATATTGAAGGGCCAGCCCCAGTGGCCTAGTGGTTAAGTTCAGTGAGCTCTGCTTCGGTGGCCCAGGTTTGGTTCCCAGGTGCAGACCTACACCACTCTGTTAGCAGCCATGCTGTGCTGACAGCCCACATACTAAAAAACAGGGCAAGAGTGGCACAGATGTTAGCTCAGGGCAAATCTTCCTCACCAAAAAAATAAAAAGCATAATGTGAAAAAAATGTACATTTAAAAGTAAAGGTACATTAAATTCACTATGGGATAACAAGTTCTAATTTCAACACAATTTGGAGACATTATTTGGAACTTACGTCTCTCACAGTAATGTTGGGAAAATTCATGACCTAAGAGATTGGT
Organism: Equus quagga; assembly: GCF_021613505.1. Classification (NCBI taxonomy): domain Eukaryota; kingdom Metazoa; phylum Chordata; class Mammalia; order Perissodactyla; family Equidae; genus Equus; species Equus quagga. The sequence continues at coordinate 3,865,045 of NC_060280.1, forward strand.
CCTAGCTGTTCAAGATAGTTGTTAAAGAATTCTGCCTCATTAGAGGCACTCACTTCTCACATTCCAGATCAGGTTTGTTGTTGTTGGTACTCTCTAAGTTCCTGACAGTTTCATATCCTTACTCTTTTCTTTCTCTCATATCAGCTGATTCTGATTGCTCTCTATCTGGAATACATCCAGAGCCTACCACTTGTCACCAACTCTGTCAACTGCTATCACGCTAGTCCAAGCCATCACCATTCTGCACACAGCCCCCAGACCAATCCTTTTCACGCAAAAGTTAGATGCTGTCATTCCACTGTTCAACATGCTAGTGTCTTCCTATTACATGAAATAGGCACTGAAGTTCTTGCTTTGGCCAAATGTCCCTATGTCATATGCAGCCTCTGCTTCCTATGCTCCCTTTCTCTGACCTCATCTCCTGACCCTGCGCTCCTACCCTTCACTGAGCCAGGGCATGGTCCTGTCTGGGTCGTTCGACCTGTATCTAGAATACCTGCCTTCACATCCTGGATGGCTTACCCCCTGCCTCATGCAGGTCTCTTCTCAAACATCACAAAATTAGAGAGGAAGTCTCTGACTACACTTATGAAAAACAGCACCCTGTCACTAGAGTCCCCTTTGTTTTATTTATTTATTTTCATTATACCTTATCAGGGGCAAATGTTTACTTGTTTCCATCTGTCTTCTTCCACCAGAATACAGACTCAGTGAAAATAGAGACTTTGCTCCTGCTATAAATCCTTTGCACCGAGAAGAGTTGGTGGATGGAAAGAGTGATTATATTTATACTTTAAAGTTATAAACATAGTCATTGCTAAAAAAAAAAAAGAAGCAAAAAGAAATATTATCAGTTGTATATGAAGCAAAATGCTAATGTAAACTACTCCTTAAATTTCACCCCAAGAGGCAACCAAGCGGTATACTTTCCAACTTTTTTCTTGATAGACATTTATGACATTTTGTATATAAAGTATGTATACATATATATTTATGAGAAGGGAACGATCTGCACAATTATCTATAACTTGCTTTCTTTACTTACCTTACTTTTGAAAGTAATTTCAGTTGTACAGATGCATCATAATTCATTTCGTTTATTCATTTAACAAATGTCTGTAGTGTCCAGCACAGCCCCAGCTAACTGGAAATGCAACAGTAATTACGACAGAGGCAGTCTCTACTCTAGTGGAGCTTATGTTGCCTCCACAGCAGGAATATTTAGGATAGTTTCTGTTTTGCTGTCACCAAAATTGCTTCAGTAAACATGTGACCTGCGTATTTTAAATTTCTGCATGGCAGAAAACTACAAAGTAAAACAGTCACAATCTGGGAAAAATATTTGTAACTGTATGTGAACCTGTGATGCTGTGTCTCTAGGATTAGAGTTCTTAAGTCAAAGGCTACTCATGCTCGTTTAGATTTGGATCACTACCTCTAAATTTACTCTCTAAATAGATTGTACGAATTTTCTTCCATGAATATTATATGCGAGAGGCCATCTCCCCACATCCTCACTAGTACCAGAAATTCTCTCTTTTTTTACCCTTGATTAATAGTCTAGTAGTAGGCAAATGATAGCTTACAATTGTTTTAATCTGCATTTCTTTGGTCATGAGTAGAATTGGGCATCCTTTCAAATCTAATAGCCATTTGATTTCAGGTATGAATTGCTTGAACAAACTCTGTTCTCGTTTTCAACGTGATGTTGCTTTTTTCCTTATTGATTTGGAAGAGCTATTTATAAAATAAGGATATTAAACTCTTTGTATCTTATGTAGAGTTGCAAATATTTTTCCTGGACTGTGACTGTCTTTTCACTTTGTAGAGTTTTTCTGCCATACAGAAATTAAAAATTTCTATATAGACTTTTTTTTTATGTCCTTTAGATTTTATCAAGTTTAGGAAGGCTTTCTGCATTCACTCCAAAATTATAATCAACTCTATATTTTTCTGGTATACTTTTGGTTTTATTTCTTACATTTAAATATTTAATCCATAGGAAATGTATGTTTTAGTATGGTATGAGGTAGGGATATAACTTAATTTGTAAAAAAACTATGTAGCCAATTGTCCCATTTATTAAGCGGTACATTCTTTCCCTACTCATTTCAAGTACCACTTTGATCATACGCTACATTTCTATATACAAATAGATCTGCTTCTGGATTCTCAATTGTGTTCTATTGATGTATTTCTCCATTTTTCTGCCAATATCAGATTATTATTGTGGTTTTTTTTCACAGTACATTTTGCTATCAGGTGGGGCAAGACATGACCCCTCCCCATTATCCTTCTTTCCAAAGTTTCTTGGGTATTCTCATGCATTTAGTATTCCAAATTAAATTTAGAAACAATCTTAAAGTATATAATAATAAATATTTTGATTGGAATTACAGTAAACTTCTAAAGTGATTTGGATAAAATTCACATTATCATAATATCAAAACAATGCATCCAGGGAACATAGTGTTTCCATTAATATTTTACATGTCCTTCATTAAAGTTTAATAGTTGTCTTCACCTAAGTCATGGTCAGGCTCTTTGTAAGTACTGTGTTTATACATATACATTTTAATCATACCTCTGGAAAAGCATAAGAAATGACAATACTTACATTAAGACAACACGGTATAATAGAAATGGCGATGAGCTCTAGAAAGGAGAAACTAGGTTCAAGGATCAGATCTCTCACTTTCTTATGGCTATTTGATGTGGAGCAATAACACTTAACTTCTGAGTTTGTTTCTCCACTAGAAAATGAGATTACAACACTTCTCACAGGATTATTGTGAAGATCAAATGAAGAAAGTGTTCAGGAGCACCTAGCGCATACTTGGCACAAAGCAGCCACTGTATGAATGCCATTCGCGTCTTTATTTATTCACTATTCTCAGCTGCAAAATGGAGCAGCTGATGAGGGGATTTCGCACGTTAATTTGAAGGTTCTGCCAAAGAAATTCTACTTTCATCCCGGACTAATAGAAGAGTAGGTGGGAGAGAGGGCTGTTAAACCCCCGGAAGCACCTGAGTAATGCTTATTGGATTTGGGCATCAGACTAAAAGACCCCAGCATCAAAAATCAAGTATAAAATTTTCCTTATGTACAAATTAATGGTGTACTTATAAGTTTACAGAGTAGTATTTAGGCCTTAAAAGTATGAAGACAGCATGGCATAGGAATGAGAAATCACTAAAAAATATTTTTACTTTGACCTTGACTATTTAATAATTGATGCTAAGAATTGTAAGAACCCTAATTTCAGTAACCTAAACCTTCCAGGTTGTATTACATTCACCCGGCCAGGAGATTATTTCTCGTAATTAAACTTCTAGATTCTTCTTGCCATGTAAGTATACAACTTGTATCCTGGCATTTAAGCACACAATTTTTTCCTCTATTCTTTTCTTATTCCTTTGCTCTAGTTTTCACGGAGCACCTTTCTGCACAGGTTATCTTCTTTCTTAGGCATACTTCCACAAGGATAAAATATATTCGTGAGTCATTTTATACCATGCCTTTTGTTTTCACAGTTCCAAAAACCCCAGTGTATTTAGTCCATTTATTAGCTGAAGAAATCTGAGGCTACTAGAAATTGTTTATATTAAAACTGGCATCAGTAATATTTGGTAAAATTCAATAATTATATCCTGAATAATATATTGTTCTTTCATTTAGCCAACACTTATTACACACAATGTACTAAACACTGAGGACTAAAACATTCATGAAGACACAGTCCTTGCCCTCAGGAATTCACACCCATTGAGAATGATATGCACGTATTGGGAAGAGGCCTGCAGAGAAGGATTGTACGCACTGTTAAGGGAGCATAAAGAAAAAAAAAACCAGAATCTTGACCCCTTATAGACAGCATTTTCCAAACTACTGTTCTGGGAAACAGTGACCTTGTGAACTATTGCACCTTCAGCCCCCAACGGAACACCAGCAGGTCTGCTGTCAAGTAAGTTCCAGAAATGCGGCGTGCTACACTCCTCAGAGATCCACAAAATCCATCAGCATGGTAAACTTCTGAAGATAACTGTTTAACTTTGTGTACCTAGCATTTCCAAACTTTTTGAAACAGAAACTTGCAATTTTTAATAACAACTATCCATTCCATAGGATTTGTTTTTCTGGGTAATGTACTTGGGAAAATACTGAAAGTAGGTTTTGTGTTAATCACTTTCCACTTATCTTAATTATGTCATTAAATCCCCTATAATAATTCTGAGATCTAAGAAGTAGATATCTTTATTTCCATTCAAAGGTGAAGAACTGAGGGGTTAAATGTCTCTTCCCAAGTTCACAGGGATTGTAAGTAGCCAAATGGAAACTCAGGTCTTTATAACACAAAGTCCACCCCTTCACTCTGTTTTGTAATATAGTGTGAACTTCCTCAGAAGAAAGGCGTAACATTTCTGGCTAGTTCATCTGAGAAACACATCCTGAAAGCTCAGATCATCAATAGTTTTGTTTATTTTTTCTTTTAAACAACTTATCTTATTATGTAGGTTTGTAATTTTTCAGTTTCCTGAGATGTTCTTGAGTTTCCTTGTCTTTAAAGTGTACCCAAAACAAGGATACAGTTTTAAGATGGTATGTTCACCAAACCATCTCATCTCCTTTTTCCTGATTAGAATTTAAGGAAGTTAAGATGAAATCACATGGTTTAGAGTGATTTCCAGAAGCTCTGATTCCATGTCTGGTGTTTCATATAACACTCATTTTCTGGGAGAAAACGAATGTGGAATCTTTACTTTAAGCCTGAATAGCCTTTTACTGAGAGATGTTGTAATGGAACCCAAATCACTTTGCATCAAGTTGCAAGAGTTTGGCTTTCTCTCCACATTTCCCTTGGGGAGATGGGCATTGTCAGGCCTAAAGACTGCGCATCTGGTGGCGGCAGCAACTGCCCTGGTCTCTTACTCTGGGAACGGTAATGAATACCTTTGGCTTTTGTCCTTTTCGTTCTATTGAAAATAATGTTTTGTTAGCTCAGGTTATTAGACTGTGCATTTGTCTCTCTTTTTCATCAGCTTTCTTGATAGTGGGTTTAAAAAAGAAACAGTTGCTGCTGCTGCCATTATCAAAAGACTTTTTGGGTAGTTATAGATTACATGTTTTTGATTAAGAATCCAGACTCATCCAATGCAGTACATACTGGGCTTTTCTCGACTCACCTGCTAGGAGGGGAATGTTTTACAGTTGTTATTATATTCTAAAAATGAGTGCTTAATATTCTCCAGCTAAGTAAAATGAGGGGACCAGCTCGTGTACAATTAGGAATAAAGGGCTCAAATGGCTAAAGTCTTGGGAAATTAAAGCCAGCTCCTTTTATCTCTTCTTTAACTTCTTGAGAAATGTTGCAAGAGAAGACTGAAGGATTTCCATACACTTGTCATTACGCATTTCCTGTAAATACACAATTTTAGCCATAACAGGGCAGTGCTCCTTGCTCTCATTCTCAGTCTTGAATGCTCTTCTCCCTCTTCTTAAAGTTGATGCCTACTCATCCGTAATACTCACTAAGGTGCCACCTTTTCAAGGAAGCTTTTGCATGACCTTTTTATAAATATTTCATCTAACTACTTACCACTCTATACTACTTGTCTATTAACCTCTACTAGGCTGTAAAAGGTCCAAATACCTCTTCCTATTTTCCTTTATATCCCCAGTCCAAGGTCTAGGGCCTGGTGCACAGTAGGTGGCAAAAGAGAAAATCCACTTAATGAGAGATATTCTTTCCGTCCCACAGATCAAGATGTACCATAAACAGTAGGCTGAATGTGGAAATTCATGCGCTCTCTGAAGCCTTGGTAAGATTTTGTGTGTCTGTGCAGCGTTATGTGGAGATACTCTAGGGCTTCTATCAAATTCCCAAATGCACCAGGGACTCCAAAGTAAGTACATTCCTGGTGAAAACACACTGAGTTTGCTGAGTTTCCAGCTTACAACTTACCACCTTTAATGATACCACCAAAAAAGCCTCTGCCTTCATTTAGTCTTGCTTTGTTTTTCTTTAACTCCAGGAGGATCACCACTTAGCACCATCGGAAGCATTGACTGAGAAGCTCCTTCCAGCCCTGGATCAGTGAATACTCAGTTTTCCTCTGACTCACAAGGGATTTCACATTAAAAGTAAGAGAAAAGCTTGCTTAGTAACAGTCTGCACTGTATACAATAATAGAACTCAATTTGTATGGGGAAGTGGTAAGATAGATTTCATTCATAAAAAACACCATGCTTCTGGCTAAATAACTTGAAGTCCCAGAGAGAAACGATCATTTTTAGTTCTGGGATACCCTTATGCTACTTACACTTTTTAAAATTTAATACATTCACATGTTCAAATGTATTGAGATTTTTAAGCTTGTGAATGAAATTAGCAACGTGCTGTGGCTGTCAATGTGATGCATTGCAATTCCTCCTGAGTGGTAGGGTTTAAAAATTAATTCAGCTCCTGCACCTGTTTGCCTGCATTCGTCTGTTGAATTTCCATCACATTTAATAAGTCTCTGTGACGCAACTCGTGTCCTTTTGCCTGGGCTCCTATAATACGGTGTTAAATTCTCACCCATCTGAAATTCAAGTAATATTACAAATTTCAAACTGTTAATTAAAATCCGTGAACTTGAATGGTTCTGGGTAAAATTGGCTTTACTCAGTGAGATTCTTCTTAAACTTCTTCTGCATCTCATCTAATCCCCAACTCCTACCAGGTTAAGTCTGATGACAACATGATCTCATTATGGGTGATTGAGGCTTACAAATCCTCATACAATAGGGAAACAAATCAAGTTATAAGCTTGAGCAAAAGGGTCACGAGGAACATTACCTGCTGAGATGAAATAAGAAACATGGCTCAGAATTAAAGGAAAGAATTGATATTTTTCATACATTATTTTTCAATAAAACTAATTCTATACTACCTATGTCTTAAAATGCTTAGCATAGTTGGGACAGCTCAAACAGAATCATGGTTCCTATTACCTATTTAGGTGGTCAACATTAAAATTAAATACTGAATCTTTAAGGAGAGGTTGAGGCCTAGTTGCCAGATGCTGTGAACTCAAAGCAGAAGTCTAAGCAGGAGGTTTCAGCATATTCAAGACCTGTAATAAGATCCTTTATTTGAACTTTTAGGAATAGTCTACAGGACACGCAGTACTTCTGTCAAAGTTGGGCAATTTACGCTTCCCAGATATAGGCGATGGTTACAGGAAAAGGTATTTAACAATGTTCCCCTTTGTCTTGTGAGGTCAGCACAGACTCATAATGAATCCTACTGCTCCAAGGTAAAGCTGCTTGCCCTCCTGTAGCATACTTCCCCCGCAAGGGAACACTGCTCAACGGTATTACAATGATCTTTAAAAAATTTTTCTCTCTCCCACTGAAATGGAACCTTCCAGAAGGCAGGGATTTTGTGCTATCATCATTTTTTTTTTATAACAGCCTTGTTGAAAGATTAATAGACTATCTGACTGAATTAAGGAAGAGATGATCAATTTCTCCAAAAGCATATGGATTTTAATTAAATCGTCGATTATAAATCTCTTCTTATTTTCTACCACATCCAAATCCAATACTGAACTGTCCCCTCCCATCTTTTATTTTTCCTCATTCTTGATCCCACCAAATTGATCTAGGAGCAGTGCTTTGGATAATTTCCAGTGAAGGATTTTGGTTTCTAGAAAGATGGGTATCTATTTTGAAAAACAATGTTTCAAGGGCTAAAGGCATATATCTGTCATTAATCTCACTTAAGGGATTTAGCCTAGAAAGGAAGTACCCCCCCACCCTTAAATATACACAAAAAAGGATATTATAAGATTTTTAATAATAGCACCCACCAGGAGGTGAGACAAATATCTCATAATAAGGTTAAATAAATTATATTTAATTAATTAATTAAATACACATTAAATAAAATATGGTATTTCTTACTGATACATAGTATATTGGCATAAAAATTAAGTAAGTAACATGATAAATTATTAAGTGAAAAAGTTTAAAATTATTTATATGCAATCATTTCAACTAAAAAATCATAGCTTAAATAAAGATAAAGAGATAAAGTGAATATGAAAAATCATAACATTTATGTTATGGTGGTAGAGTGTTATTATAGGTTTTTAAAGTTTTCACTTGAATTCTTTAACAATGATGCACGACTTATAAATTAAAATGCTTTTATAATAGAACCTATCTCACAATTTCTCTAAGATCATGAATTTTAATTATTTTTTATGTGTATTTGTGAAGTAGATTCTATCAAAAACTAGATAAGGCAAATTCTTTGTAATGATTAGCTTTTGTCAAGTGCCTATCATATGCCCACCACTAGGGTATGTGTTTTTTAAATGTGATTTGTAGTCACCCCAGCAATCTGTTAAGTTAGGAACCATTACCCCTATCTTAGAGAGGCTTAGAATGGTTACATAACTTATCCAACTTCACACAGCTAAGAAGAAGCAGAGCTGAAATTTGAATCCAAGTTTTTGCATAATATCAAAACTAATTTATATTCCCATTATTCAAGGACACACTAGAGTGCAGAGATATGAACTCTGACTAATAAAGCAAGGGTGAAGAGATATTAAAAAAAAGACTAGTATTTGTCTTTCTCTGTCTGGCTTATTTCACTTAACATAATACCCTCAAGGTTCATCCATGTTGTGAATGGGATGATTTTGTCTGTTTTTTACAGCTGAGTAGTATTCCATTGTATATATATATATATACCAGATCTCCTTTATGCACTCATCAGTTGATAGGTACGTGGGTTGCTCCACGTCTTGGCTATTGGGAATAATGCTGCAATGAACATAGGGGTGCATGTCTCTTTGAATTGTTTATTTCCACTTCTTTGGATAAATACCCAGTAGTGGGATAGCTGGATTGTATAATATTTCTGTTTTTAATTTTTTGAAAAATCTCCATACTGTTTTCCACAGTGGCTGCACCAGTTTGCATTCTCACCAGCAGTGGATGAGGGTTCCCTTTTCTCCACATCCTCTCTAACATTTGTTATTTTTTGTGTTAGTGATTATAGCCATTCTAACGGGTCAAAGGTGATATCTTAGTGTAGTTTTGATTTGCATTCCCCTAATGATTAGTGACATTGAACATCTATTCATGTGCCTGTTGGCCATCTGCATATCTTCTTTGGAAAAAATGTCTGCTCAGATCCTCTGCCCAATTTTTGATTGTGTTGTTTTTTGTTGTTGTTGAGTTGTATGAGTTCTTTATATATTTTGGAAATTAACTGCTTGTTTGATATATGACTAGCAAATATTTTCTCCCCGTTGGTGGGTTGTCCTTTTGTTTTCTGGATGGTTTCCTTTGCTGTGTAGAAGCTTTTTAGTCTGATGTAGCCCCATTTGTTTATTTTTTCTTTTGTTTCCCTTGTTTGAGTAGACATGGTATTGGAAAAAATGCTGCAAAGACCAATGTCAAAGAACGTATTGCATATATTTTCTTCTAGAAGTTTTATGGTTTCAGGTCTTACGTTCAAGTCTTTAATCCATTTTGAGATAATTTTTGTGTACGGTGTAAGATAATGGTCTACTTTCATTCTTTTGCATGTGGCTGTCCAGTTTTCCCAACACCATTTACTGAAGAAATATTCCTTTCTCCACTGTATGTTCTTGGCTCCTTTATCAAAGATTAGCTGTCCATAGATGTGTGTTTTAGTTCTGGGCTTTCAATTCTGTTCCACTGGTCTGTTTTTGTGCCATTTCCATGCTGTTTTGATTACTACAGCTCTGTAGCATATTTTGAAGTCAGGGATAGTGATGCCTTCAGCTTTGTTCTTTTTTCTCATTGCTTTGGCTATTTGGGGTGTTTTCTTGTTCCATATAAATTTTAGGATTCTTTGTTCTATTTCCATGAAGAATGTTATTGGGATTCCGATTGGGATAGCATTGAATCTGTAGATTGCTTTAGGTAATATGGACATTTTAACTATGTTTATTCTTCCAACCCACGAGCATGGAATCTTTCCATTTCTTTACGTCTTCTTCAATTTCTTTCAATAATGTCTTACAGTTTTCAGGGTATAGGTCTTTCACTTTCTTGGTTAAATTTATTTCTAGATATTTTATTCTTTTTGTTGCAAATGTAAATGGGATTATATTCTTCACTTCTGTTTCTGCTAGTTTGTTATTAGTTTATAGAAATGTAATTGATTTTTGTAAGTTGATTTTGTCCCCTGCAACTTTGCTGTAGTTGTCGATTGTTTCCAATAGGTTTCTGGTGTATGACTTCACTCATATGCAGAAAATAAACAAACACATGGATAAAGGAAACAGATTAGTTGTTATCAGAGGGGAAGGGAAGGGGGTGGTGGGCAAAAGGAGTAAAGGGGCACTTGTATATGGTGATAGATAAAAACTACTCTGTTGGTGGTCAGCACAATGAAGTCTATAGATAAACTGATATATAATAATGTACACCTGAAATTATACAACATTATGAACCAATATGACCTCAATAAAATAAATTTAAAAAAAAAGACTAGTAAAGAAAAATGGGGAAGCAATACAGCAACACAGCATATGGCTTGATTGTTGGAGTCTATTGGCAACGTTCACTGTCCATTGAAAGACTATAGAGATGAAGTCAACGATTTATAAATCCTTCCTGCTAGACTATCATTCTCAGCTTCAATTTCTTTTTTTTTTTCCCAGTGAAGGATTTTCCCTGAGCTAACATCTGTTGCCAATCTTCCTCTTTCTTTTTTTTCCTTCCCAAAGCCCCAGTGCATGGTCCTATATCCTAATTGCAAGTCCTTCTAATTCTTCTACGTGAGCCACCGCCACAGCATGGCAACTGACAGATGGGTGGTGTGGTTCTGACACCAGGAAATGAACCCAGGCTGCCAAGGCCAAGAGTGTGGAACTTTAACCACTAGACCATCACAGCTGACCCTCAGCTTCAATTTCTGACACAGGTCCCAAAGCACAGAGGACTTTAGACTAATGCTTTCCAACGGGCTTGGCACAAATGTTAACTTTTTTTTTAAGGAAGAAACTATAGTACCTTCAACGTCATTGTAATGTATGCTGTCTCTATAACAGTTCATTGAATAATAATAATTAGGAACAGAAATCTCCATTCAACAATAATTTATATTATTATTAACAACAACCCACATCCTCTTCTCAAAACCCAAGCCTAGAGCTTCTTGTGTGAGAGCTAACTTGTTACCTGGCTAATGAGATGCTGATGCACCTTGAATGTGTTGGCAGCCAGCCCATCCTTAGAGTTCTTTAATGTGATAAAGAAAAAAGGGGAGAAGGGTAAAGTAACATCAGGAAATAATGTTTTCAACAAGAAAGGGATGCTTCCCCTAGTCTTAGACGGTTCTCAAACTGATGCTCAAGCTCCAGGTTCCCAGTCCCCTGTCCCTCCCAGTCCCCTACGTCTCTGCCTGCTGATGTCTCAACTGGCCCTTCAAAGAGCAAGAAAGCTGCTGCTAGTTCAGGAAGTCTTTCCTGGTGAATCCATTATAAACATTTCTTTTAGCATTTATTCTAGTCACTCAAACGCATTCACTCACTCAATTACCCACTCACTCACTCTTTTTTATGTGTTCATTTAACAAAAGTTAAAAGTAGGTATCTACTAGAAATGGGTCTCTATTGGGCATTCCAAGTACATTGTCTGATTTAGTTATCTAAGAATCCCATGAGGTACTTATTATCATCCATATTTTGTAGATGAAGAAACAGAGATTCAGAGAAGGTAATAAACATTCAAGTTTACAAAGCTAGTAAATGACAGAGCCAGACCAAATCTACCTGACTCAATAGTTCCTGCTTTCTCTAATCCAGTCTGTTGGCCCCTTTAACACATTCCCTAAGAGATGGGTGCTGAGGCTATTCAGGTTATTTAGAGTGACCACATTCCATCCTTGAAGAGCTCACAAAGTTTATAGGGGAGACAAAGTGTAATGAAGTAAATGCTCATTAGATATATGAACACCTTGAAAAAGTGAGCAACTTAGGAGGATGATAAAAAGGAAAGTTCAAGAAGGATCCAAAATAATGACATATAAGCCTAGTCTTGAAAGAAGAGGAGGGATTTGGGGGGGAAAGGATTTTTGGGGGGGAGGGGCCAAGGGAGAAGTGAGCAAGGACATAGTCTGCAGAGGAAGATCATATACAAAAGGATGGAAGTGAGGAAGCAGGAAGTGAGTTCTGCGAACCTGAATGGTGAGCACTTTGCTGTAGACGTGGAGTGCTATTGGGATGAAGGGCAGTAGAGCAATCAGGTGAACAAGCATGCAGAAGCCAGATCAGGAAGGGCCTTGATTTTCATGTTAAGGAGCTGAGACTCTGTCCTCTAGATGAGAAGGAACCTATTAATAATTTTAAAAAGCAGTGTGATATTATGACATTTGTATGTTATAAATATAACTCTGTTAAGTATACTTTATAAATGTAACTATAGCAGAATTTGGGCTGGAGGAAATTGGGAGAGACAGAAGGTATAGAGTCCAGTTAGAAGACTAAGGTAATAATTCTGCAAAGATGATAAGGCAGTGACAGTGGAAACCCAGAAAAAAACAAAAGGATTTAAGAGACATTTAGGAGGCAGAAGTGAAAAGTCTTAGTGATGCACCTTTTCACTTCAGCTCAAGGTTGATTTGCAGGTTTCGATTTGGGCTTTCAGGTAAATGTGGTTAGGTGCACTGGAAACAGAAAAAGAGCCAGTGTCAGTGGTGTTAAGCAAGGTGAGATTCGGAACACTGAACATCATACCCTTGTGGGATAAACAGATTTGTATGTTCAGAACGTATGGCAAATGCTGGTCTAGAGTTCAGAAGAAAGATCTGAGCTGCAGATGGGCAAACAGATGATGTCAGATCTGTGTAAATGGATGTAGACACTCAGCATCATGTGTGTGGTGAGAAAAGAACTAAAATTGAACTCCCTGAAAACAACAACATTTAAGGCACCAGCAGAGGAAGAGGAATTAGTACAGAAAAAGTACAATCAGAGGGGAGGGAGGGAGAGGAAAAGGAGACTGTGGTCACAGAAGGCAGGGGGAAGAGGGCGGTGGGTAAGTGACAAGATAAAGGGAGTGGCAAAATATTCCGCCTCACTGTAGAATTATTTGCTTAGATGTCCAATATCCCACTAGAGTTTAGACTTCTTAGGAACATATAATAGCGATATATATTTATAATATACATCATATATAAATTTTTAAAAGATATATATACACATACGTCTATATTCTTCAGATATGTATGTCTTTTAAAAAAATTTAATGAAAGGCAAGGAAAGGAGAAAAAGAGAAGTCATCAAAAGGAAAGAACCAGAAAAGCAGCGCTGCAGTGCTTGTTCCTGGTTTATTCCTATTTTAACGTTTCAGCAGGAAAGGTTAGTCGACTACCAGAGTGGTACAGCTTAACAGATACACTAAATTGATACTGGTCATTATCAAGATTATGCTATACAATGTCACGTGATAGAAATAGGGCAATGAGAATTAAACTTACTAATAGAACACAAAATGTGGCATGAAACTTGAAGTTTTTTTTAAAAAGTGAGAATGAGTGAAGCAGTAGCTAAGAGATGAGAAGAAGAGAAAATATTAGTGATGAAATAAGATACAGAGGGCCACAGTGCCTTTGGTTATGCTTAGTTTCTATGTCTTGAAAACTCTTCTAGACTTGTCACTTGCCCACTTATTCATTTAGTCTTTGCTTAAAGGCGACTTCTTCAGGTAGGCCTCCCTAATACCCCCAGCCAGTCTAGGTACCCCTACTATACTCTCTCATTTACCTTGTATGTTTTCTTCATGACACTTACACAATGTATAATTATCTTTTTATTTGAATGATTATTTGTTTATTGCCTGTTTCTCCCACTGAGGCATGGAAAGATTAAATAACTTGCCAAAGTCACCCAACCATGAAGGAGCAAAACCAGGATGTGAATGCAGCTTTGTATAACTGAGCCTGCACTCCTCCTGCCTTGTCACTGTGCGTGAGGAAAAGAGAAGATGCACAAACTTCTGTGGTTGTCCAAACCAGAGACCGCACCAACTCGGGGGGGTCAGGGATGGAATTACGGTTGTCCAAACCAAGGACCGCACCAACTCGGGAGGCCAGGGATGGAATCCCGAAAAATATAAAGTGGCATTTAAGCTGGGCCTTAATAAGGGGTAGATGTTTTCAACTAGTGGGGAGGGAAGGAGAGTTTTTATTTTCTAGGTAGAAGATATAGCACAATCAAAGACGTAAGCAAGGGAAGTATAAGATATGCTTGTAGGAAAAGGATAGGACAGTTGGCAAGAATATAAGAGGGTGATGAGCAAGAGTGTGAAAACAATGGCTCTGGCCAGAGAATGGACCCAAATATATCAAGCTTAGGAGCCTGGGATCAAGTGCATCAGCAATGGAGAGCCACTGAAGGCTTCCGAACAAGTAAAGACATGATTACTACAGCTGTGATATCTTAACGGCTTAGCGGACATTAAGGAAGGGAGCAAAGCCCACTCAAATTAACTTAAGATAAAAAGATTATTAACAGGAAATATAGGAATCACAAGAAGCCAACTACAGAAAATACCACAGCACCTTAAGGGATTGGGAAGCTATTAGACAAGCACTCTTTCCATGCCTGTGTTTGTGCGTGCAGTCATGGGAGTGTGTGTATGTGTGTATCGCTCTGAACATCTTCACTTTCTGGATGTCTATTCTTCCTGGAAACTAATTGCCTTCACTTTGCTCTTGGTTCCCAGTTCTCCTATGACTTTTACCTTGCTCTGGATCGACAGAGAGGCAAATATGGTCCCAATTCTACTTTCCAAATACCATAAAATTATAGTTTTCCGGTTTTGTGGTTGAAATTTTTGAGAGAAGTATCTAATTTACATGATCCAATCAGTTGCTCCTGTGCAACCTGGCATAAACATGGCTGCCTTTCTTTCTCAGATATCAGGAGTTGGAGGGGTCTGTGCAACTCCAAGGCAAGAGGGACTGGACGGGGCAGACCTCCTAAATATGTTAACAGATGGACTTGGACTTGAGTGGGGAGAGTGGAAGCAGGTAGACCTCCAAGGAGGCTACTGGAATCATCTAACCAAGAGATTAATAGTGGTAGTGGTAGGTGTGGAAAAGAGAGGACTGAATTGAGAGCCACAGTCAGGACAGAATTTAATAACTGATCAAACAGAAAACTGTGGGTGGGGGCTCAGAAAGAAATGATTCAAGATATCTGAAGTTTCCACGCCAGAGACTAGGAAAATGCCTGCTGTAGTTTCATGAAACATTAGCGATGGGGCGGTCTAATACACCTTCCCTTTACGAGAAAATAAAACTAGGACTAGAGAGAAAAAGTGACTTGTCTTGAATAGCAGTCAATTAGTGGTAGAATAGGAATTAAGACTCAGAGAAATTGAACTGGGCCAGGGAGTGGGGACAAAAATCTGGACCTTAGGTTGGGGGGCGATGGTGCTGCAAGATTCCCAAGGAAATGGACGAGAACAATATTCCATGGGAAAAGTTAAAAATGCGAAGTGAAAGATACCTGTGTTAATAAGGTAAAGATGAAAAGTAACTGGATTGGGCACTGAGTGGTAAAAGATGAAGTAGAAGCTGGTCAGGACCAGGGCTAGTCATAGGCAGGTATAGAACATGTAAGAAATCTAGTTAGCTGGGGACCAAGGACAGTCTAAAGAAGAGGTTTGTTAGACATCAGTGGCAATGTGAGTCAAAAGCCAGATTTGCATGTTGCCAGTTGGCTGGCAGCAACTGAGTGGAAGTGAGGTAGCACTATAAGTACAACAAACCCAGGAAGAAAAGATGATTTTGGTGGAGAAGGTAACGAATTTGCCGCATTATCCATTTTGAGATTGGAGTGTTGACAAAAAATTCAGGTGGAGATACACTGCAAGCCCCTGGAAATGGAGGAAGAGAGCTTGGAAATGTGGTCTGAGCAGGAGCCATGTCTGTCTGTCTATCGATCAGATGAACCTGCTAAGGGTGACATTATAGAGAGAAGAGAAGAAGTTTTAGTGTAGCTTTCTATTTGGTGGGGGTGAGAGGAGAGGATCTCAACATAAGGCCACTTGTCCTAGACAGAGGAGTGGTTTCATTGCCACTGAAGACTTTGGGAAACCATAAATTTTATCATGCTTATTAAAAGAACTGTTTATAAAAAAGTTATACAACAACTCTCTCAACTAAGAAAAAGAGTCTTTAAAAAGTCTCAACTAACAAAGACATGAGTTAAAGGGTTATTTATTTACATAAGGTAGATGAATTATTTTAAAGACAAAAAAACTTACCACCAGTTATGGACAATTTCAAGAACTACTTCCTCTTTGAAGCCTTATTTAAATAATTACAACTCTGAGGAGGGGTTGATTACATGAGTGGAACCATCCTTGGCAGTTCCTTAAGCTTTGGTCAACATGCTATTACCACGTAAATCTGTCATCCCCATGATCCAGTGGCAGCCATTTTAAATTAGCAACTATAAAACTGCCAAACAAGGGAAAGCTAAGGACAATTACAGCAGAAATTAGATCCTTCATCTTAGGGAACTTGAATCTCAGGCAGAGAGAGTGATGGGGGCGGGGGAAGGTGGTGAGAAAGGAGGGTGAGAAACAGAAGCAATTGGCAAAGAAGGAGAAACTAAAACACACAGTAAAAGTATATAAGTAGAAGCCATAGACAGTAAAAACAACAGATATAAAATCTGAGTAAGCAGAAACTAGTAACCCTAGAAAAAAGTTAATCATAGAAGCTAGAGTTAGAGAGGGGCCAAACCAAAATAATGATAATTGCTAGAGCACAGAGCCAAAGATGTTTCCTGTTGAGGTGACAACATGATAGTCTAGTTGCAAAATTATGCAGTATCTTGAACAACCCTTGAATTGTCTTCCAGTCTCTCAGAGAGCTGGGTATGCAGCTTAGATAACTGTCTTTCTTATTAACAAGAACAGCCTTATAATAATTCCTTATTATTATCATGTATAGCTTATAATAACCCTCTATTACTTAAGTTTGCCTAAATGTGTCTTTGACATATGCAACCTAAAAAAGTCTAACATGATACTATTTGTGTGGCTGGTAAGTGATTATTTAGGAAAGAAGAAAGGAAGAAAGGAAGAAGAAGCATTAAACTACATGCAGGGCTCCCAAAGGGGATGTGTGTGTGTGTGTAAAACCCATTGAAGAGGTGCTCACTATATACATGTATGCGTGTGTGTGTGTGGGTGTGTGTACAAAATCAGGAGATGGAACAAATAGAAAGAACTGGAGACAACAGAGCAAATGAGCATAAATATGAAATAACTACATTTACTATATTTAAAATAAATTAAGATTTAAAATAATCAATAGATGCTATAATGAAAGAATAAGAACAAGAGTATTTTAAAAAGCAATAGAACTTTGAGGAAGGACTACTGAATTTAAAAATTCATCAACTGGGTTACACAGGTTAGATACATCTTAAGAGAGACCTAGTGAACCAGAAAAGATCTTACCTCAACTGTAATGCAGGAGACAAAGACATGGGAAATATGAGAGACAGGTTGAATAACTGTGGCACAGGAGTCGAGAGAATTGGAGAAAATACATATGGGAGAAATAATGTCTGATATTTCCAGGAAGGAAGAAATATTAAAGAATTTCATTGCAGGGTCAACTCCAGTGGCCTAGTGATTAACTTCAGCATGCTATACTTCAGTGGCCTGCGTTTGGTTTCCAGGTGCGGACCTACACTGCTCTGTTAGCAGCCATGCTGTGCTGGCATCCCATATACTAAAGGGAAGATTGGCATGGATGTTAGCCTAGAACAAATCCTCCTAAGCAAAAAAAAAAAAAAAAAAAGTTCATTCTGTTTCATTAATGACCAACAAAAGTAGAGTCAAAACCAAACACATTAACAATTAGACATCAATGACAGGAAAATCTTAAGAGAAAGAAAATCTAAAGAGAAAGAAAAGGACCAACTATAAAATAATGACAATTAGACTTTTCATCAACCATAATGGATATCAAGAGACAACAGAATAATACCTTTAAAGTACTGAGTGAAAATAATAATAAGTCTGTTGACGCTATACCCAACTAAATTATCATTCAAAAGTGAGGGTAAAATAAAGATACATTTAAACAAAGTATAAGAATGGATCACTCATAGATCTTAATTGAAATATCTCAAAATACGTGCTTGGGTAAGAAGGAAACTGATCCCAGAAAGGAAAATTGTAAGCTAAGGAAAAAAAAAGTAAACAAGTTTATATATCCAAACAAGCACTAACTGTGAAGACTGCTATCTAAGCAGGAAAGATCACTTTTTTGTTAATTCTTAGAAGTTAAAAGCTTTGTGTAAATCTTCTATATGCCTTCATTGGTGCCTGGCACAGAGTGGACTCATCATAATAAATACTTGATGATTAACTGAATGTGTAACGTGTATATAAAATAGGTGTCTCATCACAACGTTAGATCCAATTCCCTGCTTTCTTCACGAGGAAACTGAAAATAGAAAAGACTGACCCAGTACTGAATGACATATTGAACCTGATTTACCCTTTAGAAAACGGGAAAGATAGTACAAGTGCTAACACTTATTATTGTAGGTCTGAGCCTACCTAACAATAGAAAGTGACTATATGCCAAAGAAATCAGTTATAAGACTATCTCTACTAGTTGTCTCTAGTCTCATCCATTTTCTAAACACCACAAGAACTCCAAAGAAATGGACATTCATTTACATTTTATTCAAGAAATATTAGTGGAATATCTATTATCAGCCAAATACTGTATCAGGTCTTAAGAAGGGAGCAATGAGGAAGATATATCTAATCCTCGTTCTTATAGAATTAATAGTTCAGTGAATAAGAAAGTCATTAAATGAATAATTATACATTAGGAGAATGAAAGATGTAAGCATATACTTCCTATTGCTTCCTGTGTGCTCTATGCAAATACAAGGGGAGATTATCTGTTCTCCAGTTTATAATATGGTAGAAGCGATTCCAAGTGATTAAAAATATGTGAGGCAATATATAGTCACATAAAGGTTAAAGGGATAAAATAAATTCAAGTGTTTGGGAAATGGCAAAACTGCTAATATTCTTGATAAAAAAAGAGATAAGGAAAAGATAAAAACATATGCAAAGTTAATATAGTTTCCTATTTTTAAAAATTCTGAGGAATATCTTTTCCAGACATTCCATATTTTCTCAACTTCAGCACAAAGCAAAAGATATGACTGAAAATAAATTGGAAGTATTATTCTTAATTTTTAGTTATTATAAAAGTTTGGACATCAAACCTACTCTTTCATTCACTATTCTCCATCCTCCCGCCCTAGAAATATAACCTTTGATCTTTGTCAACCTATTGACACTTGGGGTTCTCTTTTTTTGACATTCTTTTGAGATGATTTGAACATTTTAAGCTTTGAGAATGAAAGCAGATGCTTTTCTTCAAAGAACATTCCCAACATCCAACAGATGATGTCTGAAACTACTATTTTTAGGAATGATGCTTTTTGGGTGAAGTAAAGACATGTTATTGGACCTACCACCTAGACAAGTCTGAATCACGTCAATTTCAAAAACAAGATGGCAGTATAATTAATATATAAGACTGCTGGATCTTGATTCTCAAATGGAGAGCTCTTGTAAATATCTCCCACCAAATTCTTAAAACTTCTGAATAACTAGTTACAGGAACAAATAATCCTTCTTCTTTTATTAATCAATAAAGAGAAGGACTAAGTGGTCAGGCTATTTTATAGGTATCTTTACAAAACTAATACCAATGTGAAAACTGCTAATGTTCCGAACATACAATGCCAGCAGATCACTTTGATTTTCACTTGCAGAAGTACACAGAATATAAAATAATAAGAAATGGAGTAATGGGGTAAAGGGATGCATTTCCCTTCTCTGGTTCCATAGAAGCAGTTGGAAATTCAGCCACAGTCAGGAAGACCTGGAACACTTGATTATGCTGAATTCCTGTTCTAAGAATTTGACTCAACTCAAGGTCACATTTAGGATAGAGGGGAAGATAATAGGGGAGATATTCCCAGGATAAGAGGGGACTTCCAGGGATCTGGAACTGCATTGGGTCTTGGGATCAGATCCAGATTGCCTGTGTTCTCCCCTCAACCTCTCAAATCCTACTTGCTTCTTGGTTTATTTGTTCATTCATCTTTTCATTTCTGCAATTAATGACTTTCTATTGAGTGTCAAGCACGTTTCTATAAATAGCCATCACTTCGCTGCCTAAAAGGCCCAACTCAAAGGTCTCCATGTCTGCAACTTCCACCCAATCTCTCTCTTTAATAACTCAAATCCTCTCACCACATTGAAATCACCCGCTCCCTTCTCTGGGTTTCTACTGCGTTTGTTCATGACTCTGTTATATATGGCATGTATCACAGAGTAACTAACTGAGTAAGTGCTTATACAACCATCTCCCATGTGAATACATGAGATCCTGGAAGACTGAGCTGTCTGCATTCTCCAGCAACAGATGATGCTGTACCTCAATCACTTCTTAGAACGGGATCTGGAATAGTGTTGTAAATAAGAGCGCAGGGTCTAGAGGGAGGTTACTAACTTCTAGCTCCAGCTTCACTTGACAAGAGAGACATCACCTAGCCTCTTTGTGCTTCAATTTCCTCTTCTGTAAAATGGGGATAAAAGTAGCACCTGCCTCATGGGTTGTTGTGAGGATTAAGTCAGTTAATACATGAAAACAATTTAGGAGAGTGCCTAGTATTTGCTCAATGTGTTAGCCAACATTATTTATTATTATTATTACTGTTATTATTATTAAATTAGGGTTGGGCCACAGTCACTTGGGATTGGAGCATTCTTTGCTCCTCACTTGGTACTCCAAACTGAGAACAGCCAGGTTTTTTAGGGGGAAAGAAGATTTTCAGGTTTTTCCTTCTGTTTTTTTCCTTCACATTTCATTCTCTTCTGAGTTGGACTTCTTGTACAAAAAGTCTCTTGGAAAGATTATTAAAATAATAAGTTTACTTATGAAATGTCATTTGATAATTTAGTTGGCATGAAGTTACCATACTAATACACACAGTGTACAACAGACTGAACTCAAGAGAATTAAAATGACAGAAGAATAAGTGCATTATCATAGGCAGTGGCAATGACAACTATGATTCACTGGCAAGCCATCCAAATTTAACCGTAGGTTTGACCAAACCATTTTCCATGAGAGCGATAATCAAACTCTCTGACATCTTCATTTATTTCTTAATCGTGGCATGTTACTATAAAGAGTGCTTTTTGGGGAAGATGGAGGAAGCAACAGGTAGTTATTGAAACAATAAAGGGACGGCAAACTAGCCTGATTAACTCTGTCTGGAAAAAGTTTATGTGCCACTAAAGTTTTATGGCAATGACTATTTCTTAATGAATGTTTTATTTTATTTATTTTTTATTTTGAAAGTTTCTCTCTGGATTAATAAAACTCTGCTGGATAAAAATAGCGATTTCAGATACAAGTCAAGGGATGAGCCATCATTGCTACCGTGTCAAGATACACTTTACAGGTACCAATGCAGAAAAAGATGACCATTCTCGTTTCTAAAAGTCACAAACCGCTAAAGGAGGAAAGGCTTGGAATGAAGCCATGGGCCTATGAATGATCATGCTGTCTGGCTGTGGACAGGCATTCCTGGGTAGAAGACCACAACAGGGCCCTGACTGGTACACTTGTGTGCTCCGTGGAGCAACCCAGGTCTGGAAAGAGGGGAGAACAAAATGCTTACAAGTGTATCTGCACTTTACAATTCACAGAGAACTTTCCCATAATCTCACTTATTGTTCATAGCAAGACCCAGTTATTTCTGTTTTCCAGATGAGGAAATAAGGATCAGAGAAGATAAGTGACTTACTCAAGTTCACAGAGCAAATAAATGGCAAAACCAGAAACAGAACTTGAAGATTTTTGATTCCATTTTCCTGGGGGGTCTCACTCCTCAGTCTGCTTTAATTTATGCTGAGCTCTTGGATGTTTAGGCCCCCTGCCCTCTTCAATGTGAAGGGCAGAGTACAGTTGATTCTCAGTAACATCTAACGACTTATACTTTTTTCCCTGAATTTTCATTTTACTTTGGCTGGAAATGTACACATCTTTTTATTGATTTATTTGTTCAACAAGCATTCATTAAGCTCTGGCCATGTATCTAGTTCATGAGTCAGAATAAAGATTACATAAAAGTTTCAGTCAGGGAATAATAAGTCTACACATTTAATCAACAAGAATTAAACATATCTAAGAAGCCTCCCCCTCTCCTTTGCCCATTCAAGAATTGATATGATGAGCCATCTGTCACTTTTTGATTATTCGTGGATTGATTATCTACTTTGTGAAATTGAATCTAAATCCCAATGATCTGAAAAGTGACTGGCATACTTTGACTTTGGCATGAGCTTGGAAACTGCAAGTGAATTTCAGTATTCATTTAAGCAAATCATAATCAGTAGGGTTAAATATAACAATGTTCACCATCATAAATATTATCCACCTCCATTTCAAGATGAGAAAGATGAGGTCTAGAACTGTTCAAGTTTACACAGAAAGAAAGTTGCAGAAACAGAATTTGAACGATGATTTTTTCATTTAACTATATTTAATTTAATAATTAAAATTAAATGGTGATTTTCCTTGATGTATCCAGAGAATGGAAAGAGCAAAGGAAATGTGGAATAGCTCTAATATAAAATATGGACAACCTGTTGAGGAAAATAATCAGACTTCTTTATTCAAAGGGATGTCTAGAACCAATCCTGTCTTTAAGGCTACACAAATCAAATATACATTAATTCTGCAAAATCTAGACCACAGCCATTTTTTTCTAAATTACATGCATAAATCTTTTTTTTCCTGAAGAGCTTGAGAGTTTTTCTATGTATCATTTACCATTATTAAAAATTCTTAACCAATAAAAATATTTTATCAGAGTGCTATTTTTCTTCATAGCATCCCTGAAGAATCCATATTCTCCATAGTTATCATTTCAACTTAAAGACGAATAAACTAAAGTACTGGGAGGGCAGTGTGTTTTTTCTAATTCACCTGTACTTTAGTGTTAATGCTGTTAGACAATATTGGTGTTGTCTAACTGTTTATGACCTATGAGACTGAACATCAATTTTCTACCAACATTGATGTCATTTCACTGAACACAAACTTGAAAAAAGCTAAACCTTCCTGATCTATGTGCATTTTATTGCTCACATCAACCTTGAGAAAGTCTTCACCAAATGCTTCCCAAGGGCCAACACTATGCTACACCCTGGAGGCCCTCAGTGGTACTCAGAGGTACTCAGTGACAAGGACTAGCCACCGCGGTGCCCATGCTGGCTTTCACCTGGAGCAGTGCTGTTCAATGTAAAGACGATTACTTACAATTTTCTATAGCCCCATCTAAAAAGTACAAAGAGACAGGTATAGTTAATTTTAATACTGTATTTAACCCAATAGTATATAAAATATCACCATTTCATCATATAATGAACAGACACATTTTTGAGATAAATTCTTTTTTCAAACTAAGTCTCAAAACCTGGTGTGCATACATGGCACATCTTGATTTGGAACACCCACATTTCAAGAGCTCCAGTTGACACGTGGCTAGTGTCAACTGTGCTGGACAGTGCAGGTTTAGGGGACAGTTGAACAGGAAGCAAGCACTAAGAGCGGCGTGAGCGCTAAGGCAGGGAACGCCGCGCAGCAGGAGCATGTGGGAGAGCTTCTCAACTAACTGTGTAGCACTGGAAAGCGACACTCCAACCAAGCTCAGGAGGATGAGCTGGCAGCAGTCACAGGAAAGGGGAGAGGAGGGCACTTCGATGTTGACGTGAATAGCCAGGGCCTGCAAGGGGGAGTGACTATGCTGTGCTTGGAAGACTATGACAACTTCAGTATGGCTGCAACAGAGATTATTATGGGGAGCAAGAGAGATGAAAATGAAAAGGCAGGTAGGAGCCAGTTCACAAAGAGCTTTGCAAACCATGTAAAGGAATTTGGACCGTATTCTAAGGAATCTATCCTTTCTAAAGACTTGAAGCCTGTATTTATGGAACTGGCAATTTCAGGCTGAAATGTGCTCCTCTTCACTGAAATACAGTGGGGAGAAGAGAGACGGCGATGAAAAGGCTAAAGCTAGATGACCATTTATTAGATGTGATGAAGAGTCTAGTTCTGGGTTAAATGAGTCGCTCAGGCCATTTTCAGTTCTTAGATGTCAGGAATCTAATTCTTCAGCTATTACTGTATTGGAATAGAAATCATGCTTAAAATGTGATCTGTTATTTATAAATTATGTTTGGAGGAAACACTGATGTAATACTGTATACACGTTATTTACATTAAAATCTCTGGCTAGCAGTTCTGAATAGTGCGTATGAACAGTTCTACAGTTTATTTTTGGAATTTTCAAAGTAATTCATGGGAGTTGTAAGTGTTTTGCTCCAACTTGCACCTCAACCCTGTCCTCTGGAGCGCCCATCACACGGAGGAGGCGTGGAGCTGCAGTTATTTGCCGTGGCAGGAGGCACCAGGCTTTAGGTTTTACAAATTACAGCTAATCACTTCAACTACTGTATAATTCTACTAAGCATATTTTGATTACTAGTGTGGTGGTCTTCCTTGTTCTGATGGATTATTAGCCTTTTGAATGCAAAGGAAATGATTTATATTTCCATCAATATATGGGTTTTACTATGTGTCGTGAAGTGTGGCATATTACCAAGTGCTTGATAACCTTGAATATATTTAGTATGAATTTACTAGAACCAGAAAAGACATTCAAATACAGTCACTGCATACTATAGCCTGCCAAAACACATATTCTTTAAATAAAGATATTACTTAGGAACTGTACTGGGTTGAATAGTGTCCTCCAGTGTTCATGTCTACCAGGAACATGTGAATGTGACTTTATTTGGAAATAGGGTCTCGTCAGATACAACCAAGTTGAGATGAGGACATACTGGACTAGGGTGGGCCCTAAATCCAATATGACTGGTGACTTATCATAAGGGGGACTTTGGACACACAGACGCACAGGGAGAAAGCCATATGGCGATGGAGGCAGAGACTTAGCGATGCATCTATAAGCCTGGAACAAGGACTGCTGGCCACCAACAGACACCAGTGATAGTCAAGGAAGCGTTCTCCCCTGGAGCCCTGCTGACACTTTGATTTTGGACTTCTAGCCTCCAGAACTGTGAGAGAATAAATTTTTGTTGTTTTAAGCCACCAAATGTGTGGTACTTTGTTATGGCAGCCACGGAAGTTTAATTCAAGGACCTTCCTGGGCCCTCCATGGCTGCCATATTTCCTTTATGAAATACTCTTAAGAGACTTCTATTTAATGTAATTGACAGATTAATCCTTTTCTCTGTCAAAAAAGTTATCTCAGGGTAATGCTCGGCTCTCTAGCACCCTACGGAGTCCTGCTCCCACCAAAAGGCCGTACGCTTACAGCCCAGAGCACTTCCTATTTCCATTACACAATTTGATCAAATATTACTGAAACTGGTGAAATATGAATGCAAAAGGAAAGGCAGCTGCTGCTTCCATGAAAACTAAGTTGTAGACTTTGGAAACTCTTGATAAAGATGAGTCACATAAAAAAATGCAATCAAATTAGATGTGGATGAGGTAATTATAAAAGACTGAAAAATACTGAAAATTTAGAAAATATGCTTATTCAGACTGCTTTGTAAGTACCTTTGAATTCTTACCTAATTTTAATAAAAATAAAATCAGAGCTTATTGAAGAGATGCTGTGGGTGTGGTTTATGTGGAGTGGACTGTGTGGAAACGCGATTAGGACCCAAGTATGTCCATATTTATATGTATATGCAAAACACAGGTTCTACAATTCTCCACTTGCATCGACTTTTTCTATTAGCCACACAATCGTAACTTCAGACTACAGTAAATATAAGGGTTTCTACTACAAGCAGACGCTTATTGCACCACGATTTTACTCAGTCCCTTACTCGTCTGTAAGCTTCATGAACACAGCGGCTCTTCCGTTTCCTCCCACTCTTCCTTCAGTATTCAGTATAATGCCTGGTAGGGAACAGTCTCTCCCCAAATATTTTTTTGAATAAATGAACATAAAATAGAAATCCATTTTTTGTTTTTCCCTTTTCTAAAGAATTACATCATCATCAATAAAGTTAAATTATTATAGGCTGATTTGAGCCACAAAAATGGATTCATTATAGAGAAGTCAATCTTATTTTAATGGCATTTGCTAAAATGGGGTTTTACCTACATATATATGAATATTTTCACTTTTACTATATCATTTGTCATAGCCCTAGTATGTTTTTCACACCATAATCTTTCTGACAATACTTAAATTGTTTCTTTTCTACAACTTCATGTAATTTCTGTCTAATACCACAGTGTTACTTCCCCAAGTTTGCAGATCAGGATCCTGAGACAGAAAAGTTAACTTAATTCCCAATTATTCCTCAAATTCATGAGTTTCCAAATTCTAGATTAGTACTGACATTGCATTAACTGGGTTGTACCCTTGAAGAAACTCCTGACGCTCCCTGAGCCTCAGTTTTGTCAGTTAGCAGATGAGGTATTTTGACTGGATGATCTCTAGGATGCCCTCTTGCCCAGAGTCCTCATTTTCAGCACCAGAAAATTCTGGATTTTCATATAAATAAAAAAAGTGGCTTCTCACTGCTCTTCTTTCCAATATGGGAGACAGAGAACAACACACATAGCTAGTTAAAGAATGACAGAAGGGATAGGTGGAGATGTGTTCATGAGGATGGAGTGGGAGGAGAGAAAGGGAGTCAACACAGAGGGTGAGTTTAATGTCAGCTAGTCTAACTCTTTTTGAGAAAAAATACCATGGAATATCTTGTGCTCATATAACCCACAAGAATTTTGCTCTTACTTGCCTAAAGGGATCTCAGTGGTAAGTTGGAAGGGCCTTGAGGAATGCAGCTTAAAAAATTAAAGATGCAGTCAATGCTTTATATTTTATTATCATAAGTAAGTAAAATATAGTCTTAATAAATTATGTCATAAAACAGTTGCTATATAATCTCCAAATCTTGATCCAAGTGGATTTATAATTGTTTTAGTCCTTAAATTATGGACAATATTAAGATAGAGGCAATCAACATTAGGTTCCTTTTATAAGCTATAAATATTCCTTTTTTCTACTTCTTTTGCTACTTAAGCAACTCAATAGGAACCATTGAAAAGAAATCTTAACACATTTGGTAAATAAAAGTGATGTACGGTTTCAGATGGTCCAACAAGACGAAGAATTTACCATTGGAATTGTGTTAAATAACTGCAGGAGTTGTATTTTGCCTTGAAAAACTTTCATCATGAAACACAGCTGTGAAACAACTTTGGCTTCAAACAGAAAGGCTCTAACAAAGCGCCTCCTAGCTAGACTTGGGTTCAGGAGGTTTATGGCGGCGAGCAGCAGAAAAGAGGAAATGTTTCAATAAGCCCCTCGGGCTGATGGAGTCAGCATTCACAAAGTGGAATAACCTACACATCACATACCCTTTGTTAGCTGGTTGTTTAGAACAGATGGATGAGTCACTGGATTTTATTTTAGCAATTGGGCAATGCAATTCTCCTTTTGCCCAAAATATTATAATGCAGAAATGTGAAACTAAGAGAGGTAATGTCAGATCTTATACAGAATGCTTATCAACCACTGTGATGGATCCAGAAATTCTTCTGGTCTTGTGATTCCACGTTTCACCTTGGTAGGCACAAATGACAAATCACCTCATGCAAAAAAGAAGCCTATTATTAAACTAATCAGCAAACTACAGCATATTTTAAAAAAATTGTGTATGGGGAAGAGGTGTTCAAGGAGGGAAGCTTATAAACCAAAAGAAAGCTGGCATGAGAGAAAGATAGGCAAGATTCTATCCTGCATGATTTCAAGAACAAATGAATCCCTCTGGGAGTTTGGGGAATTTATATATATATACATATATGTTTTTTCTCTCAGACACTGTTCAGAATTAATGAGGGTACCTGCGACGATGCTGGCAAGCTGCTGGGTTCTGGTGATGGGGTAGATGCTGCGTGCCTGAACGATTGCTGAAGCGATTTTCTTGGCATGCTTCTCCTCCCCGTATGTTCTCAGGATGGATGCAAGTGCCTGTTGATCTAAAGCGTTCACAACATCAGCTGCGGTGGGCATGTCAGGGTACCTACGCACAAGAAGAGCCAATTAGTTCACTGACGTCAGTTTTCATTGACAAGAGGTGAGACTTCAGAGTACTGAGACATAAAGTCAGGCATGCACACATAGTCTAAGAGAGCTTCTGAGGTTTTTAAAGTCAGAGACTGAAATCTTACACAAATGAAATAGATTTTCCATTTCAAATACCCATCATTATGACAAGTGGGGACTGTGTGTGACATTCATCAAGGTTAAGGGTAGCAGGAAGTTAAAATATTTTATTAATCTTTAATTCACAAAGAAGTTATTATTACTCATGCAGATTTCCCCTAAACTAAAATAATGGAAAATGTTTGGACTTAGTTTGCTCAAAATTTAAATTACTGCTTGAATTTGTTTTTCAGTATAGAGGATACAAAGTTTACTGACTGATATTTAAATGAGCCTAAATCTCAAATACTTAACTAAATCTAAGACTGTAAAGGAACCAACTACTTATATGGGGGCACAAATTGAACTTATGAAGTCTATATGAGAAGATACTGCTGGTCAGTTTTCCTCACAAAAACTAGAACAATCTTAATGGTAATAATGTATATTATTTCAGCTATTTAACAATATTGGCTTATAAACCCATGACAAAAGTTGCCATGGGGTAAAACCTGGTAATCAACAAATAGTACTAAACAAGTCTAGATGATAATTTCACATGAAGGAGACAAAGCAAGACCAACTTCTGACCAAATAGAATAAATCATAATAGTAGGAAATAGCATTCATTCTGTCTGACCATTCCGGTTTACCTTACTTTAGGAAACGGGTCAAGGAATTCTAAGCGATGACCTAACTGAGAGTTTTCTTATAGAAAGACAGCTTTGCTAATAGTATTCTTGTAGTTAATATGCTGGCTTGATTGTTGGTACCATACTGTGAGGACTTTAGGTAACAAGGAGATGGTAGCTTTAAGACCTAAGGATCAAACCAGAGTGGGGTTGCCAAGAAACATCTGAATCCCTCCTCAAAAATACTACACTGCACTTTGCTAACATACCTAGTGCCTCCAGGAGAAGATGTTTTTGCTGTCCTTGGCTTGTCCTCTATTTTGCCATGACTTCCATCTCTCTCTCTCTCTCTCTCTGTGTTCTCTCTCTCTCTCAGTCAAACCTTGCTTTCCAGATCCTGCAATTCTTGTTTTATTCCTGGCTGCCATGGCACCCTGAGACCAGCGAACGTTCTATAAGGCAGCCCTGTTTCCATCTAATAGGCTTTGCTCCTTCAATAACAGCTTTAAGGATGAAGATTTGGTCTTTAGAGTCAGATCGACCTAGATTAGAATCCTGGACTTGCTACACATATTGGGTAAGCTTTTTAACCTATTGGAGCCTCAATGTCTAACGTGAAACAAAAGTAACAATGCTTACCTCACAGAATTGTTTGGAGAATCGAAGGTGCATGCAATTGTAAAATATAGTATAAAGCCTGGCACAGAGAGAAGCTCAGTGAACGCCAATGTCCCTTAGATCTTGCCATTCCTAGATTTGCCAATCGTCATTCTTGGCCTAACTGACAAAATGCCTGACAGATCTTACCTAGTTGTGAATTCAACTGCCCAAATCACCGGGTGTTAGAATGAACCTTGTTAATGATGTAAATTCAGACTCCATAGGATATAGTGCAGTTCTACCAGGGCAATTCTAAGATTAGTATGGCAGTTTTTTATACCTTCCTACTTTCAGATTTTTTTTTTATTTTTCCTTTGTCTCCCCAAAGCCCCCCCCCCCCCGCCCCCAATACAAAGCTGTGTATTTTTAGTTGTGGGTCCTTCTAGTTGTGGCATGTGGGATGCCGCCTCAGCATGGCTTGATGAGCGGTGCCATGTCCATGCCCAGGATCTGAACTGGCAAAACCCTGGGCCGCTGGAGCGGAGCGCATGAACTTAACCACTCGGCCACGGGCCTGGCCCCCAGTACCTTTCTACTTTTAAATAAGAAAATTAAAAACAGCATTTCACTCAAATATAGTTAAGTCGATAACAGGCACAATTTTATTTTACACTTATGTTAACACTGAATAGCAGGATGGAAGTTTCTATAGTGCTACAAGGCAAAAGGGGCAACAGTGGAAAAGCCAGCAGGCTGCTAGGAAACTTCAGAATAGACATTCATGTAGTGAAGAGGATACAAAATCTGTCCCCCAACTTAACAGCCTAAGCCATCTTGTCAGTCCTGCAGAGACCACCAATTTACAGTGACTACATTCACAAGACAAGGAAAATATTAACATAAGTGGCCACTTATTTATTACTTTCTAGTGAAGAATACAGCTGACAACAGAGTTAGACCTGCAAGTCCTTGAAGCTGTGAGTTGCTTTCTGCCACGTGATAGCTCTATCATAATCCGAAAGCTGCTGTTGAAGCTGGGATGGCACAGAATAAATTGTGCTGTAAGGTCCCAGGGTTACGTGGCGACAGGTGAAGAAAGCCTCTTGCATCGACCTTCATCACCAGGATGCAGCAGCCTCCAGGAGCTGACCAGTCATATCCTTTGGCTTTGACTCCCTCTCCCCATAACACCACTTGGATTGGCATTGCTCATATTTACATCTCTGACTCTCCTTTTTCTATGAATTCACGGGAACCAACTCCCCCTTTCTGAACGTCGCATCCTGTCTTCAGATCTGTTAGTATCTCTGATTACGTTGCAGTCTATGCCATCTACCTGGAAGCCATCCTGCCTTCTAAGACATGTGTGCTCATCTCTAATCTCATCCATTATGTATTGACTTAAGAGTTTAATTCTCAAGGGCAATCTTATCTTCAAGTTCTTAGGTGAGAACCTCAGAACCGTGATTCGCAGACCACAATTTGCTGTAAGTCTGTACATTAACAATATAGAGGTTTACTACCGTTAGCTAGAAGCTTTGCTCATTGTATTTCAGAAGGCGTCCTCCTTAGCAAGACAGAGGAAAAGCAGAAATTCGCTTGACATTTTATTACCTCAGCACAACCACCTCAATCTCCAAACATGAGAAGATATTTGACCTTTACTATTAGTCACTGGTTTTTAAAGGATTTTTATTATTTTCTCTTATGATCACATTTTTCATTCTATGAATGCCAACTTGTGCAAAAGAAGGTATAAGACTAAGAACAGAAAGGTTCCAACAAGAATGGGTCACAATCCAAGGTAACAGGTCATATCAAAACATGGGGAAAAGGCTACATGTGAATAATTACCATGGGACAAAGCAGTTTGTCGGAAAGAAGTCAAAGTCAATTCAATGTTGATTTATTGCCTTAAGTTGGACTTTACATTTCTTATATATAGGTCCTTCTAATAGGCTGGAAGAAACTTTGGAAAACCTATTTGTTTCCGTAGAAATGTTCATGCAGGTCTAGAATTGCAGACTACTAACAGTAACATAATGGTTTGCTTATTTAGATATAAGAAAATCTAACGTTCCTAGAAAGTAAGCTGCCCAAAGGTAGGGGCCATGATACATAATTTGGTGGGGGTAGAGGGGTAGGGACACGAAATAAGGGAGAAAAGCAGGGTTAAGCTTTGCAGGTACTGGCTGTTCAGTCCCTGGGCCAGTGTGGGGCACAGAAACAAGTGCTAATCTAAGCTTTTAAAATTAACTTAGATATAAAGAAATTATCCTATACTTTCCTAGAATGTGATCCTCTTTGCGTTACTAAATATATAAATGTACCTATTTGGACAATGGAGGACAAACGCTAGTATTCCCAGGGTGGTGAGGTGAGGAATGAAGAGGTGGTGTAAAGCCGTCCTATGCATAGTACTGTGCGGGGGTTTTTTGAGGAAGATTAGCCCTAAGCTAACTACTGCCAATCCTCCTCCTTTTGCTGAGGAAGACTGGCCCTGAGCTAATATCCATGCCCATCTTCCTCTACTTTATATGTAGGACTCCTACTACAGCATGGCGCGCCAAGTGTTTGCCATGTCCGCACCCGGGATCTGAACCGGAGAACCCTGGGCCGCCTAAGCAGAACGTGCACACTTAACCACTATGCCACTGGGCGGGCCCCTGCATAGTACTGTGTTTGACATAGTACCACAAATTGTAGTTTGTCTTGAGAAGATTGAACCCAAGTGACTGTTTAAGAGACCAGACAAAACACACAATCGCTGACCTCTAGGATCTTGCCTTTTATGTAGCATTCAATAGAATATGCATTAAATATAGTTCCCTTTACTCCACACAAGAGGCATAGTTGGGCCTACAGAAAAATGGAACCATTGTTTAAGCATCATATTTATCAATTTTGTTAGTAGTCTAAAAGCTAACATTGTTTCCATAAAAAAGATAATCAGTATGAAAGTTATCCTCCTCACTATTTTGTGTAAAGACAGCAATGATTTTTTTTTTGTTTAGAATCCCAAATCTAGAAAAACTGTAAAGTCTATAATGAGTAGCAAACAAAACTGATTTATTATGTATGGATAGTGTTAGGTGTGGGCGTGTGATTGGAATTCTGCAGTCTTAAAAGGAAATTAA
Source organism: Equus quagga (assembly GCF_021613505.1). Lineage (NCBI taxonomy): Eukaryota > Metazoa > Chordata > Mammalia > Perissodactyla > Equidae > Equus > Equus quagga. The sequence goes on from NC_060280.1 coordinate 3,897,782, forward strand.
ATTCCAAGTGTTTTTGAGAAATGGATTTCTCGTTGTGAGAAGAAGTGCTTTATCAATACTCACCTGCCGCCATCCATTCTCATGTCCAAGGGACCGTCCTTCCGAAGGGAAAAACCTCTTTCAGGAGCATCAAGTTGCATGGAAGAACACCCAAGATCCAAAAGAACTCCATCCAAAGTCTCTGGCTGCACTCCAGCTTTCATTAATAAGGCTTCCGCCTGGCTGAACTGGCCCAGCATGGCTCGAATCTGTTTACTGTGAATAAACCCAGGAGATGGAGAAAACACTTCTGTTATATTGAAGTCTTTCTTAAGGTCTATGATCAACGGTAGGGAGCACATCCTATTATTATATCATTCAACCAATATATACTTACTAAGTGCCAGCCACATGCTTAGTACTATATAAAGACATATGGATATGGAAACTCTACATCTTTGGTTTCAACACCAAAGGTGATTTAACGTAATTTTGTTCTTGCTAATAAACACAATTTATTTTATACCTTTGTGAAGGTAGATAATAAATTTATGAATTAGAAAAATTCCTTTCTCAGACCAGGTCTTTCATTCTTTCTTAAAAAAAGTTCTTAAATCTATGGGTTTGGAAAAGAAGCATATGCCATTCCCTCAAAAGAATAAATTTAGAGATAACAAATGCTGGTGAGGATGTGCAGAAAGGGGAACTCTGCGACTTATTGGTGGGATTGTAAATTGGCACAGCCACTATGGAAAACAGTATGGAGGTTCCCAAAAAAATTAAAAATAGAACTACCATATGACCCAGCAATTCCACTTCTGGGAATATATCCAAAGGAAACGAAAACACTATCTGCACCCCAGGGTTCATAACAGCATTATTTCCTATAGCCAAGACATGGAAACAACTTCAGTGTCCATCAATGGATGAATGGGTAAAGAAGTTGTGGTATATGTACAACAGAATATTATTTAACCAAAAAAAGGGGAGAAGGAAATCTTGCCATTTTCGAGAACATGGATGGACCTTGAGGGCACTGTGTTAAGTGAAATAAGTCAGACAGAGAAAGACAAATACTATATGACCTCACTTATATGTGGAATCTAAAAAGAAAGAGAGAAAACCAAACTCACAGAAAAAGAGCTCAGATTTGTGGTTACCAGAGGTGGGGGTTGGGGAAAGGGGAACTGGATGAAGGTGGCCAAAAGGTACAAACTTCCAGATAAATAAGATCAATAAGTACTAGGGAGGTACTGTACCACATGATGACTACAGTTAACACTGCCGTATAGTGTATCTGAAAGTTATTAAGAGAGTTAATCCTAAGAGTTCTCATCAGAAGGAAAACAACATTTTTTTCTCCTTTTACTTTTTGTATCTATATGAGATGATGGATGTTAACTAAACATTGTTGTAAATTACTTCACAATCCGTGTAAGTTAATTCATTATGCTGTAGACCTCATACAGTGCTGTATGTCAATGATCTCAGTAAAACTGGAAGCAAAAGAACAAATTTAATGGGTAAGCCAATTGAAATATAATAATAAAACAGAAATCACAGAAAAAACATATGTCAAACATCTTCAAGTCAACCATTTTAGGTCTCTCCATATTTTTCCCATAATTTAGGATCAGGCTGCTGTGCAGCTGCACACTTGAAGAATGAAACTATGCCTAAAGTAAACCCCTTCTTGCAGAAGCAATGTTTTAGCTCTCAGCAGAGATTCTGAAGTGAATGGAGCATTCAGAATCAACAGACAGGCAAGGAGGTGGGATCACTTAACAGCTATACTAATTCTCCTTCCTACACAAAGTAAGATGCTGCCTTCAGGGTTCTTCAGAAGCCTTAGGGCAACTGACAGGCATTTTGGAAAGGGAATGAGAAGAGAAAAACTGGGCAACACTCCCAAGACCTCATTCCCTCCGTCTACAGGTGGGAAGAGTGAGTGTGGATTTCATCAGTGTTGGGGAATTCATATTTATGACATTTACTTTTTTTTTTTGAGGAAGATTAGCCCTGAGCTAACTACTGCCAATTCTCCTCTTTTTTGCTGAGGAAGACTGGCCCTGAGCTAACATCCGTGTCCATCTTCCTCTACTTTATATGTGGGACGTCTACCACAGCATGGCTTGCCAGGAGGTGCCATGTCCACACCTGGGATCCGAACCAGTGAACCCTGGGCTGCCAAGAAGTGGAACGTGCGAACTTAACTGCTGTGCCACCAGGCCAGGCCCTATGATATTTACTTTTATCTATGTTGTTTAAGGAGTACTTCACAGCTCATTGGTAATGTTTTCTCAAATTCTGATGGAGAAAGTGATTTTCAGATTCACTCACCAAATACTCACTGAATTATCTGCTATGCGTCCAGCAGTATGTTATTTGGAGGTACTTAAAGATTGATAAAGCATGGCTTTCTGAGCTTTGAGCTGAGAGGAAGAGATATGTAAATAAACAGTTTGCAAAACAACTTGATGAGTGCTAACAGTAGAGAGATAAACAGATTGCTATGTCTGTATTTGGAAAATATAAAATGAATGCTAATACATTGAAAACAAAAATAATAGAATCTTGGGATTGGAAGGCAATTCACAAATCATGTATTCCAATTATTTAACTGATGTTTGAACATTTTCCCTCTCCACTGTCACTGCTGGGGGGCAGGGAGGAGGTCACTGTTTTAATTACCTCCCACTCACCCCATTGGTGAGGGAGGGATTCCCATTCTAGGATTATGGAAACGGCCGAACATGGGGTGCCTGACACTGGACACATGAGACTGACAGGAGTTTACAGTTACATGTACTCACAAGGGAGGAGCACACCACACGCCATGCCTGGCTACATGGGGGATGCACTCAGGACAGAGTGGGCAACCAGAGGCTGTGAGAAGCAGGTTTTGTGGTATCAAGAGGGTAGGGTGCCATTGGTTCCCATGAGAGGATGTGATTGGCTTATTTGAATAATGCCATGAGCTAGCAGGGAACTGACACCTGCTACTCAGGGGTAAGCAGATATTGTGCCTGATCGCTTTGATAAGGAGGGTCCTTTGACTGAGGATCTGTATCTGTGGGACCTCAGTGGGAAGGAGAACTTGTAGTTAGGCATTCGAGGCTCTCCCAGTGTCCCCAGCGGTCGACAACACATAATACTGGGCTTTAATTTAGGGCCTTATACCAGTCAAGTCTGCTACCTCATGTTTGAACATTCCCAGTAGTAAGAAGTCACTGCTCTTTTTTTTTGTCTGTGTGAGGAAGATTGGCCCTGAGCTAACACCTGTGCCAATCTTCCTCTATTTTGTGTGTGGGATGCTGCCACAGCATGGCTGATGAGAGGTGTAGGTCTGTGCCCAGGATCTGAACCTGCAAACCTCAGGCTGCCGAAGCGGAGCACACAAACTTAACCACTACGCCACCAGGCTGGCCCTCACTACTCTTTTTTTAGCCACTTCTTTTTGCAGTTAAGTTGATAGCTGTTTCCTCACTATTTCTATAATTTTTATCCCTGGTATCAGTCCATATAAAGCAATTGAAAGTCTATCGCTCCACAGCCTTTTACATATCTATTAGGATATTAGGGATATTTACTGGCTGCCTCTTAGTTGCCAAGCTCTCTGTTCCAACAGCTCTGCAAAATTTCAGCCACGTGTTTCGAGAGAGACTGGTCCTATCTATGATGGTTTAGGTGTCAACTTGGCTAGGCTGCAGATGCAGTTATTGAATCAAACAGTAATGGAGGTGCTGCTGTAAAGGTGTTCTGTAGATGTGGTTAACACTACAATCAGCTCACTTTAAGTAAAGGATATTACCTTCAGGAATGTGGGCAGGCCTCATCCAATCCGCTGAAAGGCAGTACGAGAAAAAACTGAGGTTTCCCTGAGGAAGAAGAAATTCTGCCTCCGGACTGCAATATTAGCTCCTGTCAGAGTTTCCAGCCTGCTGACCTGCCCTACCGATTTCAGACTTGCCAGTCTTCACAATGTGTGAGCCAATTCCTTGAAATAAATCTCTGTATATACTGTGAGTATGTACATGTATGTATGTATGTATGTATATCCCCCACTGGTTCTATTTCTCTTGAGAATCCTGATGGGTATAACATCTCAGCCCAAAAGGTAGATTTCTGATTAGCTAAGCTAATTTGAACACACCATCCCCAAGACCCCTGAGGTAATTTTTTCAGAGATTGGCATGTGTCACAGCTCTGGCCAATGAGATACAAGAGATATTTCCTAGGGAGTTGGGAAAAGAAAATTCTTCTTTCTTCCAATAAGCTACTCAAGGAAAAAGGTTTTTCAGACTTTCATTGCTATGAAAAAAGCACATAACCCTGATTATTGCCAGCAGATGTCTTAACTCAAAGAAGGGAGAGAGTGGCAGCCAGTTTTGGCCAAAACTGTAGAAGGCAAAGTAGAAAGATTAACCAGGCCACTAGACTGAGCCGCACCTAAAACACCACCTGTCTGAATTCTTGAGTTACATGAGCCCATAAATCCGCTTTGTTAGTGACGCCCAGTGGGAACGGGTTTTTCTTTTACTTGCAATGGAAACCATCATAACTACTACAGCTATCATGCTCCTCAAGTCTCCTTTCCTCTAAACCATACAGCTTGTTTCTTCTGCTATTCTCCATACAAAGTATCTTTCACCATGCCAGCTGTTCTTGTCTGAATGTCTAAGGACACAGTTTGCCTGTATCCTGAGATGTGAATTCCATAATGGTCAGCACAGAATAAATTCTTGCCTCTCGTGTTCTACTTATTATATTAACACAGCTGGAGATCAGAGCAGTTGTACAACTGACTTCGCACTGCTGACTTGGATGACCTGTAGCCCGAGGCTTTGTCCTGGACACCACTGCTCAGCCTGCTCCCTCCTCACTGTACTTGCACAGTTTTGTTTTGTTAATTGTTTTTGATCTAAGGACAATTTCTGCTCTACACATTTTCGACAACCCTTTTAGGATTCAGGTATTATCTTTAACCACAGAAATCTTCTTTACACTGCAGCAAAAGCCTAAAAAAAAAAAAAACACTATTGTCCAGTCTTTATTCCTTAGGCATTACAGCTATTATCATGGTTGAAGCTAATATTCTTGTAAAATAAAAATAAAACCTCACAGGGGATGTTTGCATTCTTGGGTGCCCTCAAATGTAACTGCTCAACATACAATATCCATGCAGTTTTATGCCTCACTATGAGTAAATAACAAAAATGTAATCCTTGTGGTACAAAACTCAGCATAATGATATATAAGTATGAGAATATGGTACGGGAAAAAGGGCAACCATGAAGCCACACCACAAAGTAAATCACGTGTTTAAGGCAGAATTTTCTGATGCTATATCACTTACGTGTTTAGAGAATTAGATTGTTCTCAGAGTAAAAGTTTACTGACCATCTGTTGAAAACTCAGCCTTAACTTCAGACCCTGAGGCATAATTTCATAGATGCAATTACGGTGAGGCTAATTTTCCTGGACAGGTCGACGCCATGTCCGCTTTCTCTTTCTTCTTTCCTTCCTCTTTCCCTTCCTCCCTTAGGTCTTCTCTTTTCCCTCCCCTCATCCTTCCATCCTTCTTTCTTTCAAATTTTAATTTTCAATATTTTTGCATAGGTGTTTTACAAGTGTTATAAAACAAGTAACAGAGAAGCGTGAATTGGCTAGGGAAGATCATGATGGTCACAAAAATAGAGCCAAACAGGACAATTAGCCATAATCACAAATGCACAATTTGTTTACATCCTCGTGTCATCACTCTAGGCTCCCCAGGATGTAAGCAGGTGTTACCTGTGACTCAAAGCACATGCTACATGGGAATGGTCCTACAGCCCAGTCCCAAGGAAAGCCAAGGCACTTAGCAGTGGAGTGCCAACAAGGCTGTGGTTGCTAGAAGCCATTTCTGAAGTTCCTTGACTGTGATAAGTATTGTTAAGCTTGACTGGCAAGTCATCTGCACTTGGAGTACAAGGGTCTGCTTTATTATAAAGGACTCAGATGCTCTAGTATATACCGAGGCTGAGGTTGCGAGAGTATTACTATTCACTGGGTATTTATTTAGGACTGAACATGGAACTTCATCATTCTTCTAACCGCACACAGTCTAATGATAGGGCTTAAGGATATATTACCCCACAAACAATAAAAGTGGATCCAACTCAGAAGGACGACATCTTGTAGCTAACGTGAGTACTTAGCCATCTTGGTTTTAGAAACCCAAAACTCCCATGGTTTATAAAATGCTTGATATAAACAGGTACTTTTTGTTCCCCAGGAATAAATAATTTTCAGTTTTATGGACAGAAAACTTATTTGTGTAGAATCAGATTTTTTAAAAAAAAAACTGGGTTATTGGATAAAGCAATTTAAAAATGTGAAGTCAGGACAAAAATTTTCAGGAAAAACTTTGAATTTGGAGGCTAATTCTTTCTGAGACAAGCTAGGGAAGAAAAACATCACTATCATACTTCTCCCAGGACTTAACACTCCTCCCTCTTAATCAACAATATTAAATAAATGCTTCAAGTCATTATATAACTTCTAACCTCAAGCATAGTAATGAATGCTACCAAAGTACACAAACGTGGGATTCAGACATAGACAACTGACAAAAACATAAAAATGGTCCATGAAAATGATTGATAATGATGGTCTTGATTCTTTCTGAATCACTTAACTTTTGCTGTGTGACAAACCACCCCAAAATTTAGTAGCTTAAAACAACCATGATTTTTCAGCTCATATTCTGTGGGTCAGAAGTTTGGGTTGGGCTCAGCTGGGTGATTCTTTTGATGGTGGGTTGACTGAGGCTTGGTTGGTCCACATGGCCTCACTCACATGTGGGAAGTTGGCTGGAGTAAAACGGTGACTGGACCACATGTCTCCAGCATTTAGCAGGCTACATCAGGTCTTCCACAGAATGGTCTGGCTCCAAAAGCAGCAAGGTAGGACAACCCCAGAATTCAGCACTTTTCAGGCTTCTGATTATGCCCCATTTTCTAATATCCCATTAGCCAAACTAAGTCCATAGCTCAGTTCAGATTCAAGGGCTATAAAAACAGACTTCACCTCGTGCTGCAAAAAGCAGTAAGGACACATTACAAGAGGGTACATACGGAGAAGAGAGGAATTATAGTGGGCATTTTTGCCAACAATATACCACACTCTTTGTATTTAAGAGTGAAATTAAAAGTAGGAAGGAGAAAACAAATTTTCTTTCCCTTTAATCTTCTAGATTCTCTTCTGTTGATTGAGACCTTTATGTTACAGGGTAGCTTCCTCTTAAAGGCATAACAAGAGTTATGCAGTGGTGGTTGGTAGTTGAAGTTAGAATTCAGAGGTAGACTAAGGGGCTGGGTTCAGGTACCAGAAATAGAAATCTGAGCAGAAGCCAACCAGGAGTCTATGGCTCAGGGTCTGGCAAGGGCTAATACACGATCATCTGGGAAGGGGTAGTATGTGGTAGTAGGGGGTCTTTAAGAAAGCAATGTATAGGGACCTAGTCATGTTAGCGTCAAGTAAACGCGGCAGCATATAGGAAGGCTCTAGCTGTTGACCAGACTTTTTCTAAAAAGAACAAATCATCTAGTTGTGAAGGAATGAGGTTCTAGACAGGGATATGAGAAGAGATGCATACATGACAAAATAAATTAGAGATGTAATTTATTAGAACTGGCCCAATCACTAAAACTAGCACCAAGTCAGGATCAGCAGCAAAGACAACATGATGTTAAGTCATCTAAGCTATAGACTAGGCCATCTTCAGTCCATTATCAAGAACCCTGTAGAGAGATATGAGGGTACACTGAGCTAGCAGATGGACATGCAGATAACTCTGATCATGTGGACCAGAGTGACAAACAGAGCAATGTAAAGCCGAAGACAACCAACATGTCTTAAGAAGCTGCCAGAACAGTACCCAGGTACTTAGTTTGTTTCATCAAACTTAAAGTGAACTGAATCCAGAGTTTACTTCATCATAAACCTTCATCACTCATTTTGTGTGTGCATTTAGGGGCATACCTAGATGATAACTCCCATAAGAGGATAAGAAGAGCAAAATCCAAATTGCTTTTCCAGGATGAAGGTCTGCTTACTGTGGATCCAAGCCTCTCACATTAGTACCAGCATTAATCCATGTAAATGCCAGTGTGCTACTTATTTTCCACTCAGTACATTTTATTGGTCTGTAGGCACAAAGCAGGGGCCATGGCTGCTTTTACCACTTCTTTAGGCCTCCCAAGCAAGGAAGTCAGAGGAAGCCAAAATAGGGGATGAAACGTGCAGTTCACATTTGAGCAAACACTTGTAGAGTGCTTCCTCTGTGCCAGACCCCACCCTAAGCGCTTCTTATCAACTGAATCATTTCCTCCTCAGGAGAGCCCTGTGAGGTGGGTGACATTATCACCCACATGCTGCAGGTGAAGAGACAAGTGCAGGCAGTGAAGTCACTTACCAAGTCAGATAGCAGGTAAGTGGCAGCATTAGAATGCAAACTCAGTCCCACTAGCTCAGAGTCCATGTTCTTAACCACTACACTGTAATACCTCTCAAGTTTCTGTTTATTTAGTGCCATCTCAGATCTCTAAGTCTTCACCATTATGACTGTGTTGTGATCCACAAATCTGCCTAGTTTGTCTGATTTTTTACTAAAGTGCTTTAATTGTTTTTAATGTTTGTCATCTCTTCATAGTTATAGGTCTGCAGATTCAGCATTCAAATATCTTCTGAATACAGATTATCTACCAGGGGCTGGACACAGGAATATAAAAATGAACAAGAGCACACAAGGTACATGTACCAACATATATCAGTCAGAGGAGGTTTATTTTTTCTTAAAACATCAGCAGCAGAGTAGAAGGGGACTGAATCGTGAGGTTTATGTTTACACCTTGGCTCTGCTGCTTCTTAACTCTGTTCTACTGGACCAGCTGTTTAATTTCCCCCAGGGCCAGTTCCCTGCATCTCATGGTGTTTTAAGGTTTTACCTCGGAGGCAGCCTGGGATGGTAGAAATATCTCAACAAGTTCTGGAGCCAGACTGAATCAGACTATTAACTTTCTAATTATTTATCCCCTCAAGACTCAGATTCCTTTTTGTACTATGCAGACAACAGAGCAGTTCCAACCTCACAGAGTTTCTGTGAAGAATATGTTAATTAATGTACATGAGAACACCGACTAAGACACCTAGGCATGGGAAGGCCCTCAATAAATGTAACTTTTCTCTCTCTGCTCCGAGCTGCTTTATTTTCTTACATACTCTTCTTACAATTTGTGCTACCAACTGAGAGTTGGAAGCAATGGCAAGGCTTTGCTCCAGGCACACCAAATGCATGGCACACTGGTGGACTGTGACCTTTTGACCACCGAGAATTCTTCTCCAGCTTCTTTCATGTGCCACCATTGGGCTGTATTTCTCCTTCCATTTCACCATGCTCCAGTTATACTTTGAGAACGGTTCACTTTTTGATATTTTAATGTTTACCACATAACTTAAAGCTCTTCACAGACGTACTTATATATATCCAAGATATTTTGATTTTCATATTAATTATGATCACTTTTAAATATTACTAAAAGATATCCTTGCTCAAAGAATATTTTCACATATTGTACAGATGGAATGAAAAAACATTACTTTTACTCAAAAATAATTTGTGCATAATTTGCTCAAAATCTTTGATAGCATTATCTTTACACATCATTGTCTTCTTCTTCAGGAAATACTTTTAAAAATTGATTTAGTCATTCATTTGCAATTCATGTATTGACTTGAATAAAGTACATTTTAGAAGTGATAAAATGCAATTTTATTTCTATCTCCCAGTAACTCTTTCAAAGTTAACGCACTGGAGTAATCTTCCCCTGTTCTGGACTAACAACTTAGCAGGTCTCATAATTTCCACTCACTAGTATGTATTAGATAGTCCTAAGGCTACTGTGAGTTACAAAAAAACGGTCAGCTCAGAAATTAGACTAACTAGTGCTCAGCTACAAAAACAAACAAATGAATATTTGCTGAGCAATTACTAAATTTCAGGCACTGTTCTAGGCACCTGTGGTACAAATAAATAAAACAGACAAAATCTCAAGGATTGCAGAGCTTACATTTCAGGGGAAAATCAAAATCAACATATTCAAAGACTTCTATTCTGTCTATAGCAGTTTAGCTTGCTCAGACCCTCCCACTGAAAAAACCTAGAAACACTGGGTAAGATAATTAAAATGATCTGTTTGAAGGGATCAGAGAGCCATAAAGTAGCTAGGACTTGAAGAGAGAAAAGGGGAGTGCAAACAAGCAAGCCCAACACTGTGGTGCCTCATCCCCTCAACGCCTTTGTTTATTCGCAAGCGGAGGCTGGGAGGCTGAGAAACTGAGCAGAACTTTCCGCAGCCTAATAGGATGAGGGAGACAAAGACTGAGTTTAGAATCTATCAAATGGTTATGACCAGGTAATGGTCCCAGAATTTCAGTTAGGACTCAAAAGGGCTAAAACTGACTAGTAGAAGGGTAGACCGAAAGTAGGTGACACAAAGATGCAAATCCAGCCTCCAATCAGTTCAGTCCATACTGCTTTTGGGTGACATGGTCTTAGATGAACTGCCTGCCAGAAGCAACAGACAATGATACCTGGAGGAAGATATCTTTCAGACTTTCAAAATAGCTCCATGATTTTCTCAAAAACAGTGTGTGAATTCAAATAAAAAAATTACAAGATAGACCCAGAGATAAGACCAAATATCAACCCTAAGGAATAGGTAATAGAAACAGACATACAGGATACAGAATAGAGTTATCAGAATGGATTCTAAAATACTGATTAATATACTCAAGAAAACAGAGGACAAATTAGATAATTTCAGCCCAAAAATGCCTCTACTGAAAACACTAAAATGAAAATCAGACCAAATGGAAAACAGAAAAATACAATAACTGAAATTAAGAATTTAATAGGTAGATTTAAGAGCAGCTTAGAAATAGCTCAAGAAAAGATTAGTGACAATGGTGAATAGCTCAGCAGAAACTATTAAGACTGAAAAAGGCAGAGGAAATAACCTGGAAAATACAGAACAGAGCATAAGAGACATGTAACATGGCAAGGAGATCTAACATAGGTATAACTGGAATTCCAAAGCAGAGGAGAGAGAAAACGAGGTAAAAGCAATATTTAAAGACATATTGGCTAAGAGCTTTCCAAAATGATTCAAGATTTCAAGCCACAGACTCAAAAGACACAATAAACCCCAAAGCAAAGAGGATACACAAATTAAAAAACAAAGAAAAAAAACTAGGACCGTGACAGTAAAATCTGTGAAAATAAAAGGAAATTAAAATATTAAGAACAGCCAGAAGAAAAAAAGATACATTACATTCATAGGAGCAACAGTTAGAACTGAAATAATGAAAGCCAGGAGACTGACAAATTGCCTTCAAAAGTGAAAGAGAAATAAAGATATTTTCAGATACAGAAAACTGAGATAATTCAACACTAGCACACCCATACTAAAAGACATACTAAAATTAGTTTTCTTCAGGTAGAAGGAGAATAATCTCAAGTGAAAAAGGAAATGTATGATGGAATGAAGAGCAATGGAATGGGTAAATGTATGGATAAAGCTAGATGAAATGTGACTGTATAAGATAATTTCTTGTGTGTTCAATATGCATGTAGAGTTAAAATATACGGTAGTGGCACAAAAGGCAAGAACGTGGTAAATATAGTTAATGTGTTTTAAAGTCCATGCAATTCCAATGTCCAGGAAGAGGTCAAAGTACTAATTTATATTAGATTTTCACAGAACAATAATGTATGTTGTGATCTCCAGGGTAACCTTAAAAAGAATAGTAAAATAATGTGCATCATATGAGCAAACAAAGAGATGAGATGGAATAATAATAACAAAAAAGAAGGCAACAAAGGAGGAAAAGAGAACAAAGAATAGGGTAGACAAATAGAAAGCAAACAGGAAGATGGCAGGTAGATTTAACCCCAAATATATCAGTAACTATATTAAATATTCCTGGGCCAAAGACTCCAATTAAAAGACACAGACTTTCAAAATTCAATGATATGCTGCTTATAAATGACAATTTAACTGTTAGGACACAGAGAAGTTGAAAATTAAAAGACGGAAAAAAATGTCACGCAAACACTACACAATAGAAACATGGTATCAAATACAGTAGACAGAAAAAGTACTAGAAATAAAAAGAGGTATTTTATCATGATAAAAGGGTCAAATCTACTAAAATGATATGCCAATTATAAGTCTGTATATGCCTAATAATAAAGCTTTAAAATACGTAAGCAAAAATTGATAGAACTAAAAGCAGACAGATAAATACACAGTTATAACGGCAGATTTTAAAATATTACTCTCAGTAAACATAGAATAAGCAGACGTATAGAAGATATGAAATATACAATTATCAAGTTCGATGTAACTGACATGTAAAAAGCTTCACACGCCAAAATTATACAATATACATATTTCTAAAGGTATATTGAGTATATATTAAAAACAGACTACATGCTGGGCTATCAGACTAGTTTCACCAAATTTCAAAGGACTGATACTATACACAGTATATTTTCTAACCATAGTGGGATTTAATTGGAAATCAATATGAGGAAAATAAATAAAAAGTCCCCCAAATATTTAGAAATTAAGCAATAAACTTCTAAATAATCCAGAAAAAAGTGCAAATGAATATTTTCAACTAAACAGTGATAGAAAGTATAGCATAACTTACCAACCCAATGAAAATGAAACATCAAAACTTCCTGTATGCTTCTAAAGTCACGCTTGAGAAAAATTCAGCTACTTAAATGTACATACTTGAAAAGAAGGCTGAAAATCAATGATCTATGGCTTCATTTTTATAAATTAAAAGACAACAGCAAGTGAAACTCTTAAAAAGAGGTGGGAAATTATAGAGCAAAAAAATATAGAAATAAAAAAAAAAAGAATATACAATAGAAAGAATTATACAAAGACCAAAAATTTGTTGTTTGAAAAGACTAAGAAAGTTGTTTAAGGGGCTGGCCCCGTGGCCGAGTGGTTAAGTTCGCGCACTCCGCTGCAGGCGGCCCAGTGTTTCGTTGGTTCGAATCCTGGGCACGGACATGACACTGCTCATCAGGCCACGCTGAGGCAGCGTCCCATATGCCACAGCTAGAAGGACCCACAACGAAGAATATACAACTATGTACCGGGGGGCTTTGGGGAGAAAAAGGAAAAAATAAAATGTTTAAAAAAAAAAAAAAAAGAAAGTTGTTTAACCCCTTATAAGGATGATCAAGAAGAGAGAATGCATAAATTACTAATATAAGAGATGAAAGAACATGTTACTATAGATCCTACAGACATTAAAAATATAAGAGGGCATTAATAACAACTTTATGCTAATAAATTTGAAATCTAGATTAAATGAAAAAAATTCCCAGAGAAATCATAACTTACTAAAACTGACCTATGAAGAAATATACAATATAAATAGTCCTAAAACCATTAAGCAATTAAATCTGTAACTATAAAACCTCCCACAGAGAAGACAGCAAGCCGAGATGGCTTCACCACGAGTTCTTCCAAACAGCTAAATAACACAAGTATTTTATAAACTTTTCCAGAGAACAGAAAAAGAGGAAACATTTTTCAACTCAATTCACAAGGCCAGCCTGATATAAAATTCAACAGACATTACAGAAAAGAAAAACTAAAAGCTAATATCTCTCATGGACAAAATTAACAAAAATTAACAAAATGTGAGCACACCAAATCCAGCTAGATATCTAAGGGGTGGTCTCACCAGGCTGACACCCAGTGGGCCAGACCCGTGAAGCAGGTGAGCACGCAGCACTGAAGCCAAGGGAGAGGTCAGGGCTGGAGAGAGAGCTTCACCACTGTCTCAGAATAGCAGGGATTTAGAAAATGTCGATTAAATGAATATATAACAGGATTTTAAAAGGGAAGAACTCCTCTGGTCTCAGTTTCAGGCCAATATTATCAGGAGATAGATATCAGACACTAAAAGAAACACCAAATAAAAATGTAACTTTCCCAAATATGTGGCCTAGAGAAGCGTTCATTACACTTGGGCCCCTGGTAGGGAGTTTATCTACTTTACATTATAAAAGAGATTAGAAACTGAAAGAAAGAATTCTAATAAGGAAATTTTCCTAGTGAGAACTGCTTTCTTGCTTAATTTTTTTAGCATCTTACTTTACTCTTTTTACTTGATATTGAAAAACTGAACCTTTGATCCCACGTAATTCTCACATAAAAACATTTATTACCTCTGTGCTTAAACGCTCCTGCCCCCGGCCACCTCCACACTCCCTCCCTCTCTCCCTCTCTCATATAAGGAGTACACTGTTCCAACGCTTGGTGAGCATTTCCTCTTCCAGACTGTGCCTGAGCTTACTGATGCTTCCCTGGGCACTCAGTGCACGCTCTGTCGTAATGTTATTCATCTTTTTACGTATACATAAGGGCCTTCAGGGTCATGTGGACCATGTCATATACTTTCTTGTGTCTGCAGCACTCAAAAGAAATTGTAAGTGTTCAATAAACATTTTTTTTGACGATGAAGCCAGTGATGATTTTGAGAAGCACTAATATCTTTGAAAAAGACATAAAAAATGAGAATACTTAGTAATAACTAAATGTTTTTTCCATCATACTTAAACGTGATCAGAGTGCTCAGGAAGAGATGTAACATACGTAGTCTACTGATAGAGGCTTTGGAGGGAAAATAGTCATGCAGTGTGTACCCCATAAGTTTACCTCAGTACAATTGTTAAAAGGGCATAAGTTTTAGACACTTATTTTTCACATTTCTAAGAGTTATGAGAAACTTTATGGAATTATATTACCACAGTCAATCAATTTAAAAGAGTTTAAGTTTTTGTTCATGATATCTTACCACCCACAATATCACGGAAGAACTTAAATATACTCAAAGGGGAAAATGCTAGCATGTTCTACTAGCAAAGGAAATCAAAATCACAATTCATATCAACCAAAGCCAGGTAATTCAGCTCACGTTAAAGTTAATTCATTCAACGAAGAAGAAACAAAGAGCTTTACTTTGGAGGATGGTACTGCAATCACAACACTTTTTAAACAAAGTTCCTTTTTGGAATATTCTTTTTCCCTTCTGGGGCACTTAAAAAAGTCCCAGGAAAAAAAAGGCACTTTATTTCATACGTAGAAAGATTTATTTTATGTACAGCCTGGTTTTCTCTGGGTAATAATTATCAGATAGTAAATGCAAAACGGCCTTTACACCACTCCTCTATGGTTTCTCGTGTATGACTTCCGTGTGCTAGACAACCTTGTTTCCTTCATGCTAGCCTCTTGTCCAGTTTTCCAGAAGGCTTAGTGTGAGAACTGGAATAGGAAGTGATCATCTCTCTGAGGCCTCACTTTCCAAGACTTATGCCTCCAGACGTGGCTTAGATGACTCCAACGTCCAAACGCTCACCACACATATACACAGGCAAAATGTCCCACCGATTCTATCAGTTATTCAGGAAAGTCTATCACAGCTTAAACATTCTCAGAGTTTTGAAGGCTTGGCATTGTTGATGCAGGGTGCTTGCATGACTGCCTGAATCCAGGTCTGAAGGGGACAGGTGATTTAATCTAGAGTTCTCTAATTAAGGGTGAATATCACAATCATCTGGGGAATGTTTACAAATTATGGATGTTTACTACCAACCTAAAGAATCAACATCAAAACAAGCCTGTTTATATTTTGGGGGTTTTCCTGAGGGGTCTCATTCATAGTCCTCTTTAAGAAGCAACAGTTAGATACAGCCGAAAAGAAAAGAGGTTTAGGCCTGTCTATCAAGACCATGAGGAATGGCAAACTCTTGAGGCTGATGACAGCTTTTATAAACTATGTACAACAAGCATGAAGTAAATGAGTACGAAGAATTAAATGCTTGCTATCATGGTAAAGGGTAACAGCTGCCAGGCAAGGCAAGGGATGGCAGCTCCCAGGAACACTGAGGCTTGGGAAGCAGGTATGTGTGTCGCTCCCTCCCAGAGAGAAGAGAGAAATTCCACTTCCTAGTGTGAGCAGTAAGATCACCTACAGAGAGGAAGTGGTGGGGACACTCATCCGTCTTCACCCATCACTGGGCCCTAACTCCAGTGTGTAAGGCTGAAATTACCAATTCCTACTCTAGTATCTTTTGATGGATGGCCTTTAACATGGCACCTTAAATTCAGTTTAAATAAAGAAATAAAAATCACTAAATACAACCAAGTATTTAAAAATGAAGGGAAACTCTATAATGGAAGTGAGCAGTGCTTTTCAAAGGAAGAGAGCAGTTAGCAGCTCAAAATTCAGACCATGAAGTCTGATATTTGAATTTCTAAGTTAAGGTATATTTTAACCTACTCTATGATATATCTGCATTCATTTTAATAGAAAATAGTGTCTAATTATAAAACAAAGTTTAATTTAACGAGTCAAATCAATGCTCTATGAAGACATCCCACGTTTTTCCTGTAACAGAATACTCACTGGCAACACTGCCGACAACTCTACCAGCGTATTAAAATGATGCACCCAGAGGAGGACAAGAACAATGCACGCCTTTCTCCTGTTGGCCGTCCTCGCCAGCATCAACTCCGTATGGTGATTACACACTATAAGATTATGGCAAATAGCTAATGGTTTTAGTCTAAGGAAAAGGAAATATGGCCTATCTGACCTCTCAAAAAATGTTCATTCAAACTTCAAATTGATAGGGTGAGATTTTATTGGATTTTTATTGCTTTTTTAAGTTCAATGGGAATAAGAAAAATTCATTCCCTGTGTAAATGCAAATTAAGTAGCTGAGTGTACGTTGGAAGGAAATTTTTTTTTAGCCATACTATTTTCCAGTGACCTCTCTCTGAAATGCTTTTCTGTACTTTTCAGTTGCTGAGTCGTATTCCTGTGACTATTGCATATCATTTCCCATTTTAAAAGAACATTCAAGTGTTTATTAGCAGGAGATAATTTCCCAAACCGAGTATGAATTTAGTTTATGTAGACCTTGAGTGCCACTATTTTGCAAAAGGGTGATTGGGTGGTTAGGTTCAAACCTGGAAGTATAGTGTAAAGAGAATCCGAGGATTTGGGCTTTTGGTCAGGTTAATGTTGCCTGATACCGATACTTTCTGATCTACAAGATTTCATTTCCTATATTTTAACTTAAAATACATTAAATGAAAGCTTTTTAGATGTGGCCCGGTGTGCTCATGTTTGTATTTCTAATCCATTTAATAACATTAATAAACATATAGTGTCCAAATACTTAGAAAGATTTTAAGGAGTTGACTTCTATGCTAACTAAATAGATTTTATTATTCAAAGATTAAGTTCACATACAAAACATATTTTTAGCCACTTAATATATTTATATATATGACATACAAAGTAAATTATTCTAACATCTTGAGGCTGTGACTCTAGGTGCATAAAAATAGTACCAGTTGTTGGCTATAATAGATTTAATCAATTTTATAATTTTTCTTAATTCAAACCCTACATTACACTGCAGAAAGTAGGGGCTGCTGATAACGCTGCAAATATAAAAGTGACTTTGTCTAAGACTACTTTTTCTTCCAGAAAATCCCATAGGAATGTTCCATAAAATTCTGAGTATATGTGGATTCCAGTTAAAAAGTCAAAAGAATAAATCATCTATATTTTTAAGTTTAAATTTTGATATGTTAATATTCTTCTATGCACAGATAGATGCTTTGAGATTTGTAAGACAATCAATCTGCTGTAGACATTTTCTGACTACTTCTATGTGCTGGGACTCTATTAGATACTACGGTAACAAAGGTAAGACGTGGTCCCTCTTCTCAAAGAGCTCACCTTAAATAACAGTACACAACTTTATGATTCACGGAACGTTTTAACTTAGATGATCACATTTTGACCTTCATCACAATCCTATAAATTAGATGAATCCTCAGTTTAAAATTATTGAAACTTGGGCTTAGAGAATATTTTTCTTATACATCTTTCTATAAGATTATCTAGCATACTAACCGGGAACAGAATGGGTACTCGATAAATATTTGATAACGAGTAAATTGCTCAAGGTCACACAGCTAGTAGTGGTAAAGCTAAGAATTAAACTCGGGTCAAGTTAATTCAAGACCAAAATGTCTAAGTGTCACTACAGACAGCTCTGAGAGGTTGATTCAGGGCATCTGTTTGCACATTTCTCTGATGAAACTGATGCAACAACCTCTTAAAATAGTAATTCTTGAGCTATGTATATATTTTTCTAAAAGGTGGAACGGCAAGCCACGAGAAAGTGTCTCTTCATTGTTCTAGTTTTAGCAGCTACCCCTGAGCAGGAGGAAGCATAAAGAAATGGAATTATAGAGCTCCAGCACGTATGTCACCATGTGGATGGTTAGGTCACTGGCAGGTATCATCAGAATAAAATCATCTGCCTGATGAAAAATGTATTGTGTACCTGAAAACAGGAACAATGCAAATATCAGTCTTGAATCAGAATTCACCAGGTTCGCCTCACACCAGCACAGCTAGGCTTCCTGGAGGGACTATGTATCTTTAAAAAGTGCAAGAACAATAAAATCTAAAATAATGTGCTTTTGCAATAAATACTAAAATGAATTCATTCAGATTTTGATGTCAATTATTTGGGTTATTTTATTGGTGTTTAAATGAGTTTTACAATAAATATCTATTGAAAGGCTATTTGCAGGATTGCTGGGCTGGATGTCAAAATGTCCAGAAATGCTGTGTGTCTTCAGACAAATTTCACTTCTAAAGCTGGGCCTGTTTAATCATTATAGAATGCCAGGGCTGGACTTAAAACATCTCTAAATACCACCTCTAAAATACTAAGAAGCTCATATTAAGTAATTTTTGAATAACAATAGCTAACACCTACTGAACCCACAGCACGTGTCGGGCACTGTTCCGAGCACTCTCCTTGTACTACAGCATGTAATCTTCAAACACAACCTGAAGTAGGCACTATTCTATTCCCCCAAGTTACAGATGGGGAAAGTGAGGCAGCAGAGTTAAGAAACTTCTTGAAGGTTACATAGGTAGTGAGTAGCAGAGGTGGGATTCTAACACAGGCAGTCTGGTTCTAAAGCCTGTGCTATTACACACTATGCCATGTCTGCCTCTGCAGACAACAAGAGTTACAAGTCCAATAGCACAAAGGATAGTCACCATTTATTGAGTTATTACTAATGACAGACATTGAGTTAAGAGCTTTATGTTTGATATTTCATTTAATCATAATAAAATAATCTTTGAGGTAGTTCTTACTGTACCTATTTTACAGGTCAGGAAATTGGCTCAGAATTTTGAAATCATCCATTCACTGCCAGAGACGGTGGCAGGCAGAGATGCTAACCCTGATTACTATGTTTCCAAGGCCTCTGCTTTTAGTCAATGTGCAATATGGTGATGCTTTGTAAGAAATATACTACTTTTGGAGTTGGAACTCATCCTACACATTTTACACCTCAAAAGAGTCTCGGTGGGTTTCAGGGGAAAAAGATGGAGTTCGAAAAAAATTATAACATGCTGAAAGGGTTACCAATACGGAGCTCTCCTATTAAATTTATATATAAGCATTCGAATTTTCCAAAGAAAAACAGTCAATTCAATAATACGTGAGGATTAATAAGTAGATAATACATTAAAAATAACAGTAATAATAATTGTTGAATTTGAGGTCTCACACTGGAGTTTGAGAGAATTAACTTTCTCTCCTCAGATTAAATGCAGGCATCTCCTTAACTGACACAACTGAGTTATTCCAGAAACATAAGTCTGGCAATGTTTTATACAGAGTTTTAAGAGCAGCTAGGTCACTAAATAAAAAACTGAAATCTTTTCCTCTTCTTAATTCCAAATGGTGGTCCCATCAGATCCAATTTGAAGTGCACTGGCAGAGCTCAGCATGCAAGCCGGCGCTTGGCTGGCTCTGGAGTCAAGGGACTTTAGCCCCACGCATGGATGCACAGTACATATTTTAGTACCTTCGGGAAAAAAACAGTCAAAGCGAAGCAGGAGGAAAACCTGCCTGTAACTGATTATATTACATTTGTACAAAATGGTGTTACCCCTATCACTTCCAAAGAATTGACTGTTGGTAGTAAACAAATGAAATGCTAAGAAGTCCTCTTAAAATAAGAGCAACAGCAATAATGCCAACAAACACGGCAGAACTACGCAGCACATAGTATCCGCTTACACAGTCATAAACAACAACAGTGTGCAGCTACCCCCTCCCATAAAACAGTAATCAGTCTGGAAGTTAAGAAAAATAAAACCCATAACACTTGGCTTTCGAGAATAAATTTTTAAAAGGCTTTATATGTATAATGTTAGAATATATATACATATATTTACATATTCCACATCTTAGGAATATAAAGCATGTGCATATTATATACACACAGATGCATATATATTTGTATATTATATATAATTTCTTAGTTCTAAGAGGGAAAGAAATCTAATTGGTCAAAATCAGTCATAAAATTTTAACCATGTTTCTGCAAAAAACAGCAGTGCCAAAGGGTAATGCATCGCTAATGGTTTCCAGTGGAATAAATAGCTACTCTGACGTCAAAACTTTGTTACACTCCAATAACTGGCTCACTTGGGGTTTCAGGTACAGCAAGTTACATGTCAGTTTTAAATAAAGTTATAAAAATAGAATGGCTGGTGAACCATATTGTCGCTATGCAACCTGATATGTTATGATTTATATCCAATAAAACATTAACACAGGTGATAGATTATACCAAAATAGTATCTGGTGGTTTAGGATGCCCTGCTCCTTAAATTTCAGACAAAAAATGCTAAATTTTACTTTATCTTTCCCTAAAGTAGTATATAACTGAGTTAACCATTGTTAGCACAAGTGTCAAATTAGGAATATTTACTTATCCCAAAGACAAAGTGGTTCATATGCTGGTAAATCTCCCCTGATACATACAATAATAATATTCTAATCAGGGGCTTGGAGCAATAAGGAACGGTAAGTCTACAGATTGCAAAAACAGGGTTATTATGTTAGTTCATCCAGGAGTATCAGTCATTTTTCAGAAGGGATATTGCTCAAATAAACATTGGAATTTACAATCAAAATAGAGCAATTGTACTGTCGTACTTAGAACCAGACTTGAAACTGTAAGTTGAAAACCCCTGAAAGACATGCTCCAATTATGTACTATATTTAATAATGAAAACATGCTAATTGACGCAGTTTTATCTTAAGGTGAGTGCAAATGAGATCTTACAAGGCTTGAACAATCCATCAAACAAAATGTACAATTAGTATGAGAATGGTCTTTCTATACCAGGGTCTTGCTGTGGACTGCACAGAGGATGTATTTGCATAGAGAAGGGAGGAAAACAAAATTCCTGTTTCAGCATCAATATTTACTGAAATAATACCAAAACAAAGCTATACATATTTAAGTTACTGATAAAGATGGCAATTTATGTGCAAGAATATATGTACACATTCATATAAAAGTGTTTTAACTATGAGGTAACACATAAATCCATCCATATATATGTATTTATTCTATTCTTTTGTTTTTGCTTGCTTTGTATAAGAGGAGCAAGAAGCAGGAGACTTAGACAGACAAACCTCAGCTCCACTATCTTCCAGATCTTGACTTCAGTCAAGTTAGGTAAGTTCCATGAGTCTTACTTCTTCATCTGTATATGCAGAGATGATAATTAAGTGAAATAATGTACATAAAATCTCTAGGACAGTGCCCTTCACATGCAATGTTCCAGGCACTGTTCCAGGCTACTTAGAAACATCAGCAAACAAAACAAAGAATTTTCCCTCATGGAGTTGATATTCTAGTAGAGGTGGAGGATCATAATAAACATTTCAAACGAGTAAACAATATAGTTTAATAGGTGATATGTGACATCAAAAAATAAAATAAAAATAAAGAGGAGAAGATCTGAAGTGCTAGGGTTGTGGTTTTAATAAAGTCACCAGGTAGGCCTCCTAGAGAAGAGGATGTTTGAGCAAAGGCTTGCAGGAGGGAAAAGGAGAGGGACGAGCACGTCAGGCAGAGGAATTCCAGCCACCGCCTTGCTAGTGCGACGGCCTCATTTCAGAGGAATCCAGCCACCGCCTTGCTAGTGCAACAGCCTGATTTCAGAGGCACGACTGGTGATTGTGAGGACTAGCAAGAAAGCCAGAGTGAGCAGAGCAAAGTGGTGAAGGTGCAGAGAGGTGACGAGGGGGTGGACACTGCAGGGCTTCATTTTTTGCAAAATAGTTACCACTGCAGAGTTCTGAGCAAAGGAGCGACATAACCTCACATGTTTCACAAGGACCATTAATGGCTGCTGTATCGAGAACACACTGAGGAGACAAGAAGGGTGGGTAAGAGGTTATTGCCGTGATCCAGGTGAGAGATGGCAGTTGGAACGAGGGTGGCAGCAGGGGAGGTGGTACAGTCTAAGTATTCATAATAAATTTTGAAGTTAGACACAGCAGGACTTCTGACAGACTGAATGCAGGGTGAGAGAGGAAGAGAGAAGTCAAGGAAGATTATAAGGATTTTGGTCAGACCAATTGGAAGGATGAGGAAGGCTATAAGTAAAGCAGCCGTTGGCCGAAGATCAGGTGTTCAACCTTAGTCACACGAAATGTAAGAGCTCTTTATCTACACAGATGGAGAGGTCAAGAAGGTATTTAGGTACGCAAGCCTAGAGTTCCAGAGAGAAAAGTAGTATGAAGATAATATTTGAAGCTATTAAACCTGGTGAGTTTACCAAGAGTGTGAATTTAGACAGAAAAGAGAAGAGAACCAAGGAACTCCAAGATGAATACCAAGGAAGAAAAATTGATTAGATTATGAGTGACATGGTATATTTATTTTTAATATTTATTAATTGTAGTAATAATATTCATTAAGATGCTCACCAGACACTGTATTTGGGGCCTTCATGCATATGTGTCTAGACTCCACATAGAAGATAATAAAGAGAAGGCCTACAGGGTTCACAGTTTCATTTACTCACCAACTCTTTCATGCTTTTCTCAAAGAAAATTCTTTCTCTCTAGCCTTTCTATGACGGTGCCAATAAGCTTCTACCTTAGCCGGGTACAGACCTTATCATCACATTCCATAGGCTACTAATTTAGTTGGATAATTCAGACCTTATAAATTTAGGGGATTCATAAGGGCAAGAGGCAGGGGAAGCGTGAAGAGAATGAGGAGCACACCTGCCTATGATGTATCCAACAGGGCTTGATCTAAACTTACATTTATAGACTTTAAAATACCTGTTTGTTTTGCCACTGTTTTCTATAGCATCAGCCATCTTTGGTAATTTGCATTTACTCACTCCCATCACACCACAGAATTCATTTCACAAAGTCTCCGATTGGTTCATTCTATATTTTACAAGTGCATTCATCACCATCAATCGTGGAGGCTTGTACATTAGGTGATCAATATATTACAGATATTACTGCTACTGATATAAAGCAATACTAAAAGAAAATTCTTAGATGAGTAAGGAAGATTCTTTTCCTCCATATACAGCCCTTACACATGGTCATATCCTTCTGTGGTCAGCATTTACAAGTTAAATGCTACACAAAATCTTTGAGATCATACATTCCTAACTTAGCCCTCATTGCAGAGTTCAGTAGACAAATTCAGAGAGGGACAGTAATTTGTCCACGTTCAAAGGGTGAATCACTGGAAGAACCAAGTGTATTCAGAATTGAGGTCTACTGCAAGACTGTGAACAGGGCCTGAAAAGGAGCATATTAAGGAAAGTGTATTCTAGGGCACGCGAATCCTTTACACCTTTATCCTCTAACAGCCAGAGCAAAATATTTGTACAAAATGACTTTTCTTGGTTCTTGCATCACAAGTGATCCTCGAATTGATCAATAACTAGGTGATATGTAACTACAGGATCTCAGAAGACAGTGGAGAGGTTCTTCACCAGAGAACATATTCAAAAGCAGGGTCCTCAGTTTACACTGATTTTTGAGTAGTAGTGAGAAAAAAAAAATCCAGACAACCACTAATTCTATTGCTCTAATCACCAATGTACAGAAAATTCTCCTTATAGTGAATGGGAAAAATGGTGAGATATCCATGAGGATTATCATACGTAAAGAAGTAATTCAGTTCAAGAATAAAAAGGAATTGTAGTATAAATAGTAATAGAAATACAATAATAGCCTAAGAGCAATTTTATCCAAAATATTATACTATTATTATAGCACAGTAGAATTAGAATTATTTATATAGGAGAATTAGGGTGAATGAAATCTTTTCATATTTTTGAAAGTTTCCTTCTCAAGATTTGAAAAGAAGTTACAACGGTAGAAGGTCAACCAGCTGTGTGACTTAGGCAAAGTCACAAAATTTTCCAGGCCTGAACTTAAAGGTTCTACACAGTTAAAATTAGCTGAGAATTCAAGTGTACAAAGCCAACTGCCATGCGTGCAGCACTGTGCTGAGCCCTAGAGAAGATGCACCAAGGCACATTACACAACTCTGGCCCTCAAAGCACTTACCATCTTCTGGAGGGCATAACAGGTTCTATTCACATTAAAAGACAATATACAACAGAATAGAACCATATATTTTATGTGTAAAGAAAATAGAAAGCATGAAGGAAAAAGGCAGATAAAAATGAGGCCGAGCAACTAACATGCAGATATGTATGTAAAAAGAAGGCTATTAAAAATTATTGTTTTTATTAACTCTGATAGATCTCTTTCAAAAATACGCCTTTGAACAACTGTTTAAGAAAGGTCCAGGAAGGGCTGGCCCCGTGGCCGAGTGGTTAAGTTTGCGCGCTCCGCTGCAGGCGGCCCAGTGTTTCATTGGTTTGAATCCTGGGTGCGGACATGGCACTGCTCATCAAACCAAGAAAGGTCCAGGAAATAAGCTGCATGTCTACTGAGTTGCAGAAACTGTGGAAGACACTATGGATGGAAAGAGGAAAGGAAATGGCTGGTTCTTTCTACGGGATTAAATACAAACTAACTGATTATATGTTTCAAGATTCAGAGACACCTAAATTCCTATCCTATTTGCTATAAAAACAAATAAAAACATATATTCAGGTTTCAATAAAACTGAAGATATTAAGCAAGCAATATACATTTAACTGATTTTCTCCATGTTTTAGTATTAGTCTTTATCTGACTCCCTCCTTGACTACAAAGCTGAATTGCATTTCATCAATGTTATCTACGCCTATAAGACCAGGAGGTAAAAGGCATAGCAATAAAATATGAACTATTGAGAGTTTCATTTTAGATTGTTACATCTAACTTGACAGAAGTGAGTATAGCTAATAAATAAGTTTTATCATATGCAAAATGATCCAACCGCACCTCTTCATATCTTGCTAATAGGAGGCTTATTTGCAGAGGACTGAAGACAGAATGCCACCGTACTCCCTGGGGCTCAGGGGTGTCACAGCACATACTAGGTTCAGTTCAGAGCACAGGATACACTGCAAAAGGTATAATGACCAAGAGGTCAGGGAGGAAACACATTTGGAGGTCAGGTCTTAAGAGATTAAAAGTAGAAGGAAGTAGAAATAATAACCTAATAAGAAAAGAAGATCAAGATATAAAGATTGAGGTACTCTAGAATATTAAAAATGTTAAAATCTCAAGATTTATAAGAAATTGCACATCAGTTTCCTCATTGTGGATGCAGTTTTGAAGTTTCATGTATGGGAGCTAGGAAGACGGGTATTTTGATGACTCTCTGCCTTTCTTCTCTATGACTCAGGAGAAGCCAAACAGCAAGCAAAGGAAACTACAGTGCTTAATCTAGATGAGAAACTGGGCTGCCATACAGATATGGACTGACATACTGCTATGGCTCCGCAGAGATAATATATAACCCAATACCTGCCTAATGAAAGGTTATTTACCCTCAAATAATATGCCAAGTAGGATCCAGGAACTTTGATTACCACTTTTTGATTTCTAATCTCTATTACATCTCACTCCTGGAAAATGTCATCTCCTCTGTGAAGTCAACCACAATACTTTTTCACCCTAGTGGAATTAATTATGCCATCTTTCACTATCTCATATTGAAGCGAATATGTAAATGTTTCCATATACATACATGTGTGCATGGACATACATACATGTAGTTAGAGTCAGACTGATTCCATAGTCAGTTGTTCACACGTTGATCATCCTTTGGCAGACTGTGAGCTATTCAAGGATAGGAAACTATATCTACTAGCTCATCCTATAACATGGAGAGCAGTTAAGACTTATTTATCACATAAATGTATGAATCTGCTAGTTTAGTAATTTGCACTAACTCTGCTCTCCTGTGGCATGCCTTTATTAAGCAGTCGTCTTGGTTAAGAGCACAAACTTTAGAGCCAGACTAGCCTTGGTTTAGATTCTGGCTCTGCCACTGACTAGCTCTCTGTGACTTTGGCTAGTTAAGTTGTGTCTTAGTTTCTTTATCTATAAAAGTACAGAGAATAATAGTAACCTGTATGATGTTTATTATGAAGATTAAATAATACCTGTAAAGTGTTGAGAACATTGACTGACACACAGTACGTGGTCAGTAAATAGCCATTATTATTATTACTATTATTTCCATGTCAGATGTCAGTGTCTTCAGTGTAGAGGAGAAATGAGTGTACGCTTGCCGAATGATCTAGAGGTGGTTACCTGAATTTCTAACAAGCGATCTGTGAAGGTCTTCAGGAAAAGTCATAATTGATATATGTTCTAATGTGTGTGCATGCACACACAAATACACAGGTACACAATTTATCTGTCTATATCTAAAACTATCTATATTTATGCATGTATGTGTATATACATATGTATATATATAATATTTTCTATTTATCTACCTATCTCTATCTACCCACTCATCTATATGTCCATCCATTTATGCACGCAAGCATCCATCTATCCATCCCCATAGGCCATATTCTCTGAGATAGAAAGTGGCATACGAGGGAATACCAAGTTTCAAAATGATCTAGTAAGAGAGAACTTGTTTCTAGAAGATGGGTTTACAAATGTAACATGTCTTGAAAGTTCAATTGAAAGCTATGAAAAACTTAGAATTTGAGGACTTTAGTTTGTTGGTCTGGTATTTATTTCTGTGGACTCATTTGGCATCTAGCACGATTCCCAAAGATGAGAACTGCATTCACTGGGAGTTCTAGGAAGTAATGGGTAAAACGATACAGTGATAGGATCTAGGCTTTTAGTCAAGGTAGGACACAATTCTTGAAACCCAGTAACTAGAATATTTCTGGTGAAAGATGGAAGGATTACTAAATTGGTCCACTGGCGCAGGTTAGGGAAGAAATAGATCAAATTATAGTAGTCAAATATTTTTTACTCCTGTCTCTAGGAGTAGTTATCTTAGTTAGCAGTGGTAATATGAAATGTTTATCCCTTAAATGATGAGCTCAAAAAGGGTGACTCTCATGAAAAAAATAGCTATGTTCTTCAAAGAAATACTATTTTAAGTCTTTTAGATAACTATGATATACAAAATAGGGAGCTTCTAATACAATTTTGTTTGGGTCGGTATTTTATTTTCTTTGAGCTAGAGAAAATACAGATCTAGGTCAACTGGGATTTACTAAAACCTGATTTTCCAGCAAGGAAATAAAAATATCAGGGATTCAAAGTTTCAAGGAATCCTCAGACATCATATCCCTGTCAAGGAGCTGTGTAAAATATTCCCTTTCACTTATGGATTCCAGGTAATGAAAATCAAAAACATGGCCTTTACATTACCTCTCCTGCTTCCCACACCTATGGCAGGTTTTCCTTCTATGTCCAAGATACTCGTTAACAAAATGAACCAGAGATAGCAACTACCAATCAATAGGCCTTAACACTCAAATTAAAGTCTATTTGCCATCCCTACTCTACACCTTATAGTTATGGTTCAACTAAAGGACAGATTTTTTTTCTTGACGTCTAAGTAGGAATTGAGTCTGTCAGCCCCAAATCTATAATCCTTCCAGGTTTCAGTTGTATAACATGTGTTCTCATAATCTGGGGCCCCCCAAATTCTTCCCTTTTTTAACATAAATGTTGTTAGTGGGCTTGCCTGGTGGTGCAGTGGTTAAGTTCACACGGTCCACTTCAGCGGCCCGGGGTTTGCAGGTTCGGATCCTGGGTGCAGACAAGGCACCGCTTGTCAAGCTATGCTGTGGCTGGTGTCCCACATATAAAGTAGAGGAAGATGGGCACAGATCCTAGCTCAGGGCCAGTCTTCCTTGGCAAAAAGAGGAGGATTGGCGGCAGATGTTAGCTCAGGACTAATCTTCCTCAAAAAACCCCACAAAAACAACAACAAAAAATGTTGTTAGTTTTGCCTAGAAGAAGTTTTCCATGTCTATAATAGTTTCAGTTTCCTCTTCAAATTCATGTGTCCACTCAACTGTAGGGAGGCTGGGAGTAGCTCTTTCCTGTCTTTAGTCTTCTCCAAGAACCAATCAAATCGACAAATACTTGTTGATCACCTACTATGTCCCAGCCAACAGAGAGCAGAGGTAAATAAGGACAACAGGCCCATGCATCTGAGAACTTATAATAGTAGTGAGGGGGGAGAAGGTAATAAGCATTTACTGACAAAAATAAATAGGATAATTCCAGGCACTGGTAAGTGTTATAAAGAACATAAAATAGAGCCAGTGGAGAACAGTGATGGTAGAGGAGACGAGGAAAGGGGCTACTTCAGTTTTAGATGAAGGAAAGGCCTTCAGTTAAAGGTTGAAATGTTTGAGCTTGAATGATGAAAAAGAGGCAGCCATACAAAAGCGAAGAATGTTCTAAGCAAACCGAAGAGAAAGAGCTAAGCATCTGATGTGGAAATGAATCTGATACGTCCTCAGTACAGAAAGGACAGTATGGCTGGAACACTGTGAACAAGGAAGAGCTTGGAGAAAGATGAAATTGAAAAGACAGGCAGGGCCAGTTAAGACAGCCAGAAAATTTATAAGGCTTTTACAGTAAGCTAAGCTAGAGATGATGTAGTTACAGCAGTAGGGATGGTGAGAAGTGGCCGAATTAGGGATATATTTTGGAGTAGTCAACCATTAGTGAGGGATGGGAATCACAGATGACTTCTTGGTTTTTCAGCCCAAGCAACTGGATGTCAACTAGTGAGACAAGAAACAGAATGATTTTGGTGGGGAGGAAAACATATTTGAGGTTTGGCCATGTTAAGTGGCAATTTCAGGTAGCAATTAGACAAAACCTGAGTTGAGTTTAGGTGAAAAGTCAGCGCTAGAGATACAAAATTATAGAGCCATCAGTAAAGAGATGGTCTTAGAAGCCATGGGATCAAACTCTGGATGAATGTAGATAGAAAAGAGGGCCAAAGACAAAGGCCAGAGGCACTTCAAAATTAGTAGTCTGTTAGAGGAGAAGAAGACCAAGAAGGAGAGTTAGTGAGGAAAACCAGTAACTCTGAGGTCATAGAAGCCTACAAAAAACATTATTAAGATGGAAGAAGTGATTATTTCAGTAAAGTGGTGCAACTGGAGTGGTTTAAGGAGAAAATAGGAAGTGAAGACTGGATGGAGTGAATATGGACTTTTTCAAGTTTTCCCATAAAGGGAAAAGAAAAATGAAGTAAAGCTGTAGAGGAATTTGGGGTCAAGAGAGGATATTTAAAACTGTTTAGTCATGAGATTGCTCCCATAGAGGAGGAACTGATCAGGCAGGAAAAGGAAAAATTCAGGAGCAAAGTCCTTGAGAAGGAAAAAGAGAGTGAGACTAGTGCTTAAGTATAGAGGCTTACTTTATAAAAGAGGTCCTTCTCCATTATAACTAAAGGGAAGACATGGTGCATGGGCACAGACACAGGTAAGATGGCAGAGCTGATGGCAGAAGTATGAAATAGTTGGTATTTTATCGAATGTCTTTTATCTGTAGGTCATTGCTTGAGAGAGAAAGGGAAAAGGAGCTAGAGATTTAAGAAGTGTGAAGGGATGAAATAGTTGTCTAGGAGAATGGGAATGGGAATTTACTGGGAGTAATAAATGTCCCTTTGAAATTAGTGACGCCTTCTTTGTTTGCTAAAATCCTTCCCCTTTCCTCTCATCAACACTTTCCTTTCCCTACTATATATTCTCCTTAGCACTTGTTGATAACTTAATATATATTTTACCTCCCACTAGAATGTATGGCCTATGAAGGAAAGGATTTTTGTATTTTTTTTCACTGATTATACCCCCAGCACTCAGACATTGTCTCGCATATAGTTGGTGCCCAATAAATATCAGTTGATTGAATGAATCTGTAGTAATAAATTTACAATTAATCCAGCCAGTATAATTATATTCTTTTCTCTAATAATGTTCAGCTGTAGGTGTGGAGTAAGGAGTTAGTTGGGTTTAACAAAGTTGGGGGGCTTTATGAGGCAGCATGACAGAGGAAGAAAGAGAAAAAGATAAGTAATGACATGAAGAGGGTGATGACTACTGAAAAAGAATTATAGTCATGGGATATTAACCAGAGGTTGGAGGTCACCAAGGGGCTGAAGGACAGTGTGGGAGTATTTGAGTGGGGATCTATCTGGAAGGAGAGAAGGTGATGGTTAGAGAGTAGAATGGAAATTTTAGAGATCTAGGGTATGATCATGTGAGTGAATGGCTGAAGTGGGATAGAAAAAAATTCATTAGAGTTAAGGAAGCAAAGGAATTGAGAAATCAGGGTGTTGAATGAAATTCAGATGTGGCGACTGGTTAGCAACATATTTCTAATGTTGACTCCTGGAGCACCAGGTACTATATATATATATATATATGAAGCATCTAGGGCTTTGTGGGTTATACAAGGAAAGTCTGTTTTAGCATTATCTTACTTCTGGATGGCATGGGAATCTCAGTGCCCTGGAGTAATGACTCATTTGTACAAGAAAATTGATGACCTAGTAAGAATAAAATTGACCTTCAACAATTTCTTGAGAGAAAACTTTATGAGTTTGGAGACAGGTCAAAGGCTTGGTCTCCTTAAAGCTAAAAGCTGTATTAATTATAAAATTTACCACTGAGAGGGTTATGTCTGAAGAGTGAAGCAAAATTCTGGCCAAAATAGGAAGTTTCTAATTTAGCAATAGGAAGCTGAGCCAAAAAATGATCATTTGCATTCACCCCTTTGCTAGAGAACAGTAGATGCAGTGGGGTGGGAGCACAGTAAGAGAAGCAAAGGGAGTAACTTTGCTATCCCTTTGAATTGGCTTCTAATATTCCTCTAGTTAGTGAGACTACCAGAGACTTTCACTTCTGAGAAACAAATGGGATATTACTAAGTCACAGAGACTTAAAGAATATGACATATTTCAGATGTGGCCGAGGGAAGGCTTTGTTTAAAAGGATGAAAGAAAAATTCAGATCTGATAGTTCTGATTCCAGAATCACCCTTTCCCCAAATATCTGCAGAAATCCCTGAAACTCCTCTCCTACACCACAACCACAAATAGTGTCAGTGGGACAGGAAAGTGAAGAGCTAAAAGTGACAAGGTGATTGACCTGATACCTTTTATTAGTGATGCAGAAATAACAATGTTTTGAATGTTACTGATGAGTCAAAGGTCACTGATAACAAGAGAGAAGATGCTTTTTCTGGCAGGTGAAAAACAGAATTGAAGGTGATTTTCTGGACAAGAAAACCAACTAAGAGAAGGTTGTTTTGGCCTTCAAATCAAAAATTAATTTTGCAGAATCAGCCACGAATCCTGCCAAAAAGTTACATAGTTAGGCTCCTCTGCCCTTACTTGTATGAGCAAGAAGCAAATGGTGTAGAAGAAATAGGATCTTTCTAAAGGAAAAAAAGTTCTAAAATATCTCCTTGGTGTAGTACCAAATTAGTGTAACATCACATAATAACATCATTTGTTTAATAGGGCAAGGAAGCTGAATTATACAACATAATAACGTGCTCAATGATGAACATTACCTGTTTAATGATGTAAAGAAAGGACTTGTCCATTAATGAACACTTACTGAACCCCTTACAAAATGCAGAGCAATGAGGAAATAAGAAGATTAAAGAAGCATAAACTCTACCCTCACAGAAAATAAAATCTAATTTAGGAAATGATATGTTTACACGTTACAATATAGTATTAGGTGGAGTACCAAAGGATGTTTCAAGCTTTTGCTAAGTCCCTTATGGTATGAGGCAGAAGTAGCAATTCTAATTTTCATTCACCTAATAACAGAGCTTCAAAATACACGAAGCAAAAACTGATACAGCTGCAAGAAGAAAAAGACAAAACCTCAATTATAATCAGAGATTTCAACATTCAACAAACAAAACAACCACCACCACCCACCCACTGGCAGGGAAGAATATCACAAAGCTACAGGGTTTATATCAGGACAACTAGGAGCGAATTTTTTGTACTTCTTTCTTTAATTTCAAAATGTTTTAAGGTTGAGATTACTTTTACAATAGAAAAATAAAATGAAATTAGAAAAGTTATATAACATTAGTTAGCTTGTCTGGGTAAAAGTATCATGCTTTGAATTTAAAACCATCTGCAGCTGATCCAATCCCAAGTGAAATGCCTTATTCTCCAGTTTATTCACTGTCACACGTCTATTAGATTCTTTTATACAACACCGCTTTGAACAAAGAGGATTTAAAAAAAATCCTACATCAAGATATTCCCATTGAGTAGAAAAGACAAGCCGATAAAAGCTCTATAATAGCATAGAATATACACTATGATAAAGATAAGAAGTAGATGCTAAGGGAACACAAAGAAGACACCTGCCCTGGTCTTGGAAAGCCAGGGCAGCCTTGCTGCAGGAGAGGAGTATAGTAGGCGCAGGAGCAGGACACATGCTACAGATCCGGTGACAGAAGGAACTGCAGGATGGAGCACAAGGACAGGCAATAGGGAAGGAGTGGCAGACAGGGAACATCTCACAAATGGTTTCAACCTCTGACAAAAGCACTTGAATTTCATCCTTACAAGATGAAAAACCACTAAAGGTTTTTAAACCAGTGAGTGACCTGATGAGATTTGTAGAATAAACCAATAACGTTCTCTCTCAAATACTTTCATTGCTGTCTTCAACTAAATATAAATTACCAAGAATTTGATAGAAGCTACTGTCAAACTCAAAAATACTATTTTGAACAACTTAAAAATTTTTAAAAATTAATAGTATGCTTACCCTATTTTATTTTAACCAGTCATTGTTTAAAATAAGCAGCTTAACAGCTTTCCTTTGATTATTTTTCTGGTTGATTTCAACCCCTTGGGTGACTTGTTAGTAAATGATTTGAAAATAAAAAGTGACGCAAAAAGCCTTGTAAAGCCTTATTAATTGTTAACTCACTTTACCTTTAAGCCACCTGCTGTACCTCTAAAAGTTGATTATGGGACAAAGACGTCAGCAACCCAATAAGGAGAGAATGAGTTTTTAGTTCCGGATTTGCAGCATAATATTTTCTTTTACCCCAGGAAGTTCTGTTCAAATTACCAATCAATTTAAAAATGTTCTCAGGTTCTGGTCTTCTGTAAGGCTTGATTTGTGGGTCAAATTATAAAAGATGCTAACTGATTCCTATTTATAGCATGAAAGTATGAACCAACTCACTTCATAAACCAGGGAAAGGTAGACATAAGTAAACACACTTTTTTTGAAAATTTCCTTTCTTTGAACAAATTTAACATCCTAAGAAATTAAGAAAACCAGTCACAAAAAATATTAAAACTATGTTATTATAAGTTGTTCAATTGCGGCAATATTTACTACAATTCAAAATATGCATTTTTAATTCACATATTCCATTTTCAATAATTTTTGCTCCTGAGAAATTAGAGGCATGTACAAAGCTATATGGACGAATATGTCCATCATGGATATCTTAATATAAAAACTATTAATGAGATCTTTCACATTCTCTTTCTACCCCTAAGTCTTTGAAAGCCAGTGTTTAACAGTTACAGCCCATCTTAATTCAAATGCCAAAATTTCAGCAGAAATACTTGATCAGTATTTAGATTTCATAAAATTTACAATTGAAAGAGTAGATTCACATGCCCAGGTTATTCCAAAAATACTTAAAAAGTTTTCCAATAATTAAATATCAATTTTTAAAATTTAAATTTATTAAAATTAAAAATTCAGTTCTTCAGTCACATGAGTCACATATGAAGTGCTCAGTGAGCTGCTCCACATGTGGCCAGTGCCCACCATGTTAGGCTAGTTCTCGAAGATGGTCCTCTTCCCTCACAGACATCACCCACGTGCGTCACTAATGTATCTTAGTAGGAGATGTGAGCTGAAGTCCTGAAAGGGTCCCATAACAATACCAGAAAAGCCCCAGGTCAGTTCTCTCTGGTTTCCATAGTAATAGTAGTAATAGTGGCGAGAGTTGTAATTCTATTGATCATGTCTTGTGGCCTAAAATATGTGACACTCACATACTACTCATTATTCGCTGGACATTTTTGAAATCATTTAATATTTACTAGCTCAGTTAAGCCTCTTAACAATGCTGTGAGGTAGGTGAGAGGTTACCACACTTGCTTGGTGCACTGCACCCTTACCATCTCAGTAATGCTTTCACAACACCCCCAGGACAAAATAAATATCTAAAAGTTTCATTATTAAGCAGTGAGGCCAAGCAACTTAATGAGTATTTATGTCTTAATAATTTAGAGCCACTTGAAATACGCATGAATGGAAAGAAGCAATGATACTTTAATTTTATTCGTAATCACAATTGTTTACTAAAGGTATATGTATGCCTATTAGACAATGCATGACCCTTTAAATCATGGCATCAGATTGAACACTACCACTCTTACTTACTGTTCTCTATTAGTTTTTATGTAGTACTTTTTTTTTATGATAACCAGTGAAAACCAAGCTTTGTAAAGATATGATATCACTGAAAGAAATAATACACAATGTAATGTTGACAGTGTGAACTACCTTGAGCTAGTAGTTTGGCTGTATGCAACATGTGTGGAGTATCACTATGTTTCCCTTGAAAATTTAAAATATCTTTTTGTGGCTGCATGAGTTTGCTTAGCCTTCATGATGCAGTTTCAGAAGTGGAAAGGTAAACCATTCTTCTCATGATTTTACAAATGGGGAAACAGGGATGGAGATTAAGTAATTTTCCCAAAGCCTCACAGCGAGTAAGGGTAGAGCCGGGTTTTGAACACAAGTTGTATGGGTTCATCATCTGTGATTGTTAATTAGTATACATTTCTGATTTCCAAATGATACAGCCCAAAGTATCAGAAGCCAAGTCAATTAAAAAGGCATAACTTCCCCCATCCGCCTGACATCAGTTCAGGTCCTAAATCTGCTTGCCTTCAGATCCATCTTCTGTCTTTCTCCTGCTCTGCTTTGCATTTCAGGAGAGCTAACCCCTGCAGGCTATGCTCCCCAGGATGTGATGAAAGTCAGCCAATGGAAGACATTGACAAAAGATCAGAAGGCAAGAGGGCAAGAGGACAAGAGAAGCCAGGATATTTCTATACTTTCTTTCCCATAGCTTCAGCTCCAGCCTGGCAACCCAGGTCCCGAGATCGCCTCTGTCCCTCTAGCCCAGGATTAGTCATGGCTCCTGGCTTGGCTAATCCCTGGGTAGCCTCCCTGTTAGGTTTCTTAGCTCTTCAATTACTGCATCCGAATCGCCTCACTCAGAGTCTCTTTTTGTCCCTGAGTCCTCCTGGCACTTGCAATGACTCTTTCCAATAAGTGTAAGGTTTAGATGATAGATACGGTAGTTCTCAAACCAGGATTTACTGATAATCAAAATAACCTGGAGGAGATTTTAGAATTGCAGATTTCTGGGCCATAACGAAAACAAAAAGTTAGGGGTTAGAACCTAGGAGTTTATATGAGGGGTGAAAAATAAACAAATAAAAATCACCCCCAACAACCTTAACTAGTTAAAATTAGAACTATTTAAACCCCACAGTACATGTAAATAATACCAGGTTAAAATCCAAGCAGAGTAAAAAAATCAAGACAAGAAAAAACAATGGTTATAATAAATGATTCTTCTAAGATGAAAGAATAATTATAAAATGGAAACACTTGCATATATCCGCCAGGCAAAGAAACAGAAAATTATCTCAACCCTCTGCAATCTTATTTCCTTGCCTAACATCAAGGTATAACCAAGATCCTGAATTCTGCATTAATTATTCTCTTGCTTTTCTTTATACTTTTATTTTTTACAATCTACAAATATATCCCTAAATATTATTATTTAGTTGTCTGTTTTTGAACCCTCTTTTAAATTTGTTTTGAACTGGCTGTCCTACTCATTTCTAGTCATTTGAGCCACCCAGCTGAGGCCTCAGTTACTATGAAGCAGAGATGAAATATCCTTCATTGTGTCCTGCCCAAATTTCTAATCCATAAAAATATAACTATAATAAAATGGTTCTTGTTTTGTTTTGTGATGGTTTGTTATGTAGCTTTAGATAACTAAAACAAGGGTTTACTTAGAAGTTATTATTTGTTCTTTGAATGTGACATTTTCCTGTGGAAAACAGATGAGGAAACAACCTTCTCAGAAATACAGGTATTGAATTAGGCGAGGCTCCGCACAGTTAGGATGAGCGTTCAGTGGTCAATGAAACAGACGAGGAAACAACCTTCTCAGAAGTACAGGTATTGAATTAGGCGAGGCTCCGCCCAGTTAGGATGAGCGTTCAACGGTCAATGAAACAGACGGTTTGCCCCTGACTTTATATACTGCTACCATAACCTACCTGTAGATCCTGGAATGCTAATCTTAATTTGAATTAAACTTTAATACTAATATCTTTGCTTAGGTATTTGAATGCTATAACATTGACAAAAGGAAGAAAAATAGAATAAACGTTTTCCTTTCAAAAAAGCAGCTGAAATATCAATAGTTAAGATATACATAATTTTAGTAAAACAAGTAGGAAGATAAAAGGGCCTCCAACCACAGAAAATCAGGGAAGCAAACACACTTGTTTATGTTTTTAGATATTCTTTCCCACTTGAACTACTTTAACTGCACCAAATACCGTATTGCATAAACTTCTATTGCTGAGAGAGAAAAGGTGTGACCAAAAGAAGTCATGATACTAATTCTAACCAATATTTCCCAGGCTAACTGAATGTTCTGCTTGGAGCACTTCTGCTGGGAAACTGTTACACTTACCCCAATGATGGCACCAAGACTCCAGACATTTTAGGCACTCCTCTTTGGCAGTTATCTTCCAAACCATCTAAAAATTCCTCGAGAATGCCAATTTCCAAACATACTATTTTCACTCTCATGCTATTTTTCCTTATCTTTCAATTATGACACAGAATTATAGTTTTTCCTCAATAAGTTCTCTCATTATTAAAGAGATTATAGAAATACATATGGTCAGTCTTGGCTGTAAAGTTTAATCCATGTTATCTTCCTTCAAAAGGACAAGCACACACGCAATAACAGATTTAGGTTAACAAAATTATTACAGGAATATGATGTCTGTAAAACAGTGTAAGAAATTCGGTGTGTGCCAGGAACCACCTCTTGCAGAAGCCTGGGCTAGATCCCTGGGGTTTAGTTCTGTCCACCTTAGCAAACTTTCTCCTTTACAGCGGCGTCCAAGAAATGCCTCCAGGTTTCACAGAGAAGAACACTCAGAAAATCGCTAGTCAGATGGGCTCTAGTGGTCCTTTTCTCTAATTCTTCAAGACAGTTGTTAATATTTATTCTATCATTTGAAATGAAAATAGATACAGAAAGTCTAAGTAAGGTAAAACTGGAGTTTTGTCTACCAAAACAAAGGAAAGACACTGGTGAAAGTGATAAGCAATACTATAACACATCAAGTCACAAAAGGAAACTACCATGACTTCATAATCTGACAAAATTCTTTTCTTACATTTGGAGAAATGACAATTTTTATACTGTAGAAGTGATGCTCTCTAAATTATCATTGGCTAAAGTTTACTACTTGGAATTTATCCTTTAGTTCTCTTTCTAGGATAATTTTTGCATATTAACAGTATATTTGAGCTGTTCTAATTTAATTCAAGAAAAAAATTTTGAGCACTGAGAATGCAGAGATGAATAAGACATCATTTCTGTCTTTGAGTTGCTCACACTCCAGAGTAGACTGATGGTGCAAAGCACGAGAAGAAATCAATAAACCTAAGTATAGTAACAAGAATTTTAGCATGAATATTTAGGAACAATAGACAAACATGTGCATGTTAATGACATGCAAACATATGTATAACTTTTATCAAATATCTGGTTCTGACATTCTCACAATTCGAGTCAAGACTAGAATTTTAAACAGAGTTTTATTGATTTAATTTTAATAACTGCCTGTACCTAGCTTCCTTACTTCTGCCCTTGGACCTTTGAGAGTACTCTCAACATAGCAACCAGAGCGATGCTTTTAAAACATGTCAGACAATGTCATCCATTCCCGTGCTCAAAAATCTGTAATGCCTTCCCATTTCACTCAGAATAAAAGCCAAAGTTCCTTCATTGGCCTACAAAGTTCTGTGTTATCTGTCTTCTGAGCACCACACCCCCCCCCCCCCCCCATTAGCTTTCTAACATCATCTCTAAGCCTCTTACTCTTACTTGCTCCCTACCTACTCCCCCCCCAGATGGCCCCGCCTTTCCTTGAGCACCCCGAGCCTGCATGCTCTGCCCATCAGGCCTTCGCTCTGCCCTGGCTGCTCCTCTGCTTCAACGTTCATCCTCCCGGACCCATGTGATGCGACTTTCGCACCTCCTGTGAGTCTTTGCTCAAATGTCCCTTTCCTAAGGAAACCCCATTTTTACCCAGTTGAAAATTGCAAATAGCTTTGTCTACACTCCCCCACATTCTCAATCCTCTTTGCTCTGTGCTGGTGGTTTTCCATAGCATGTATCACTTTCTCACAAGCTAGATACTTTCCTTATTATGTTTACTGTGGGTTCTACTCTGCTAGGATTAACTCCCATGGGTGCAGGCTCTTTGTCTGATTTGTTTGCTGATTTAGCCCAAGCACTTAGAAAAGTGCCTGGCACATTGTAGGTGTTCAACAAACATATGTTGAATAAATGAACAAATTACTGTGTTTCTATAATAAAACAATATTTCAAGAAATGCTTTTAGAGTATTTTACTATTTTGAGAAATCTGATCAGCTCTTAAAAATACGTCTTTCATATTCTGACAATCATCTTGCTAAATAATTCAATTTGACTTTTTTTTTTCCCAGGGTTGGAACTCATCAGCGGATTAACAGGGTTCTCCACTATCCAATTTCTCACCCAGGTGTCTTTCATCCATCTCTGTCTAACTGTTTCAAGCATGCTTAGAATATTCAAAGAATAGCAAGGAGGCTGATGAGGCTGGAGTGGAGTAAAAAGATGGGCACAGAACACAAGAGTGACATGAGGATAGCTTGTCCTAGTGCTGAGAATAGACTACACAAATTCTATAATGGCAGAAGCAGGGACACCAGTTAGGAGACAAAAATCCAGGGAGGAGATGATGGTGGCTTAGACTATGGTGGTATTGCTAAGGTGATATATAGGGGTCAGATTTTGGATATATTTTAAAAGTTCAGCTATTAGGATTTCCAGACAGAATTGTACGGCACATGAAAAAGACAGACTATTCTTTTTTAATTAAAACATTTTTATTTTATTTTATTTTGCCTGAACAAATAAAAAATAGAATTGCCCTTAACCAATGGTGGGAGTCAGGGCAAAGCAGGTTTCAAAGGGAAGGTCAAGAGCTTTGTCTGGATGTGTTAGATTTAAAATTTCTGTTAGACAGCCAAATGGATATGTGAACTAAGCAACTGGATGGATAAGTCTGGAGATAAAATTATGAGCGTCATCAATGTGTAGATAGTTTTTAAAACTCTGAAGCTGGATAAGATCATTGAGGAAGTGAATGTCAAGAAGAGAGGCCTGCAGAATAAGCCCCACAGAAGCACACATGTAAGTGGAGGATGAGAAGGGACTTGTCAAGGAGAAGCAGCTAACATTTCTGGGAGGAGGAAAACCAAAGAATCCAAATAAAACAGCTTGAAGAAGGAGGAAGCGGTGAACTACAACGCAGGACGCTGATGGCTCAAGGAAGATGAGGAAGGAGAGCTGACCGTTGAATTGGTTAACACGGATATCACTGGTGTCTTTGGCAGGAGGAGTTTTGGTAGAGTTGGGAGGTGTGGTAGTTGAAAGCCTCACTTGGGTGAATCCAAGAAAGAATGGAAGGAGGAATTCGAAACAGTGAATGTAGACAGATGATAGAATAACTACAAAGAGAAGTGAATACACCACTCATGTGTTTGTACTAGGATGTTAGCTGCGTAACTGTCTCTAAATTAATAACAGCAGAGGAAGTAACTGCTATGGCAACAACAATTAATATTTATTTAAATAATTAAGCATTATTTTCTCACTTATGATACCTCAGTCATCATGAAGAAGAGGTGATTGACACATAGAGTAACTTGCCCAAAGTGAGACAGTTAATGAGAGGGAAAAATTGAAGGTAGTCTTGTTTTTTAACCTAAAGGTCTATATATGAGTATTTGGATGCCACAAGGAAAAAAAAGGAGTCTTATGGGTCAGATAGATAAAGAAATTTAATACCAAGATGTGATCATTTATATGACAAATTATTTTTAAAATATCTTATTCTCTATAATTATCTTACTTGCTTTTAAAGAATTCTACTGGTATTACTACTCAAAGTTTTAGTCTTCATTTAATTATTTCTATCTATATTATTTAACTAGTATGGTAATTACTGTTTGTCCTAATCCAAAATAGTCAAACTCAGAAGCAGAGAATAGATGGTGGTTGCCAGGTGCTGGGAGGAGGGGGCTATGAGGAGGCTATTTGTCTAATAGTCAAAGAGGGAGGAGGTACAAAGTTTGTGTTGTACAAGATGAATAAGTCCTAGAGATCTACTGTACA
The DNA here is from genome assembly GCF_021613505.1 of Equus quagga. NCBI lineage: Eukaryota > Metazoa > Chordata > Mammalia > Perissodactyla > Equidae > Equus > Equus quagga. The sequence continues at coordinate 3,938,765 of NC_060280.1, forward strand.
GCAGAGAGCCTATAGTTAACAATACTGTACTGTATCCTTTAAAATTTACTAAGACGGTAGATCTTATGTAAGGTGTTCTTAATATACAAAAAATAATAATAAACAAATAGGATGGGAGTAACCCTTTGGAGGTAATGGATATGTTTAAGGCATAGACTGTGGTGACGATTTCATGGATGTGTACTTATCTCCAAATTCATCAAATACATTAAATTTATATACATTAAATATGTATAGCTTTTTGTATGTCAATCATATCTCAACAAAGTGGTTTATAAAAATATACTTTGTGGCGCTGGCCTGGTGGTGTAGTGGTTAAGTTCACACACTCTGCTTCAGTGGCCCAGTGTTCACAGGTTCAGATCCTGGGCACGGACCTAAACATGGCTCATCGAGCCATGCTGTGGAGGTGTCCCACATACAAAACAGAGGAAGACTGGAACAGATGTTAGCTCAGGGACAATATTCCTCACCAAAAAAAAAAAAGCTTTGCATCCTAAAAATCAAGTACAAAGGAATATTGTTGATTTATAATGTGCTCCATTTTTAGTATTTACATTCATTGCATTTGATAATATAAATTTTAAGCCACTCAAAACAAAAGCATATTCATGATATCAGATGTGATTCCTTAATGTGAGACATTAGATTGTTATTAGGAACATAACAAGATATAAAGACTAATTTTGCTTTCCACTTCAATTCTTTGCATACAGGTAGATGACTTTTTTGAAATTCCAAGCTTAGACTTACTTTTATTCTATTTTTCCCCATGATGCTTATGCTCCTACCTTAATAAGGGAAAAAATGGGTCAAGCCCTGTTAGATATTCAGAGTGTGGGTGGAAATCCTTTGACAAGCTTTCTGGGGATGCCTCTAACATGGGAACTGCTGTTGAGATTCCAGGAGAAAAAGATAAAATTCTGTTAGCAGCAGTATCTCTTACAAATAAACCCTTTCACACCCACTAAAGAGAAGGTTAGAAAGGTGACTGAAATCCAGCAATTAATCAATATCATTGCAAAGTTTTAGTGCAGAAAATCCTACGCTGAGCCTACACATTGCACACAATATGTTCCTTTTAATATACTTGCTGATATGAAAAATAATTCTCCGAGATATAAAATAAGTAAGAATGTTACTGTAAAAAGTGTTTTCTAAATTATTCTATGTATCCTGATATCTGTAATTATTACATGACAATTTAATGTCATATGGTATTGACCTTTCTTTAAGAGAAATGATTAATTCTATTTATGAGTTTGCATGCTAAATCTGAATTTTTCAGTTTCAGTGAAAGGAAAACAGAGCAGCATTTTTGGAGGATGGAATAAAGATTCTCAGAACATATGGTATCTAAACACCTTTTTCTAATGGGAATATATGCATTCCCATGTAGGTACCCTTGGTGTGCAGGACCTCAAATGGAAACAGAAGTGATAACTAGTCTCTCCACAGTGAAAGCTGGTAAGAAGGGCTTTGAGTTCACTAGAAGGTATACTATATTTAATCAGAGTTTATCTCCTAATACGTCTTAATAAATATTAATGAGCAGTTGAATCTGCAGTTAGACTTTTAATTCTCTCTAGACCCCAGATCTAGACTAACAACATTATTTCAAACAGTGGTTTGGACAAGGGTTCTATGTACATTGTGAAATGGAAAGCAAGATAAACTCAGCAAATAACGTCTAATTTCTTCTCCTTCTACACTTTTGATCCAGAAAATGGAAAATCATCATCCATTCATAAGACATTAGTTGAGTATCTACTATAGAACTTTGAAGGTACAAAGTCAGGTAAGACAACAGCTATACTTTAAGGAGCATATAAATATGGAAGTGAATCAACAGAGTAATGTGTTAAGAGCTTAGATAAAGGTTTCACAGGGTGTTATGGGTAACCGAAGAGAGATATTAAATCAAACTGGGAGAGCCACTGATGACTTCCCAGAGGGCATAGCGCTTAATCTTGAAAGAAAGTGGGGGAAATAACACTCCAGGTAAATGAATAGCATGTAGACACAGACACAGCACAATGAGTTTATGTAAAAGTAGTTTAGTATTTCACAGAGGGTATGAGGAGACTGGCGTGGAGTCATAGGAGATGAATCTAGAGAAAAGACAGAGGTCAAATCCTCACTGGCCTCCTGCGGGAAGTCAAACAGTTTCCCTTTATCTGGAAAGCTGTGGTTCATCACTGAAAAACCATAAGAATTTTACCAAAGAATAAAGCCTACTGTATAGAAGTTTTACCTGAATAGCTCATTTAACTTGATCAGTGATATCTTGTTATTACAGACATTTTAATTGTTCTATGAAATGTCCATAATATGTTCTAAGTAATGAGTACTCTTCCTTCTCATAAATTTTGGTAGTAACGGTGTTTTATTTAGATAACATATGGTAAGTTCTTCCATGCTATAAGAGCTTATTTACATAATATCTAATACTTCTGGGTCCTGACACTCATTACTCTCTATTATAAACACCTGTTTAATATCTGTCTTTTCTGATAAAGTAGGAAGGGATTATAATGCTCTTCTTATCCAGCTATATTCTCAGAATGTAGTTCAATTCTGCTCGAAAATAGTTTCTTGAATTGAACGAATGAGTAACAAACAATGCTAACAGAGAAAATAAGCATAAATATTCCAAAAATAATTTAAGTTTGGGTTTAGAATATGTTTGATATTTTCCCTTCCAGGAGAGTTACCTACCTGATCTTGTTAGCAGTTCACTTGTCTATCTATTAGACAATGAACTCTCTCTTGTGGTACAGAGACCTTAGCTTGGGCTTCTGAGTATTCCTCATGCCAAGTCTATTTCCCAGTACACAGCAGGCACTGCAATGAATGTTGAATTGTACATTAAATTTAATTGTACACTCTCAGAAAACAAGAATAAAATACTAAAGTAGATAATCCAATCTGGCAGCTGTTTGTCTCAGTTTTACTTTAAATATCAGGCAAAAGTGGGGGTGTAGAGAACAGGAGGATTGTATATTTAATTATAGAAAACTTATTTTGCTTTAATTAGTTTACAATGTTTGAGAAAATACAACTATTGTTTTCCTTTTTTTAATAACTGAGAAGCCCAAACAAAAAGGGTTTTACTAAAATTTTCTCATATATAATAAAATACGTCTCTAAATGTGTATTGTTTAGCCAAGATAAAATAAAATGAAATCTTTCTAGGTATAGTCATTCTTGTGCTGAACAAGCTACTATTCTTATCCTGGTACCATATGGATATGTTCAAATGACGTAGGCAATAAAAATGGATTATCTTAAGTTTGTGAAGAGGTAATTCATTTTCTCATAGTTATCACAATATAAGATATCATTTGCATTTCAAATATATACATACATGTCGACTTCCATGAATCAGTTTTATAAACTTTTAAGTCAAATATTCTAAGTGAAGAAATAAATCTATAACACCACTTAGAAATGAGTGTAGAGGTGTTAATCATATAGAGCTATAGTTAAGTTTGTATTGTCAGACAATAAAAACCAGAGAGTTTGCTTGAAATAAACACTTGCAGACTCTGTCTCCTCATGCCAGTAATGAGCTAAATAATCAATAATGAGAACTTAAATCTACAGGTAACGAGGACAGCTCAGGAATCAGCCTTCCGAATTTTCAGGTTTCAGAACAAGAATTCTGATAGCTAAAAATTAAATGTTGGAAGACCTTCAACCTTTTGTAATGAGGAAAAGGTAGCTTCTGGGAAGCCAGCAGCACAGGAATACAGAAGGAGAGCCAAAGAAGAGAATACACTCAAGAAAGTTCTTCTGATTAGTTGATGACATTCATAAAATAGTAGTTATTTTGGCCCGAGGCCAAGACTTGATAGCGAAATCACAACCAATAAAAAGAAGTCTTGGGGGGAAGGACAACAATGATATAGCTCAGTAGAACAGTGTTTGGAATTGTGACAGTATTTACGCTCACAATGTGAGAGAGAGCCTGTAATAAAAGGCAGAGGCCAGAACCCTTTGTGAGGTGACGGAAGTTGGATGCAGTGTCCCATACCTCAAATCTGAGACCAGCTCTGGTGCGTGCATTAAGGAACCAAGCAGGTAACGACAGGAAATAAAAGCCAATCATCATCTTGGTATATGCCAATGAAACTGCACGCACTTGGAATACAGACGATAATAATTAGTATAATTATGCATTATCTTATACAGTAATTATTATGACAAAGTAACTATAGTTAACATTTATTAAACGATTTTGTGCTAAACAATTTAACTATATAATCTTATTTAATCTTCATAACACACCATGACGTATGTATTAACTACTCATTTTAGAGATGAGACTAAAAACTCAGTGAGCTTAAGTTACTTATCTAAAATCCCACTGCTAGAAAGAAGCAGAACTAAGACTCCAAACCAAGACTATTTGATTCCAAAATCTAGACTGCTTCCTCACCAGTGGGGATAGACATTTGTCATAAGTCAGATCCAGATGAGTCCAAAGGGGAAAAATCCAGCTAGAGATAAAGAAAGTTCAGAGAACTTGTGAATCTGCAAAGTTTCTGGCAAGAAAAAAACAGCACATCCAAGCAGGGTAACTGGAAAAAAGTTTAAAGAAGAGACTATTGACAAAGGTCTGACTGGGTTAAGGAGAATGGAAAAGGGATGTGGGAAGCATCTGAAGCTAAGAGGTGAGGAGGCAAGGGCAAGGAATGGCGATCGAGATCCCAAAGAGCCAGAGCTGCGTCCGGTAGGAGAGGCTCCTGAAGAACGATCTTTGCAGAGGAATGTTGCCACTGCTAACACACACTCTGACCTCACTCTCCTATGCCCCTATTTCCTGCCAGTGCCTCCCATTCACTGAACCCAACCAGAAGCCAGAAGTCAAGGAAGCCTGTTAATAAATCCATAAATGTCATCTTCCAGGGATCAGTGTGGACAAGGGTGGAAGGAGGACCTAGGGGCAAATGGAAATTATCCAGCACACCTAATAGGAATTCAGAAGAGTAAGATTGACTTAGAAAACTGAGAAAAGCAGTTCATTTGGTAAACCTGAGATAAAGTACCTTTCTGAGACTATTCATCTTCTCTTCTCCAAGGTAACAGTCCCAAGTCAGGAGAAAAGTTTCTGTCATATACTGTAAATGTTTAAAACTCTTACTTGGAAACTCTTTTCCACTCGCCAACCACGTGTCCTTTCTTCCTAGTCAGTGTCTATATTTCACATTCTACCTCTCTCACCACAAAAGAGTTAGGCAAAGTGCAGGTTAAGAGATGGCAGTTTTCAGGGAGTTTAGTTCTCCAGGCAAATTGGGGTTTCCAGGCAATAGGATCTTAGAAAGTATAACTGTCATCCACACCACCGGTTTCTGTTTGGTTTGAACCATAAACACTTTTTAACTTCCATATACATTCCAAGCACAGAGCTGGGTTCTAGGGAGATGGACACATTAGACAAAGTTTCTGTCTTCACTGCACACTTAGAACATGACGTGAACAAATATGCGGAATATAGCCATACAGTAGTTCTCAAAAAACTTTGATCAAGATACATAGTCAGAAATATAGTTTGACAGCAATCCCACATACAAAAATACAACATGAATGTGTATTTATGCATATATGGACACATATATATTACTTCATTGGAAACAATACTGAATTTAACTTCTTGTGATGTACCATGATATATCCTATTCTATTCCATTCCATTCCATAAAATGCTGATCAAGACCCAATAAAGTGATTTCACGCCTCACTAAAAGCATATACTAAACAGTGTTCTAAGTCTAACCCTCACACCATTCCCAGGAGGTAGGTACTAATATTATCCCCATCTTAACGATGAGGAAACAGGAATAAAGAGGTTAAGTAATTTACCTGAGGTTTTACAGCGAGTAAATGGCAGAGCTGGGATTACAAAGAGCAGCAGTCTCGCTCCAGAGCTTTATGGAGAAGAAGGAAAAGAGAGGCCAGATGTTACAGTTGCCACAACTTGAGGTAGAACTGAAAGATCCTCACTACTGATTATACGCCAGGAGTGAGGAAAGCAAATCGTGCAGTGAGACCAGGGCCGGGGCTCCCTCACCCACTCAAGCAAATGTCCGTTCCAGGTGGAGCCACGCCCCTGGAGAGGGAAGACAAGCTGTGGAGCAGACTCTGGAGGAAAGGTAATTACTGAAAGTCTGCTGTGAGGATGCAAATACTCTGCGGGACTTGGAACATGGCAGCATTGAATTAACGTATTCTTTGTCTCCTTCAGTATATTGGCCAAGTCAGATGAGTGGGAATTCTTGAAGGGTCTTTGAAAATTTAGTTCAGAATATTAACTTCAATTTCATCTATAAAGATGCAACTTAATTTTACCTTGAAATAAAAACTACCTTAATCTTTTAGAATCCCATTAAAATGGGAAACCAGGGACCATTAAAGTAGAGTTCCTAATAGGATGATCGGGAAAAGAAAATCTTCAAGGCCTAACAACCATCAGCTTTCACATAGAGTTGCAATCCGTAGCCTTTTAACTGGTCTCACTGAATCCTTTCCAATTTTACCCTCCTCCAACCCATTCTTCATACGGTGGGCAAAATAATCTGTTAAAAAGGCAAAGATGATCATGTCAGTTCCCTGTTTCAAACAATTTGTTGCCTTCCCTTTGCTCTTAAGATAAAGTCCACTATCCTTAAGGTTCTGTCTGAGCTCTCTAGCCACTCCTCCTCCTCGCTCTCTCACCCCTTCACACTGCTCGTTTACAGTCCCTTCAGTATGACCTTCTCTTTCCTGCTGAAGGTCTCTGAACATTCTGTTCTTACTACTCCAAATGCCCTCTCCCTCCATCATCCCTCCCTTTTCGTCTATAACAGTCGCTGGACCTTCAGGTCTTGAACTCGCATACTCGGGTAGTCTTTCCAGCTGTTCTAGATTACAACATATTGCAGTGTTCTTAGCTCTAATTGTAACTGCAACTGAATAAGATATTCTGAAGTTATCTGTTTGCTATCTATCTACCACTCACATCTTAAGCTTCGTGAGCGGAACGGCCTACCACTGGAACTGTAAGACCGCCTGAAAACTACTTAGTAAAATACATGTGTTCTCAAGCCTTGAAACTAAACGCTGAGTAAACCAGAGAGTCAAGTACTTTCACCTCCCCAAACCCCTTCGTCTTGCAAGGCTGTTATCGCTTGGACACAGGTTATATTTAACAGTATTCAGTGGGACGAAATACAATATCCCGTTTTAGTAATATTTGTATTATCAAAAATAGTGAAAAGGTGACAGACCATCATCAATAGTTCAAAATAGTTTAGTTAATTTTTCCAAGTTATCTGTTTTCAAGCTTGTTTATATTCATAAAAATTCTTTCATTTTGACAGTGCATAGCAGAACTGACCTCCTATGGTTAGTAAGATTAACAACAGCTGTGTCTCATTTCTAATGCTGGCATTCTAAATTTTAGGTAGCTAGGGCTGTTTAAGACAGTGTATTCCTTTGTATGACTCTTACACTGGCCCTGGAGACAAAACGCCTGGCTTTGAGTCCTGGCTCTGCTCCGAATCTGACTGACTTGCCCCCAGTAGACGACTGAAGTGTGGTGGAAAGAACACGGGCAGTGAGCCTGAAGCCATGAGGCCAACGCGTGCCTTTGCCCTGGCTTCCTGTGTGAATTTCACCAAAAATAAGAAATGGAGCTTAAAAGGAAGAGAAGATAAATGGTAAACTTCAAGTGCTAGGGAACAGACCATACCACTTAGAACTGATCATATTATAGGGATAAATATACTTGTAACTCTCCAATTTAATGACCATGGAGCAAACTTCAAATAGAAAAGATGGAGGCCAGTTATTGATACCTATTTAGTCATCTCTGAAAACAAACAAAATGATGGAAGTTCCAATAGTATCAATAACTAAAAATGTCCCTTAAAGATGTGGCAGAATACAGGCAAAATCTCTCCTCTTACCAAAGGTAAGACTGGACTCTGATTCAAGACAGTGGAGCCAGTTTAAGAGTTTAAAATGGTTTAGAGTTTAGAGGTTAGCCAGTCTGAAAGGTTTAGAATGTTCCATTTATACCCACTGCCTCAGAGACACAAGAGAGGACCTAAAGGAAACATTTAAACTGTGTAGACAGGAACACTCTGAGGCTACTGGGGCCATTTTACTTTGCCACCTCGTCATATCCAGCCACCAATACCTTTATTATTACACCCACTTAGGGATTACAATTCATATAATGCAATAACACTAAGGGCAGAAATAGATAGGTGCTATCAAAAGGTGCCCTGGGTACGAAGAATCTCTCTAGAATAGAAAGGCTGGAAGAGTCACAGAAGTAATACATTATGGGAGTAGTAGCTTTTATGAATTGCATTCTCCAGTAAGAACAAGAAAATGGAACTCTCCTCCTATTGGTAGATCCTAGAAAAGGACTCCCAAATGCTAAATTTTTTGCAATAGGAGACTATGTACCTCAAGTAATTTTCTAAATTAAAATCTGAAGTGAAGATTCCAGCCCCAAATGACTGAACAATAAGCAGGTGAAAGGAGAATCTATCCAAATAGTAAAAACTACACATGTAAATACACAACCAAGATGGGGCCTATGAACAGATCCTGCAAGAGAGAAGAGGGAGAACTCTGTACTCAAGAAAGATACAGAGCAAATGCATATTTTTGAAAAAGATTTACTACAAAAACAGAAAAGTTTAGAATGCACATACTTTGGACTCCATAAATTTCAAGAAAGGTCTGTTGACTATGTAATAAAACACAAAAATGAGATGACAGAACAAAAGAAAATGAGAAGGAATTGGCGGAAAAGAACAGGTCAACAAATTAAATAAGGTTACAAGGAAAGCTAACTTAAAATAGCTGAATTAAAACTTGAATAAGAGGCTACAGTAAAACCAGAGTTGACACTGTAGAGAGCCAAATCTCTAACACATGGAGCAACCTTGAAGAGATTTCCCAGAATCCTGAGGCAAAGTGAAAGTAGCAGAAAACAGTAAGAGAGGAAATGAAGGACATGCGGAACAGGTAATGACTGCAACCAACAAATAATAAGTTAGAGCTAGAACGTAGAAAACAGAATGGGGGCAAACTAACACAGAAACTCCTTTGTAGGGAAAAGACCTGATCCACTGGCCAAAACCGTCCAAAGAGTACATGGAAAACTAATGAGAAGAGACCAATTATCAATAGTTCTTAGTGAAATTAATGAATATCAATAATGCTCAAATAAATATATCTAGTAAGCATCTAGCCTGGTTATGGGAGGAAGGAGTGAGAAAGAGATTACCTAAGAAAGGAAAAAATAAACTGGGTTGACCCCAGACTTCTCCACAACACTACATGCCAGAGAAAAAAGAGTAATACCTGAAAATTCCCAAAATGCTATACTAAATCAAGTTGTTGCCCATGTAAAAAAGCATGAGTAGCACAGTCTCAGATAGACAAAGGCAGAGATGTTTCCCTTTTGCATATTTATAACAAACTACTTAAGGATGTAACTGAGGGGCCGGCCCCGTGGCCGAGTGGTTAAGTTCCCTCGCTCTGCTTCTGCAGCCCAGGGTTTCACTGGTTCAGATCCTGGGCACGGGACATGGCACCACTCATCAGGCCACGCTGAGGTGGCATCCCACATGCCACAACTAGAAAGACCCATAACTAAAATATACAACTATATACTGGGGGATTTGGGGAGAAAAAGCAGAAAGAAAAGAAAAAAAAAAAAGATTGGCAACAGTTGTTGGCTCAGGTACCAATCTTTAAAAAAAAAAAGATGTAATCCATTGACTGAGACATGAGCCGACACGAGGAACTCAAAGTGGAACTCATAGTATTGTAAAAAGGCTAGTGAGGTGCATTAAAATGAATTAAATGGATTTAAGTATAAGTTATTTTAGATAGGACTGCCAAACAATGCAAATGCTAACTAATAATTACATAATAGTAGATATTACTATCTAAAGTCCAAGACAATATTTTAAAAGTGAAGAAGTAGAGTGGGAAAGGAAAGGAAAATAAAAATGAAAGTATTAATTTCTCACCTTACACAGGGTGATTAGTCAGTAAATATCATTTCATTTTGCGTACTTAACAATAAAAAATCTTTAAGTTAAAATACTTTTAATCTTAAAAAATACTAACATCAGCCAGTAGCAAATTAAAAAAGATATCATCAACATCACTAAAAAAAGGAAAAACTGAATATATATACGTATACTAATGAAAGAAATTTTAACAGCCAAAGAAAACTTCAATAAAACACAAAAATAGAAAATATAAAACAAGATGAAATAGAAAGAGCAGGCGTATCCTGATTTAATTACCCCCTTACAGAAAACATACTCAGATTTGTTTACACCAAGTACATCTGGTATTTGTTGTTTACAGGAAGTGCATCTAAAATAATATAGCATGGACAGACTTAAAATAACACTAATATGCACATGGATAAGACTATATTAGAATTAGAATTCTAATAAATTTTAATTACATAAAGAAAATACTCTACAACCAGTGAAACTATTGTTTAAGATAATTTAATGAAATATGAATGTACTGATAACGTATAAGTAGAATCAAATTTTGTAAAGTATATATGTATGCATATATGAATGCATATACATATATAACCAAAATGATTAGAAGGAAACATACCAAACTGTTAATATTGGTGGTGGGATTATGAATTATTTTAATTTCCTTCTCAGTGCTTTTCTGTATTTTATCATTTTAATTACGAAAAAATTTTAATGAGAAACAAAATACTGTGATAAATGGAAAGACTCATCATGCTTCTGGATTCTGATGCAGATTAATAAAGATGTCAATTCTTCCTAAATTAAGTATGTATTTAATAGTTGAACAAAATGGTCTTTTAAACTTGACCAAGATATTCTAACATTTTAGAAGGATAAAAAGCAACAATACCCAAGAAATTTCAAACAAGAAACAGTACATACAATATAACGAAATACTAACAATTAAAAAGAAATCATTACCACTGATTAAGGTGGTGGAATTTTAAGTGAATTTAATTTTTTCTTTATATTTTTCTGTATACTATAAATTTGCCCTAATGAGCATATCTACTTTTATAAACTGTGAAAATAACAGCTTATCACGTTTTTATAATCTACTTAAAATTACAATCAAATGATGAAATCAATTATGATTTTTATTTTTTTCTTTTTCCATGTCTATATTCTCTAAACTCAGTATATGGAACACATAGTACTCCCAAATTCAGAAAAAACATTGTTTTAAAAAGACTGTCTTCCAATATCCATCTTCAACTGTGGTAAAAGTCAGCCAACAGCCCACTGCTCCAATTTAAATGTGTTTCCTCGTGCACAATCTTCAGAGGCAATGGGGAAAGTTTCAGTTTTCAAACAACAGGTGATCTGACATGTCATCTTTTCTGAAAGCTAAAATGGGTTAGCCTAAAATTCAGCCTACCTACGAATTGCTTAGTTTTCTGTGAAAACGTTAGTTTCTATTTTTGACTTAGTTTTGACAGAATAAAGAACATGGGATTTTTCAGGAGGAGCATAAGCTCTCCTAACACAAATAAAATAAAGAAAGAATTTACTATATTTCTTCAAAAGATGTCCATATTGACGTGACAATATGTTTCCTTTACGGTGCATTTAACATGTATAATTACATATGTATTTTTAAGAAGATAATCAATCTATCTAATTTGTCCATCCTTCCAAACAACTATCCATCCACCCATCCATTATCCTGAGAATAATCCCTAGCCCAAATTGGTGTTTTTCTTTCTTGTGTATATTTTTATACTATAACTACATATGCAGGTATTCATAAATAATATATAGTATTGCTTGGCATTTTCTACTTTACATCCATATGGAGAGATGTGATCATATAATCTCCGGGTCTGTTTTCTTTAACAACTGTTTTCCCTTCTTTCACACCTCCCTCCACCACTAATTCCTTCTTTCTCAAATTCTCCATGATAATATACACAAACAACGCAACCACAAAGCCTGTAATATACAAGCCTCAGGATATGTTTCCTTAGATACTGATTCTTTTCTTTAGCTGGGATAGGTTCTAAGCAAGTTATGTATTTTTTTTTTTAATATTAAAAGATGCCCATTGGGGGCTGGCCCAGTGGTGTAGTGTTTAAGTTCATGGGCTCTGCTACTGTGGCCCAGGGTTCGCAGGTTCAGATCCTGGGTGCAGACCTAAATACCGCTCATCAAGCCATGCTGGGGTGGCATCCCACATACAAAAGAGAGGAAGATTGGCACAGATGACAATCTGTGGCTCATTGACAATCTTCTGAAGCAAAAACAGGAAGATTGGCAACAGATGTTAGCTTTAGGCCAATCTTCCTCACCAAAAAAAAAAAAAAAAGACGTCCATGAAAAATGGATGAGTATCCTTTTCCCCATATCTTCACTTTCAAAATTGTTATGTCTTTCCAGTCTAATAAGTGTAAAGTATTATACCATTATTACTTTAATTTCATTTCCCTCATCACTGCTACTGATGTGAAGCATCTTTTCAAACCTTAGTCTTCTCTGAATGACCCTTCTACATCCTTTGCCCATTTTTCAAGTTGGACTTTGTTGTCACCAATTTTGAAAGAACTCTTCCTATATGATAAATATTGATGGAGTTCTGGACATGCTATCTCAGAATACGGCACCTTGGCATATTTAACATTTTAAACTGAAGGAACTGGAGAAAGAGCACACGCAGGAAGAACTTTCTGACTTTCCCCTGAACCGGTCATAAGGCCCTCATCTGAGAGAGGCATGCCCTATACCCAGAGGAAAGAAGCCACCTTATCTCTGAAGATGAAGGGACGAGAGGAATGGGAAGGCATGGGCCTGGGTAAGCTTTCCCCAGTGTCCTACGCTTACCTCATACCCTTTGCCCGTTCTTATTTTTCCATAACTTTCCATTCTTCATCAAACCTAATACAAAAGTTCTCAGGTCTAACCAAGTCTTTGGGTCTTCCTTCCCTTATGAAAGCTCTTGTGTCACATAAAACTTATATTAAATAAATTATCATGCTTTTTTCTTGTTAATCTGTCTTTTGTTGCAGGGCTTCCAGCTGAAAACTCAGAAGGGTAGAGGAAGAAGCTATTTTTCCTCCCCTACAGCATCAAGCCTTTTCCTATCCTCTATATTATTAATATTTCTAAGCTACACTGCAGATGACAAAGATTTAAGAAAACAAAAAGTTCGTACTATGTCATTAAACCACATCCTCATACTTTCCATAGAAGAAAGTATCCTGGGGTCAGATGGATTTCAGGGACTCTATCAACCCGGTGAGCTTGCAAACAGAAATCGAGGTCTATGTATCGCCACTTTTATCAGGAGAATTAGTCACATTGATGGATTTGCAAAGAGTCTGGGACCTGAGAGAGGCTGAGAAAGACTGTTCTAGCTCAGTCATCTGACTTCCGCCGTGGTGTGCAGTGACACTCCCCCAGGGAAGCGCCTCTGCTGCTTCGGCACAGAGACCTTTTCATGGTTGGACAGCTACGACCAGCAAAAACTCTGGTTTACAGCAAGTCCAAATTTACCGCTGAGATTCTCATCCATATTCTTGATTCCAGTCTCCGGAACACGAGAGAATACAACGATTCCCCAATCCTGAAAACAGCCCTTTACATACTTGCAGACAGTCATCTTAGCTCCAAGATATTTTTCTTGTTCAGACTGATGTCTTTTAAACAACATAGCATACAGATGTAACTCATTCAAAACTTTTCTCCAAAGGAAGATGATTTTACCAGTCATGAAGATAATATTTTATATTTTTAAAAAGTTCTACAGCAAAAGTTCACTAATTCTGACAGGGATAGATTACTCTAGATTGACTTATGAATTTCAAAAGATTTCAGAGAAAACAATTGCATTATGTTGATGTATGTGACCTCATGAATTCTGCAGAATTCTCACGTACTTACTCCACCAAACTCTTGGAAACTGTAATTCATACAATTCTTTAAAATTTATTTTTTAAACTACGGATTGTCAACATATTATTCTTGAATGGATTTCAACACATCCTCAAATTTTAGCCAAAAGTCATTTTTGTATTTATTCTTATGAATTCAAAAAGGATAAATGCAGTAATATCATTATTTTAAGTGGTACTAAAACACTATTTACATTAATTCTTTTGGGGAAAAAATACTTTGTGAAGTATAACATCACACCGAGGAGAAGAAATTCCAAGATGGTAAACTAAACTCTGTAAAACTCAGCACCAAATTAAAGAATTATACAAGAGCATTACTTACGGATATAATTCAGAAAGCTGTTCAGCTAGTGCATAAGCTGTCGGGTCTCTGTCTAAGGCATACAGAGTAATATCCGACTCCTTCTGTAGAATGGCTCTTGTGTGTCCTCCTGAACCAAATGTCATATCTAGAAAAATCTAGCCAACACAGAAAAAGAAACAATGCAGAAAAAGAAAATTACTACTTAGTATGAACAAAAACTTCTAGAAGCACATAATGATTTTCAGAGCTGATGGCAAATAGAAAAACAATTACAATTGTTTTGCCTAGAATTCAATTTGTTACACATGAGATCTGGATCAGGTATGAGTGATCAGTCCAAAAGAACTGGTCAGAGTTTCAGTAAAATGATAATCTCTGGCACAGGCTGATCAATTCAAGACAAATTTACATTTCTCTCCATAAGGTCAAACTGGCAGCAGTATTGTGTTGCTAGCTTTTTAATGCTTTCCAGCACCTGGCTGGTAACGATATTTCCAACAATTTCTCATCCTTTGGAGATAGCTTATAATTAGTGTGGCTCACTTTATCTCAACTTCTCTCAATGCTTTATATTAAACATAAAGATATTCAAGAATACAGGGGAGGGAATACATCTTACAATAAATAGTCACAGGACAAATCTTTAAAAATCTAACATGGAAAATTGACAAATTAGCAAATCTGACCTGGAAAAAGCTCAAGGATTAAGTCAAACACCTGGGGTAAATTCTAGTTTTGCCACGAAGTAGCTATTTATCTTTGGGAAAGTCACTTAAAATTCCAGTGTCTTTAGATTTATCCAGGGTTTAAAAAGAAAAAGAAGGTCCAGAAGAAAAGAAGTTTTGACCAATATCTACCAAACTGGTAGGGCAACATATAATTTCTCCTCTAAGCCAAGACACTTTTGAGAGTGGAAAGATTTGCCAGTAATAATTTTGCCAAGACAACAGGATACAGCATACAGGAGTGCACATCTTTAAATGCTTGGATCATTCTAGACACACAACAAAGGTAATTGGACATGAATCTACTTCTTGGCTATTTAGTTGGCCACACTACAAAGAAAATAGTCAGGTCACAGTTGGGCAAGAAACCAGACTTGGACCATAAGAAACATATGGTGAACAAGTTAATTGACTGGCTGATTTGGAAGTCAAGACGCTCTCAGCACATCCCCTCAAAGTTATGCTCTTAGATTAATGTGCCCTTTCAATAAGCTTCACTGGTATTAGGAAAATAAAGACAGTTATTCCAATAATATTGACTAGTATGACAAATAACATATTATAAGCCAAACTATTAAAAATATTTAAACATAGAACTTTTAAAAAGTTCATCTGTGCATTGAACGAGAAGGGAAATTCCTGTGATGGACTGGAACATTCCCTGCCCTGAAAGCTACAACTGATTTCAGGGAGAGTGGTCAGAAACAAGGCACAGTTACACTTTGATTTTTTGCTACCAGCTACCATGCTGAGTCCTGTCCTCTGATCAAGTCCTCAGAAAAGTCAGCCTGCTATTCAAGGAATCATATAGAGGAAATCTTCTGATCAAACTGAGAAGAGCAGGGAGGTAAAACATAACAGAGATGTAAATGTTGTAAAAATGTACAAGCACTGCTTTTGAACGTAAACGTGTTAGTGTCACTTAACCTCGCACCTATTGCTGTCAGCACAAAAGGCCTGCCTACACCTATTTTTCACCATTTTAAACAGCAACTTTAAAACAAACCCTTAAAGTCTTTTTAATCTGTGGATGGTTGTTAGGAGTAAATACTTAGATCTCAACATTGAATAATTTCCCTTCCCAGCCTGTAACCTTATTTGACGCATTGATGTGTAGGTAAGAATCTTCCACCATACCTTACCTCAGTTTGAAAATCACAATGGGTTTAGCATAATTTAAACAAAGAACTCTTCCCAGGCAAAACTATGAACCACTTTCCTGTTATACCCAATATCAAGTCCTGCTATAACCCTGGAATTAAACTAAGAGTATATCAAATAAAATAATTTGCATATCATTACCTTATCCCAAGCCATGAAAGTCCCAATCAATATTTAAAAAGAAAAATTCTCATCATTAAAAATATTCTGGAAAATGTGAGTGAGATGATGATTATAATTTACATGATTATTTTTTAATATATCATGATTATGCCCTTGGAGATGTACTGACAATCAAGGAAGTTTCCATAGGAAAAAGAAGAATCTATTATTACCAGTCAAGTGTAACACAAAGCAAAACGTGGGAGACGAATGGGATTTATGAAATGAGAAGTGAAACCCACCATATGTCCTGGGTTAATAAGTGATTGGAGCTATCGGCTTTCATCTTTAAAATTCTAATATACATTCCTCATCAAATATAATAGTGACATTTGGGCCTCGTGAGTCACCCAGCACTACAATTGAAAAGAGAGCCAATGAGTTTTTGCCTTCTCCTGGGTCATTAAATTCACATAGACCGTATTTTCTAATTTGTACAAGTTGATAATAAGGAGACTAGACAATATTTTTGCTTAACAAATAACACAAAGACAAATAAATCTGAATGTTTTCAAATCCTTCCATGGGCCTCATTCATACATATATTCAAATGGATATCTTATGCTCCAAACATAGATGGAACTCCTTCTGAAATGACCTGATGTGATTTTTTCACCTATACACATAAGACTACACTAAGCTACTAAGCGGCAAGTGCAGGAACTGAATACAGGTGTATGTGGCTCTGCCCCTGTGTTCTCTGGCACGTCACTCGGCCTCTGCATTAAGTCAGTGATGCCTATATTTGCACACTGCTCCACGGTTTACTGAGCACTCATGTTTTCCTACTCGGTCTAACAAAAGCTATGTAAGGGAGTATGCACACGTGGCATTATCCCCATTTTTACAAACAGAAAACTCAGGTGCAGAGAGAGAGTTTGGCTTAACTAAGATCATATTACTAGTAAGTGAGGGAAGAACTCCAAACCACGCCTCACCAACTCTAAATTCTGTGTTCTTTCTGAAAGAGAGAAGAGAGGGAGGGAGAGAAAGAAAGTGAAAAAAAAAGGGGGATGGCATAAGAAAGAATCATGGCAGGGATGGCTTTACAAGAATGACACGAGAAAAGTTCAGTTTTTTATAGATCACTCCTTCCCACTGGAATGCGGGCTCTTGGAAAACACGTCTATCTTTATCTTTGTGCTGCAGGGCAACTCCTCAGATTCGTGTGCTTCTCTCTTTCTCTCTCTTCCTCTTCTCCTCTTTCTAACAGATGCCTAGGTATTTAGAGCTTTAGAATGCACATTCCTTGAGGATTTTCACATGGCATAAAGAAAAAACTTTCTATATTTCCCATCTTTTGAAGACAAACACTTTTAGTAAAAAAAAAAACAAAAAGCTCAGAAAGATAGAATGCTAGTTATCCTAAATAGGTAGTGTCTTTAAGGAAAAGAGAGAGAGACTTCTCTGAAATTGAGTAGAAGAGAGATGGAAAAGATGGACAAATTCCAGGAAGGTGCAGGATCAGTGAAGTGACTGACAGGTGATAAGATCCCAGAGCAGCTGGCTGGATGATGAACTGAGGGATTCCCAGTCGTGGGGTTCCCAGTGCTCCCAGAGATCGCCATGCCCCTCAGGGCACAGAAGCAGCAGAACCTTTGGTCCTAGAGGGTCTCCACAGGCTAGAACAAAAGGCATCTCAGGGTAAACTAAGTACGGCGTGAGGTGAGTAAAAAGATGCAGGCCTCCGCACACCTCTGGACAGATTGACGGTTTCTCAGCACAGGGAGATTGAGGCTTAGAATCAAAATGAAGGCAATTTAAAGAAAAAAAAAACTAGCATTTGAGGGAGAGGATTTATAACTACAATTCTCCAACTTTGTCTCCAATTTAATGTGGTAGCATCAGTGCACAGTAGCAGGTGCTTCGTAAATACAGTATTTAGTGACGAGATATGAAAAAGGAGCTCAGCCTCCCCAGGCACCTGTGATGAAGACGGCAACACTCATTTGTGCATATGAATTCAGAAATACTCTTCAAGATATAAGACTCATTGCTATAGGACCACATATGATAATCACAGATGTCCAACTTTTAGGAGTCACTTAACATCAATGTATTTCCAATATTACTAATTGATTCACTAATGAACAGAACTTTTTCCAAACATTAATAATCTGTAATTAACAATATTATGTAACTCTACAGCACCATGATTTTATTTGCTGATCAGTTTCCTTTACATTTGAAATGAGAAAATGAACATTTCTTACTTTAGGTTAGCTCTTTTAATCAAATAAGACATTTTTATTGATGAAATAAATGACATTTTATCCCCATGATCTTCTAAACATCACATAAATTATAAGGTTCTACCTTTCAGCGTGATGAGTCACACGTGAACACTGAGCTACAGCTATAGATCTGCATGGACGGGGTGCAGATGCAGAATTCCTGTGCTCAGAGAGACAAAACAGACTATTCCACCACCTCATTTTACTTATGAGGAGACCAAGGCCCCAAGAGGATAGCTGGTAGCTGGTTGAAGGCAACGCCAATACTAAAACCCAGATCCTGTACTCTTCCCACTTCATTTCATAACACAGTGTGATTATATAATCACACTGAAATACAATCATTCTTTGAAAAAGTATTTTTTTCTTAATATGAAGATAAATATATCAGGGAACTTTGCACCTTAAGCCTCCAACACAGTTAAAAACAATCACTGTTCTAGCATTCTAATTCTTTTAAAGACTTTATGAAGATAAAACTGATGAACTAAATTCCAAAGACAACTATTTTGTATTTGTGACCCGGCATAAATGTTCACTCATTATGTGTAACAGCAACTGGAGAAGGTTGACTTTTTGATCGGGTACTGTTTTCAAATTAATCTTGAAATTAAAAATAAAAAATTAAAACACTTGAAATCATAGACTCATGGGTGGTTAGAGCTAGAATGACCCATAGAAATAATCCAAGTTTAACTCGATTACTATACCCCACTCCATCTTTCCGGAGTGAACCTAGCACTACACTTCTACACCTCCCAAATGTGATATTCTGTAAGACTCAAACAAGGCTGCTCTCTGAAGGGAGACTGACAGAAATCAAGAGACTTGCCCAAGACCATCCTGCATAGGCTGGATCATTAAGTGATTTCTTTGTCCAACCCAATAGTTCTCACCATTGCAATTTTCATACTGGAACAATACTGTTGAAATTGGACATGAAAACATTTTTAGCCATGAACAGCACGAGGGCATATTTTCCTAATGTTGATTAGTCATTTCCAATCTGTGCAAGATTTTTAATAGTAAGTTCTCATCTGAATTTGGAAACAATATGGCCTGATTTCACTTTAAAATTTCTTCCTATGAATATTTTCTTTTCTGGCAATTACTAATTTTGAATTTTTAGAATAAAAGTGATTTTGAAAGAATTTTAGTTAAACTTCACCTATTTGTGACTAGTTTCATTTTGAAATACTGAAATGTCTCAGGCATATACGTAACTTTCTGAGTTTTTTTTTCAGGAGGTAATTAAATTAAAATGTATGACATTTATTAGTAATCTGTATATTTCCTGAACATTCAGTACAGATAAGGCTACAGGAGGTAACACAAAGATACTGAGTTACGGGCCTTTTGTAAGGCCCATATGGAAGGGGAATTTAGAAATGTATACACATTTGGTGAAGGAATTTAGAAATGTATACAAATAACTATTAGTAAAAAGAAATCCACAATAGAAGACATACATAACATTTTACAAGGTATAAAAAAACAGTTATTTTAATTGGTAGTGAGATGGACAAAATTGGAGTAGGTTACAATTCAGCTGGGCCTTGAAAGCTGCACAGGACTCAAGAGCTCACTCTTTCTTCTCATCCTCCCATATTCTCCAAATCCAATTAGTTACCAAGACCTCCTGAACGTACCACATAAACATGTCTTAAATCTGTCCACTCCCATTTTTAATTCAGGCCCTCATAGAACTTTGCTTTACTATTGCAGTAGGCTCACAACTCACACCCATGCCTCTAATCTCACTTCTAACTCTTCTTGCTACACTGTTAACAGGATATCCTTTCTAAAACAAAATCGTAGCATGTGATGTTCCTACTTAAACCCCCTCATAGGCATTCCAAAGCTATCTGATAGAGTCCAAACTTCTAGGCATAATGGATAAAATTCTTCATATTCTGGCCTCTGCATTTCTTTTCAACATCATTTCTCACTGCTCTCAGACATGAATTTGACAACGTATTCTCTAGCCATACAGAAGTACACACAATTATCAAACATGCCAAGCTGTCTCATGCCTTCTTTCTCTTTTTACCTTGTTCCATCTCTCTCAAATTTTATTCTCAAACAATTATGAGTTCCATCTCTCTCAAACTTTATTCTCAAACAATTATGAGAATCCTAATATGTCCATAGCTCTATACTAAGAGTTGGAAATACAACAGTAGGCCAAAATAGACATGCCTCCTGCTCTTATATAGTTTCCAGCACAGAGGTCTTAATATCTTTAATATACTGTTCTTTCTTTCTAAAATATACCTCTAGGAGATGCCCTAAACATTTGTACCCCCAATGCCAAACAATGTATGACATACAGAATATAATCAATAAATATCTTTTGAATAAATAAAAACAGAGAAGTAAATCTTAGCAAAGGCATAGACATAAGAAAGAATATGTCATGTATAGGGAGAGCAAGTTTGACTAGAATCCAGGATTTACTAAAAGAAGAGGGTAGAAAGGAGAAAAGGGAAACAGAGAAATCAACAACTTTCATGTATGTGCCAGATCCTCTGTTATTTGTTATGATATGTTCCCTGTCTTAATCCTCACAGTAGCCCTGTGAGGTAGACAGACCAGGAAATACTGCTGGAAAGGCAGTGTGAAGTGAAATTGCGGAAGTCCTTCAAAGCCAGGGTCAGTAATTTACATCATATGTGCTAGATAATGAACAGCTTGGAGGACTTCTTTTTTTTAAGTACAAAAAGCATTTTTTAACTGACAACAGTATTAGATGGATGGTAGGGTGTGAGAGCACAGTGGTGACCTGGTGTGGAACACCCAGGGGAGAGGATACAAGAGTCTGGACTGGCAACAGGATGGGGAGTAATAACAACAATAAGGATGCACAGTACGCGTATTAAATGCTCGTTTTATGACAAACACAGAGCTAAACATTTTATCCGCGTTAGTCATTCATTTTATCATAGGCATAAACACAAACATTCACAGATTTCAAAAACAATTCTGTCTCCTGAACATGTACCACTAACTACTTTGCCGTTTTATAGAGGGAAAATAGACTAATTCAATGTGCTGAGGAGAGAAGTGAGAGGAATCAAAAATGATCACAAAGTATACCATTTGGGCAACTAAGAGGAGAATAGACACCATTGATTATACATTTATTATACGCCAGAACTCACTATGCCACACACTTGGTCTAACTTAATCCTTACAACAGCCTATATGGTAGATAAAATAATCTCATTTTGTAGATGACTATATTGGAGCCATTTACTTATGAAAACATGAATTGGGTACAATTAGAGATAGAGGCAGAAATAAGATAAGCAATTCTTTTCCCTTCCTTCCATACTGCTCCTCCATTCACCACCACCTCCCAGTGAGTGTTCGAAAGGCCAAGGGACTTCTGACTCCAGAAGAAAGAAAAAGGCAAGTATGAGAAGATACAGGCAGCTTGATAGGGAGATAAGGGAGGTTTAAGAATTTCATATGGGAATGGAATAACTCTTTGTAGTAACTTGAAACAGTGAAGTGAGAGGCACTGTTGAGCAGAGATTTTGAAGAGAATAATAATAATAAAAACATCTGAAATCTTGGGGTTGGCCTGGTGGCGTAGTGGTTAAGTTCATGCGCTCTGCTCCAGTGGCCCCAGGTTTGCATGTTCGGATCCTAGGCATGGACCTACAAATCACTCATTAAGCCATGCTGTGCCAGCGTCCCACAAATAAAATAGAGCAAGACTGGCACAGATGTTAGCTCAGGGACAATCTTCCTAAAAAAGAAAAAAACATTGAAATCCACAAATGTAATACAGCCAATTACAATAGCATTAATCCAAAGTGAGAATAAGAAGTTTGGTTTCTGAAAATTTTTAAAGAACATTAAGTTCCAATTATATTTTTAAAAGCTCATCCTAATCAAAAACATTGATACACGTAAAAAAAAACTCTAAGAGAAATTAATT
Organism: Equus quagga; assembly: GCF_021613505.1. Classification (NCBI taxonomy): domain Eukaryota; kingdom Metazoa; phylum Chordata; class Mammalia; order Perissodactyla; family Equidae; genus Equus; species Equus quagga. The sequence continues at coordinate 3,961,260 of NC_060280.1, forward strand.
TTGTTATATTATTCAGCCTTTAGGAATATTGTGCCCCTAACACAGAACACCTGGCACACATTTACCAAAGGCAACAGAGGGGAGCCCCTCTGATGTAATTAGTGAGGCAAACGTTAAGAGTGATGAGCTAGTTATTTGGACATGATATGATAATGATATGATGATATGACACATGATATGATGGACATTCTGACTAAAAAAATCACTAGAGAGTTCCCTGCAGTATAATGTCACTGAAATGTTTATAATTGCTAAGGCAAGCTATCGTTCTACCATTGTGTGCTGAATCACTCAAGACTATCACTGACTTCTCTCAGTCTTTACTTATCTTTTCTGTCTAATCTGTTGACAGGTAGACAGTTATCACACTGATGCATTTGTAGACCTGAAATAAATTAGAACATAGAACTGTGAACATAGAAGGCCACCAACTTTATAGTCAGCTAAGATTCTGAACAAACATTTTTGCTACCAAACCCCTTGATTTATGATTGTCTTGTTAAGCCCTGTTGAATATCTGTCTGCTACATGCTTATTTTGTTTTATTGGCAACTATTACACGGGCTTATGTAAAAGGAAAAAAACCTCAGAAGAATATAAAAGTTATACCACAAACAAAACAATCAATGCATTGCAATAAATTTATCTCTTTTCCCATTTTATAACAAATATTGGTGTTACTATGATGACTCATACTGCCTAAATCTGCAAACATTTCACCTTGTAGCTTAAATTCCACCCTATTCACAAAAGAAATCTTGTCATAACAAAACATTTTTTCTTTACTTTATAAAGTATGTTCTTCAATTATATTAAATTAAAGAATTGGAGTAGCATTCATCCTTCGTGGTGATGAGTAGCTTCTACTCTTATCTGTAACATGGGACAAATTTCAATCTTAAGTCCCAGCCGTGTACAATAGACTGCCACTTGATCTGCTCGCAGACACAACGGTCAAATTAACACAAATAGCCAAAAATAATATGGCATGGGTGGTCTCAAAAAGCTTAATTTCACAGAAGTCTCTGGCCGAGACAATGCTGATTTGTCAGCATCTTTTTAATAAGAAAAATAGTTTTTATATACACCATCAGTTCATGTAACATATTCTGGACATATCTTCCCACGAACATTACATAACTGAGAATGCTAGACAAGTATTTTCTTTTAAGAATTATTAAAGATATTAAATATATAGATTGTTTATACTATTTGGCAAAATAATGTGAAAATAATGCAATACCGAGCTCTTTAATCAATGTGTTCAGCAAATGCTCTTTTCAGATTTTTTTGTGGGGGGAGCACAAGTCATTTTACTGATGGCAGTTTCAATATGGTTCTAATATTAAATTCTTACCAGCATTAAAATAAAACCAATGATGGTACGATATTCTATTACTTGGCCTCCAATAACATTAATTTTACATAAATCAAAGCAGATCAACATATCTAAGTACTGGTGTCCAATCCACTGCGTACATATGTGTGTATGTGTGCACGTCTGCAGGCACACGTGTAGGCACGTGCATGTATGTACATAAGGGCAGGTGGGTGAGAACTGCCATACTCTTTAACTTGTTTAAACCTATGATTCAAGGTTGGACCAGTTCCAGACTCAGAATGGGGCACACTACAACATCATCAAATCCTTGTGTGGAAAAGATGTCAGAAAGCAAAATTTAAGGAGAATGAGTTTCATAGGGAAAATAAGAAAGTGTCTTTAAAATAATTCAAAATAATTAGAAGAAGCAGGTTGAATAGAATAGCTAAGTACTTTTAGAACAAAATGCTTTTGTGACTTTCAAGTATTATGTGAACTGAAAAACAAGATATAAATGAAGCAGCAGGGTGTAAAATAAAGAAACTAAAAGTCAAAATATCTGGTTTCTGGTCCAGAATCTATTATTTAATTGCCACAAAAGTGAGGCAAGTTATTTAACTTTTCTGCAATTTCCTCATGTGTAAATGCAGATAAACACACTACCCTAGTCTGCATTGCTGGGTTCCTGGGATACGCAAATAAGCCACTATGTATGAAGGAGATTTGAAAATGGTATAGTGCTACCTAAATAGTATTATTAATAAAATGTATTTTAATTAAGAAAAGAATTCTTCACAAAAGGCCTAAATTCCATAATAATTTATACTAAATACAAAGGTAATTTAGTGTACAAAAAATGTTTCACGGCTTCTGAATTTGAAGAAACACTAAGAGAACTTTCAGTTGGCAGACGGTCTTTAAAAGGAGCCCCTCAGGAGCTGGCCACGTGGCCGAGTGGCTAAGTTCGTGCCTGCGCATTGGTGGTCCATGGTTTCGCCTGTTCGGAATCTGGGCGCGACGACGGACGGCACTGCTCATCAGGCCACGCTGAGGCGGCGTCCCACATGCCACAACCAGAGGCACCCACAACTAGAATGTACAACTATGTACTGGGGGGCTTTGGGGAGAAGAAGGAAAAAGAGAAAAGATTGGGATCAGATATTAGCGCAGGTGCCAATCTTTAAGAGGACATAAAAAAGAAGCCGCAATAATGTAACATTTCTAGAGGGAGAAATTTCAAAGAATTTTAAATGTGATAAAAATCACCAATAATATACCTGAAATAAGACAATTTCATAATTAGTCTGACTTTGCTATATGTCTTGAAACTAAGAAAACATCTTTGAATTATCTTTTAATTCAGCCTAAATGGAAAAAAAATACAGCTTAGTAGATGATCTTTTATTTTATTTTTTTTGAGGAAGATTAGCCCTGAGCTAACATCTGTTGCCAATCCTCCTCTTTTTACTGAGGAAGACTGGCCCTGAGCTAAAGTCTGTGCCCATCTTCCTCTACTTTATATGTGGGATGCCTACCACAGCATGGCTTGCCAAGCGGTGCCATGTCCGCACTCAGGATCCGAACCAGTGAACCCAAGGCCGCCAAAGCATAATATTATTAATAAATATTATTATTACTTTTCTTTTTCAGAGAGTAATACCTTTAAAGATTTTTATTATTGCCCTTTAAAATTTTATCACACTACTTATCATATTTTGGGGCGTGTAAAAAACTCTATGTAGGAAAAATAAATTGGACAGAGGCACTAATTTAATTGTATTCATATTCTGACATATTACTAGGAACAAAGCATCCAAAATTTCTCAGTTTTTAATCTACCAGGAAGTCTATATTCAACTGTCAAAGCAACCAGTTGAGTCAAAGGAAGCAAACTTCATACTAAAATCATTCAGCTAATTATCTCAACAGTAAAGTAAAAATTGTGCACTTATTGGAGAAACCCTGTGTGGAGAATACAGACTTTTGAAGATATATGGAGATACAAGAAATATAAAATATACTCTTAGTTTCCTAGTTTCCTAATGGGTATTCAGTCTACTTGGAGAAGCCAAACACATAGCTATGAAATGATTAAATAACAAGAAAGAAAATTCCAGACATACCAAATGCCATTATATAATTACATGGCAGTGTTAACAAAAAGTAAACTATGTTTTATGGAAGCAAATAATACTCTGTGCAGTCACGGTTTGAAAAGTTTCCTTCATCGAAGAAGACGGCCCCAAGTGAAACCTGGATTATAACTAGCTAAGTATAACAGAGAAAAAAATGTGTCCCAGGGCACTGGAAAAAAAAACAAAGACAAAGGAACATTATTCCTGACTCATTAATTGATTTAATTGTGTGGAATGCAAGATTTGTAATAAGAAAGGGAACAGCCCAGGTTGAATGTTAGGTTATTTAACCTTTCTGAATCTGCTCACTTAGTTATAAAATGGAGTCAAAAATACTGACCTTATAGTGTTATAAGGAGATTAAATGAATTTATGTGTATAAAGTGCTTAGACTACTCCCTGGCACAAAGTGAGTGTTCAGAAAAAAATAATACCTACTACTGCCATGGACAAGATGCAGGAGATGAGGTAAGAGCCCTTGAAGTGAGAGGACTTGCGCTGGGGCAACGACAGACAGGGGAAGGGAGGGTCCAGAGAGAGAAATGACAGAAAGAATGCTTCCACAAACAAGCACTCATAAGAATGAAAGCTTATTTTAGACTTAGACAAAAAAGTTGGAAGAAATGTCAAAAGTGCCACAAAACTTTCAAACCTATTTGCATGAGAGAATGATGATAGCACTGACCAAAAAAATGGTCTGACCAGAGGAGATACTCTTTTTCAGAGAATCACCATCATCCTCTCAAAATCTGAAACATCAGTTTGTAAGCATTTCTCTTTAGTACTAATGACCATTTTTAATTTATCAATATAGTTATACATCTAAATCAATGACAAGAACAGGTTTTATGTTTTAATTAAAGATCACTAGCAGAGAATGGGTCATATTATAGATGGACCCTTTTATTATTACTCATAACAACAGAAAGGATTCATTAGATTCACGCTATACACCAAGCAAAGGGTTACTTTACATAACAACTCTATGAGGTAGATGCTATTATTACTTTCATTTTACGTAGAGAAGTAACTCGCCTAAGGTGGCATGGTTAATAAATTACAGAGCCGTTTGAACCCATGCACTCTATCTTGAGTCTACACTCTTAACAAAACCTCCTATAGTTTGCTATAATTTGTTTTTGAGTACCACAAATATCAGGTCATGTCACTTTTCTGCTCAAAACTTTCTGGTGGCTTCCCATTTCACAAGGCCCTTCAAATTTTGCCGGGCACATATCCTCCAACTTGTCTGATTTTATCTTCCACTCCTCTACTCCTGGATCACTCTATTCCAATCACCAGAGACTTCTTGCTGTTGCTCAAACACACTCCTGTCACAAAGCCTTTGCCCTTAGCGTCCCATCTGCCTACCCCATGGCAGCCTGGATACTCAAGGATGGAGCACTTGCTCTGTCTTCTCTTTTAAGTCTTTGCTTAAAGACAATCTTCTTAGTAAGGCTGTCCCTGATAAAATTATTGTAACAGTAATCCTGTTCTCACCACCAGCACTAACGAGTATTGCACACGACTCCCTACACCCGCTTCCTTGCTGGACTTCTTCTCCGCAGCACTGAATCTAATCTACCATAATCTCCCCTAGCTCCTTCTCTTTGATGATGTCTACTGTGTGTGTCCCATCACTAGAAGACAGTTCTGAGATGGTAGTGCACTTTTGTGTCTCTAATACCTGGAACAGCACCTGCCACATAGAGCTGAATCCACATTTGTTGAATGTATACCTGAGTAAATGAATACAAATACATTGGTAACTGGACAAACTTTGTTTTCAAAAGAATAAAGGAAAAAAGGGAATAGGAATTAAACATTTATTAGACATCTAAGGTGTGCCAGGAGGTCTACTAGGTGTTTAGCACACATTAATTCCCTAAATACTCATCTGATTCTCCTGTGAGGTGGATATTATTTGCCCTGTTTTATAGAACAGGCAACAGACTCTGAAGTTAAGCAGCTTTCCCCTAAACAAACTGCAGTGAGTAATGAAGCCAAGGTGCAAAGGCTGGCCTTTTTGATTCTGAGGGTCCATGAGCTTCCTTGATTTATCACCCTGCCTCCTATATTGTAGGTAATAGCTAGGATTTACACACCTCATCTAGCAAGAAGCTTTACAAATAGAAAGCCTCGTCATATTCATGTGGAGGGGTGCAATTACAGGTAACTTTTCAAATAAACAGTATGTGATGATTAGTTTTATGTGTCAACTTGGCTAGGCTATAGTACCCAGTTATTTAATCAAACACTAATCTAGGTGTTGCTGTGAAGACATTTTGTAGATATTATTAACATCTAAAATCATTTGACCTTATGTAAGTAAGGTTGCCCTCCATAAAGTGGGTGTGGTCTCATCCAAGTAGTTGAAAGATTTTAAGAGGAAAAACTAAGCTTTCTTGGAAGAAGAGGAAACACTTCTTCAAGACTACAGCATCGACCCCTGCATGAGATTCCAGCCTGCCAGCCTGCCCTCCAGATTTCAGACTTGCCAGCCCCCACAGAGGTATGAGCCAATTCCTTAAAATAAACCTCTTACTACATATGTATATATCCTATTGATTGTGTTTTTCTGGAGAACCTGACTGCTACAAGTACTGCCCACATCTCTGAAACAATCAGGACAAATAGAAGCTCCAGATGTAGACTTCCAGCAATACCATGGATGTAACAGGGGAAAAACATTTGTTAAGAATAGATGAATAAATAGATGGCTTACCTAAAAAGGAAGAGAGGAGGTCTATAAAATTATTAAAGAAAATACTATCTGTCAGGAAAAGCTGTTTAAATAAACTTTAGATTCGTATTAAATGAAAATCTTGCTTAATCTGTATAGTGTTATCAAAATTCATTAAAGATAACCAGAATTAGTGTTAATAATTTTATTTGGTTTGATCTTAGATTTGATATTGGCTTCCCTTTCAGACATTCTTACTACGTGTATTGGTATAAGGCATAATTCTCCACACAGCTAATTCACTATAGTCCTAATACAGTCCTGGGAAGCCACCTGGACGCACTTAAAAACACTGAAAATGAAGCTAGCAAATGGAGTTAATCCAGACAAGGGCCTCCACTCTACACGACCTTGGAAAAGTCATTTAATAAAGGTGAGTATTAATACTGTTGTGTAGAATAAAGAAATAATTCATATAAAAATGCTTTGTACACTCTAGATTACTACACAAATATTATTTTTGCCATTAAACATTTGACAGTGACCATAATGGCATGACATCTGATTCTATCTCAGATGTGTTTAGAAATATTATCTTTCAAAACACCATAGATCAAAAACCAGAAAATTCAACCAGACAGTCAAAATTAACTATTGCTCATGAAAACCAATTAAAAAGCTTGAAGGTCTCACTATAACAAATTTACTACCCGTTGAGTCTGATTGCACTGGGAATCTCAAAAGCCTAGATTATGGTCCTTATTCTTGAGCAGTTCATGAAACCTGTGTTGTGTGCCTCCTGTCCCTCCTCCCATTACGACACCTCCCCCACTTCCAGAATGTATGATTGGGGTACTTGAGGCAACAACCTAGAGTAATATAAGTATTCCAGAGTTACAAAGGTACTCAAATGCCGAATACCAGCATTATCGCAGGGGCCATTTAGGTTTCTAAACAATAAGCGTAACATGCAAACTACTTTAAGTATATTTTCAAGCACAAGGGTTATATTATGTTAGAATACAAACAGAACAATGTCTTAAAACAAAAAAACGTCAATTGCTACAACAAAGGGAAGCTAGTCTTCCCTATATAATATACTAGCTTTCTTCTACTTTTCAAGTGGTTCTTCTATTTCTATTTATTAAACAACAACCAAAAAAGTCCAATATTTTCAATTCATTCTAAATTAAATCAGTTTAAATTATGCCTTCTGGACTTAAGGAGGAAATATTATTAAACTAGATAGAAAGTCAAATTTTCCAACCATCCCTTCAAGCTTTCACCTAAAATTAAACTCCTATCCTCAATTCTCTGTCTCCAGTTCTAGACTGATGATGCAATAATAATAAGTTGATAATCACTTAAAGCCTGGAAATCTTTTAGTTATGCCAAGTTGTGTATTGCAGAATGTGCTATCATTTGTTGTCGGACAATATCACTGATGTCTTCATTCTGCAAAGTACTAAGCCTATTTATTTGATATAGTCTTAAGAGAAGATATCACAAGATACAGAAGATCTGATCTTTGAGCGGATACTTGATCCTGAAAAGACATACAAATAAGTAAAGAAAGTTGAGTCACCCAAGTTAGAAATAAAACATAATACCCCAAATAACTTCAGATGATCTGGTTAATCATTATGAAAAAGGCTTTAAACACATAAACACTGAGTATACCAAGCAGAGGTCAGAACCAGGCTAATGAAAAAGGATAAATACTAAAATACTAGCCTGGATCAGGAAAATTCTTTTTCTTCTTGCTAGAAGGAGAAAATTAGGCAGAAACAACCAGGACTTTCTGTTAATTAGTTAAGATATTTTACTGTCAGAACACAATGTTAGGCTATTTTCTGACTATTAGTTTGCACAACAGGCTTAAAAATAAGTCAGCTTTGCCTTTCAGGAGTTTATCTAATTTCAGACAAGTAATTGTTGTTACTTCTTAAAATATTTCTGTGTCAAAAGAACTCTTCCATAATATATCACCACTTGCTTTTTTATACTTGTAGTTCATAATTAAACACTAGAACACTACCCACAAAACCTGATCCATACCACAGATTTATGTCCATATATTATTTTTCCAAAAAGATTTTTTAAGTTGTAAAAAAGACTACTACTAAAAGAAATATTTTTTATGAAAAGATACAACACTTAAAGGTAAATTTTTTTACTATAAAGCATAAGTAAAATTTAGATGTTTTTGTCTCTTTAAGCCTCTATTCCAGGTTTTTTCTGTCTTCCAGTTTTCATTAATTACTAAATTCTCAAGAATATCCCCCAAAGTACAAAACAAAAACCCAACTATAACACAAAAGAGAAAGAAAAAGCAATTTGAATTACCCTAATACCCAAACCAGACAAAAACATCATAAGAAAAGAAAATTCTCACAAATTTCATCAACTGATATAGAGAGCAAATGTTTGCCTTAAAATTTCAGATGAAATTTTAAGTAAAAGTATTGTCACCAATTTTAAATTCTACAGGCAATTGTAAAAACATTCACTCATTCATTCAGTTCTATAAAACAGTTTATAACTTCAGGGATAACTTTAAAATATAAACCTTATAATAATCATATAAAAGAAGCATCAGTTGATCTATAGTGCCTCTCTGGTGTCAGGCAAAGTTAGTATTAGTAGGCTCAGTGTCATAACTTTCTTATATGGTATAATGTAAATGAAACCTAGGAAAACTCTCATTAGTGCCAGTCTACGTCTATTACTTTGGTTGACCCAGTTCTAACTAAAGCAAATAAGCTAAGTATAGCAAATACTGCCTTACTCCACCATTACAAATGTTAAAAAAGAAAGTTCACTTAATTTTGTTAATGTTTTAATTTGTATTAATTCACACTATAATTCTATCTACTGTAAACAGTAATTCTGCCTCTTCTGTCATGATCATTTATCCAGGTTTTGAAACATATAATTCAATATATAATTATTAAATACTTCATGTATGAGCATCATGCTAAGCTCTTTATATAAAAATGTGGCTACATCACTTCAGGCAAGTCACTTCACAGCCCTGGCTTAGTTTTCTCAACAATAAGGCAAGGAGATTAAAAAAGATGATCTCTTCAAGTTCAAATATTCTTTAATTCTAAAATAAATAGGACGTAACTATATCTGACTATAAATTAAAAGAGATCTTCTTTGCATTTTTAATAGAGTTAGACTTGAAATAATTCTATTACAACATATCATGTCAAGTCAGTTGGAAATTTAAATCCAAAGAGTAAGTAATCAAAAGATTGATCAATGTTTGAAAAGTGATTTTCCTACAATTTCTGAAAATAATAGTAGACCTTTATTCATCATTTATGAAAATATAAATTATCTTTGCTATTGTTAGCCATGGGAAAAAAAGTTCATGTGAGGAAAGGATTTTATCCATCTTCCAGGGTAAACGCAAAAGGAGGCCATCTACTTCTCTTCTCTAAATAAATGACTGTCACAGGCAAGAGGAGAACTGCTAAGGGGAATTAGAAGCCAGAGGTTTCTCTTTATGAGAAGTGATCTTAAAACCATCAGAAACAAACAGCATTAAGTCAACTTTTAAATAACTATTGATCAAGAAAAAATTTAAAGCAGTCAATAAAGCATAACCAACACTTAAGAACAGATCAATTGATTAACTCAAAATACACAGCACTGTGGTGGGCTCCAGCAGAAGCCCTGAAAAGAAAAATAACCAATCAATAGCATTGCAAGCACATATGAAGTCTTCTTCAAAGGTTTTGTAGTAATGGTTTCATAACTAAGTGCTGTTGCAATGAAAACACAGCTGATTGTGATCAATTTGGGAGTCTTTCGCTTTATTGAAATTTCCATTACAGTGTTATTTGAACAAATCATAAAATACTCTTCTATGGCATCCTAGTGATATTTTATAAAATGTGAGGCTTACTGTACTAGCCAGCTAATCGCCACAGGGAATCATCAAACGGAAATGATTCACTCATGGAAGTTGACTCCTATTACGTTCGCCAGTTGTACGCCTGGACTGAGGAAGGACTGACCGAGTCAGGGGGTTCTAAACTGCTCTCTGCCGCCTACAGCACTTGCTCCGTGGTCAACTGACACTTTAACACATTGATCCAGATTTGTTTACACTCGTCAGAATAAAGAGATAAGGAGTTGATAAACAAAACTAAAGAACTCGAATTAGAGCTTTAGGAAAAATCCCTGGAGTTATTTCATGGTCTCTTTCTCCACAAATAATACTTGATATTGACTTTAGACAGAATCCTAGCCTCATCTATTATGACATTCTGTAGGCTTTATTTCTTTCTCTGGGAAATAAAAACGAAGATGCACAGGACAGAATGCCATTAAATTAAACACACAAAAATCTCATTTGGCAGTTCAAGTTATTAGTGACTTTTCAGCAAGGTTTATATCTCCAAATTTCAAAATACCATGTTAAAGAAAGAAATAAAACTTGGAATTACAAATCCAGACTAAATTATTTAACATTTCTTGTGGGCTTCTGAGGGAAATGAAAATGCAACAATAAATTTATTGGCACAGTATTTCAGTCAGTTTATTTATCACCTATATGCCATATTTTATTACAAGTTCAATGTGTTCTAGGAAATAAAACAACAATAAAATAAACTATATACCTAAATTACACACTGAGCAGATTATGGTAAATGGTATTTCATGAATATAAACATTAAAAATAAGCTAAGATGGGGGCCAGCCCAGTGGCACAGCAGTTAAGTTAGCACATTCTACCTCAGCGGCCTGGGGTTCACTGGTTTAGATCCTGGGTGTGGACCTACACACCACTTGACAAGCCATGCTGTGACAGGAGTCCCACATATAAAGTAGAGGAAGATGGGCACGGATGTTAGCTCAGGGCCAGCCTTCCTCAGCAAAAAGAGGAGGACTGGTGGCAGATGTTAGCTCAGGGCTAATCTTCCTCAAAAAAACAAAAGAGAAAAAGCGCTAAGATGAATGGTGACCTGGCCTGGTCGCATAGTGGCTAAGTTTGCACACTCCACTTCAGTGGCCTGGAGTTCGTGGGTTCGGGTCCTGGGCATGGACCTACACACCACTCGTCAGACTACAGTGAGGTAATGTCCCACATACAAAATAGAAGAAGATTGGCATAGATGTTAGGTCAGGGCCAATCTTCCTCACCAAAAAATAATTTAAAAAATAAGCTAAGATGAATGGGTTACTAAAAAATAAGTCTACATATTTTTATACTATCATTTATATGCAAAATCAGTTTCCTTCAGGAAATAAACATCCTCATTTTACATCAAAAGAAGTTAGTGATGACATTTCTCACTGTAAAAAGAGAAAGTAACAGAGAAAAACTGGTATCTATAATGATATCATTCATATTGACTTTTGGGAAATTACAATAATCATGCTCTAAACGGCATTCTAAAACGTATGGCTAGTCCAAAAAAAGTATGTAGGCAGCAGCAAGATTCTGAAACTAAGCAGCTGATTACAAACTCAGATGAGTCCTAACACCAGCTTTGCAACTGATACTATGTATCACTTTTTGAAAGACATTTCACATCTTTTTTGTTTCTTCTGTACTTTTATTCAACAATTATTTATTGTTATGAATAGTATAAACTAGTAAGTCAACTTTTAGGCATGAGTCAATTTTTTAAACATTTGCTTGATATTAACAGCATTAACTTTTCATTTATAGTAAATGAATTCCAGTAAATGAGTAATATGTGATTTGATATTTTCCATCCCTAAGTAAATCCAAACAAAAGATCAAAGTCATTTAGTAATTTTGGCCTGGGGTTCGCTGGTTCATGGATCCTTGGTGCAGACCTAGCACCGCTTATCAAGCCATGTTGTAGCAGGCATCCCACATACAAAACAGAGGAAGATGGCCATGGATGTTAGCTCAGGGCCAATCTTCCTCAGCAAAAAGAGGAGGATTGCCAGCGGATGTTAGCTCAGGGCCAATCTTCCTAAAAAAAAATTAAATTAAATGAAAAACACAATAAATTAAAAATCAAATATGCCTTGGTTTAAGACTTTGTCAGACTATTAAAATATGTTTCCAATGATATATTCGAATTTATTTTCAAATAACATATGTGATTCACATATTGTTTGGTGAACCAAATGCCAAAAATAGGCTGAGTCAATTACAGTATGTCCCAGAATGTCTTCCCATATAAAAAGTTAATTGAATAAAATTCTGTGATATGATATTCATTATATGTTCAAGTGCCACAAAATCTAGTGTAATGAAAGGCCATGAAAAGAATATAACCTAATCTGGTCACGGGATGGGTTGGGGGAAACCTAAAAAGATTTCATGGCTAAAAACATGGCTAAATATGGCTAATGATGAAAAATATCCAAGAGAGCAGTGCTTGCATATCTAAATTATATATACTCAAATGCTAAAATATTAAAATTTAAGTTACGATCTACCTTTTATAAAATCAAAGGTATATTTTCTCCATATACTTGATCACTTACCTGTGTGACATAAGTCAAAACCTCACACTTTCTAATAGGCAAAGAATACAGTAAAGCTAGTCCCCAAATAATCGCTTAGTTAATCTGCAGGAGCAGCTCAGCACTTTTAAGTACGAGTCAATCTAACTCTGCTGCCAACCAACTGAACAAGTGTCCACATATACGAGATGAAGTGATGAAACCATCAACTCTAAAGACCTTTCCAGATTACAGGATATACTTTTTTCTTTCTCTATTATTATTACTTCAAATTAGAAAATACTTGCTATTTGTAATACTTCGAACAATAAATAACAATGAAAAGTAAATTGTGGTTTCCACCTCCTCCACCCACCCTGCCCAATATAAAGTTTCACATCTTGTTCTACACAAGCGCAAATATACATATATTTAAATATGCAAATTCAGATTTTCCCTACAAAAATAAAACATTAAAATTATACTATACATCTAGTGTTCTAACTATAAGGTGACGATAGTTTCATTACTTAATAAGATGGACATCCTTCCACGTAAAAATCAAGTTAACATTTATTGTGTGCTTCCTGTGTGCCACGTACTGTCGATAAGCTTTACCTTTTTCAATCCTCCCAGCGACTCTGAGTTCTACTTTATTAACATCACCTACCTTCCCTCCCAGTCCTCTCTCATCCTTTTTAAAAGCTGCACAGAAACCAATGCGCAATCTATTTAAACATTTCCTGAATGATAAATTTTCAAATATTTAAAAAATCTCCAGCAACCTAACTGAAGACACGTACTCGAATTTCAGCTGGGATTTATTCAGCTGGTCAAAGAGGACCACAGCCAGCCTGAAAGTTTACAAACTCACCTACTTTGCTTCAGAACAACCTCTGGATCTGCGGAGAAACTTAGATATTTTTATATTTATTAATTTTCATTTTTTTAAAGAGCTATCATATCTCACAGACTTCTGAAGCTTTCTATACCTCTAAAAACTTTCTACAAAGTTCCCAGGAAAGATTTATTTAAGGTTATTCAGTTTAACCTCATCAAGAACAGCATTGTTCTTATATTATTACGAAGTTTCTTTCCGAATGTATTAGCACCGTGTTCATCCTGTATGATCACTGGAATGCAAATATGTGATTGGCAGAGCGGTTTGTCTCCACTCTTAAGCACTAACCATAACTGAAGCCTGTCCTCACAGCTTCCCACATCCTGTTCTATCCAAGCAATCGCCTTGCTTCTGACAAGTGTCCTACATACAGGGATTAAACTAACAGCCACAGTATCCTCTTCCTAAGAAACATCTTTTTAAATGCTGTATTGCTGTGGTGTTGGGTAGAATTGAGACAGTAGAAGCAATTACTAAAGAAAAACAAATACACTGTATTTAAAAAAAAATTATAAAGAATTATTATCTAACCAAATGTTATCAAGCTTGGAGGATGTAAAACTTTTTCCACACTGGAACTTATGCCATTTTCATCTATAATATAGGTCTATATAGTATTGTATATAACGAAAAACTAGGCACTTATGATTATTTATAATTAAGTCAAGTAAGCTTCGTGAAACAACACATTTCCACCTCAAGGGGTGAACTAGTAAAACAATTTTTATTATAAATATAAAATGCAAATTCATAAAATTACCCTTCAAAAAAAATCAATCAGTAATAACATTGAAAAGAAAGATTAAAATGTATACAAATAACAAGAAATCTTGAGCATATAAACACTCAGAAATCATTTACTTTTTGTTGACTATAAAATATTTCACAATTATTGACAATAATACATGATTTTGTGACACAGGTTGCCTATATTTGCTGTTCCTACACCGTTCTCTCATCAACCCAGTCCAGTGAGGTTTTCAGTGGCAACGACTTCCTGAAGCGCACCCGACAAAGTCACAAGGACTTGTGACAGGCGAAGCCCAGTTCTTCCCTTACTCGACCACAGAACTGAAGACACAATTTCCACAATGAATGACTCATTCCTCGAATTACTGTCTTCCCTGGCCATGGCTGTAAATATCTTCTGTGGGCTAACTTTTCATTTAGTCTCTAGACCCCAAAACCCAAATGTCATATTTGCCACTTCTACTTGGATTTCTACTATATATCTAAAACTTAACATGGCTAAAACAGAACCTTTGATTCAACTATATTTAAAAAATATATATATGTGCATACATAAACATACATAGAAATGTGTATATACTACACATAAATGTGCATATTTTATGTATTTATTTATGTTTTAACTATGTCTCCCCTAGTAGATCACAAACTCAATGAAAACATAGACATTTTCTTATTAACTGCTATATCCTCAGGGCTGCAACATACCTGAAACATAGTTAGGGCTCTATAAATATTTATTAAGTGAACAAATAAACAAAATACAGAATTAGAATGATTTTTTACTTTGTTTTTGCCCGGCTTTAAAGTAATACGTAAAGTAGTTTTAAACCTAAAACCATTAAAGGGTAATAACTGATAAGCTATTTTATTTAATACCAAGTACATTATAGAACAATGGATTTCTTCTGTTTCACAGCAGAGTCAAGATGATCCTGAACTATCAATAACAAAAATGATGATAATTTATAATAGCTACTAATTGTTCAATGGCTATTATGTGCTTGTCAGATTTGAAGATGCTTTAGTATATATTTAATCCTAATCACAATTCTAAAAGATAGGTATTACCATCCTCAGAAATGCAAATAATAAGGATATAGAAACTAAGGCTCAAGATTAGCAACTTGCCAAGCTTCTAAGAAGTGGTGCTGGGATTTGAGCCCAAATCAGTCTGACTCAAAACTCAATGATTTAAAAGAAATCTGTATTCTAGCTGCCTTTTTAATTCTAGTGTTTACTTATTTTAAATAGGATTCAATTTAATCAAAAAACCTATCAGTCAACAGCTACAATGTCTAACACATTGCAAGACAGTAAATAAACAAATATAAAAAAGATACGATCCTTGGGCCTACGGAGCTTATTATACATAATTTAAGGGACCATTGTAGATAGATTTGAAATCAGAAAGTGTTTTAAGAATATATATAAAAGTAGTTAGTTTACAATTTTTTTTTTCTTTTGTGAGGACAATTAGCCCTGAGCTAACATCTGAGCCAATCTTCCTCTTTTTGCTTGAGGAAGGTCGTTGCTGAGCTAACAGCTGTGCCCATCTTCCTCCACTCTATGTGGGACGCTGCCACAGCATGGCTTGACGAGTGGTGCTAGGTCCATGCCCAGGATCGGAACCTACAAACCCCAGGCTGCTGAAGCAGAGCATGCCAACTTAACCACTACACCACCGGGTTGGCCTGTTTACACTTTTTAGAAATGCAATATTCCCTTTTCTTACTATACCTATTTAAACATTAAACTTATTAAGTAAAATGTGGATTAAGTAGGACTCGTCAATAAAAACAAAATTCCAACATACCTCCTTTACCCAGGGCCTACCTAGCAGGGCATTCTCAACAGTTTTTCTCTCCGACACGTTTGATGGACGGTGGCTTTCACAGGTTACACACAGCCCAGGAGCCTGCTATGTAGGGAACACAGAGACTGTGGCTTTGACTCCTAACCAGTACCTATTATTTACTCATTCTATGACCTATAAGGATATATATGGGTATATTTGAAAATTATTAAGTGACCCATTACCATAACAAGAACTTGCATCAGCCATAATTTTAAAAACTAGATAGATTTGCAACATTTTGGTAGTAATGACAAGAGATAATACTAGTTGAGAATTATAAGCCTAGCACTGTCCTAAGTACTTAAATGTATTATCTTTAAATATTGTTAGTAACAAATTACTTAGAATTGATGATGACTCATCAGTGTGTGTCTACACATATGTTTGAGACTGTACCTTTACCTAACAGATTAGTTATTCATGCCTCTGGGTGTAAATATTTTCTTTATTATTTATCTTGCCTTTTGGCCATTTTCTAGCTCCACAGGACAAATAGGAAAGAAGGGAAAATAAATTTACATCAATCATGTTATTACCTCCAGTAGCTATTGTCAGAGCTGAGTGTAAGGAAACTAAACTTGGTAAAAAATAGGAAAGATTTAGTGTGTGTGTGAATTTTATTTATTCGTGGTTTTACTTTCTTTACCAACAATAACTAAGAAAAAACTGGTAACAAACCCCCAACAACTGTCAGAATTCATTTTTCTTACTCAACTCTTAGAGATGACCAGTAGAAGAAAAGACCTAAAAAAATTAAATAAGGTGCCAAGGAACTGGAGAAACTCGTGTTCAAAATACATTATTCTTTTCACTGGGATTCTTTATAAAAATCATCTTGTTCCTACCTCGCTTTTCATCAGCCTCAGAAAAGAAGACTGTTAAGAAAGCGCATGCTGATTCTCTAGCAGGGAGGAAACACACACAGAGACAACCGCATAATTCACTTTACTATGTCTCCAATAAATCCTAGCATCCTTAAATGGCAGAGGACCCAGGCCCTTCAAAGTCATTAAAAAACAACCCTCACTGATTGGGCCAAACTAATAAAAAAGAAAGAGAAAGCAGAAAACTAATCACAGCTTCAGATTACATTTTTTTAAGAGACTTTATATTTTAGACCAGTTTTAGGTTTACAACAAAACTGGCCAGATTACTTTTAAGTCAGTTTTGCTAAATCAAGGATCATGGAATGAATAAAGTAACAACAGTGATATCAGAGAAGAAACAAGATATAAAATAATTTTTCAGATGTACAATTGTCAAAACACATCAATTTGAAACGAAAGCTATGGAGTCAAGGATTCATTTACTCACTTATTCATTCAACACTAAAGACATCCTTTGTACCCTTTAGAGCATCATAGTCCATCATAGTACACAGACAAGATATCGCAAGCTCCTAGGTTAAAAACAATTGCATGAGACTATGCTTCCATTAGCTGAAAAATGGAAAGCACGGGAAAGATCTGAGGTAATGAGAAAAGGACTTGATTTGGGACTATTTGAGTTTGTCAAGAGCACTTAACATCATTATTCATCAAAGAAATACAAATTAAAACCAATGAGATACTACTTCACACACAGCAAAAAAACCTAAAATTAAAAATCCTGACAATATCAATTAATGTTAAGTATGTGAAGCAACTAGAACTCTCATAAACTGCTTACAGAAGTGTAAAGAGATTAAACCACTTTGAAACACTGTTTAGCAGTACCTACTAAACACCATATATATATATGCTTATCCCTCAATTCAGTAATTTCACTAAGTATATACCCCAGAAAAATGACTGCATATGAATACCCAACGATATGTACAAGAACGATCACATCAGCTTAACCCATAGTAGGCAAAACTGGTAATTACCCAAAAGCTATCAACAGGAGAACGGAAAAATAGATTTCTGTATAGTCAAAGAATAGAATGCTTTACTGCAATGAAAAAGAAGGAACCACTAATCCTATCAAAAATACTGAGGACCATCACCAACATGTTGAGTGCAAAAAACCAGTGATAAATTAGTAAAAACTCTATAATTTCATTTAAATGGAATTCAAAAACCAGGAAAAGAAGGTGAGAAGGTGAGAGCCGCGATCCCCTGTAAGGGTGCCTTTCCAGGAGCCACCATGCTCTGTATCCGCATCTGGATAGCAATGTTAAGTGCATATTCACTTATGAAAATGCATGAAACTGCACACCTAAAATGTCCGTATTTCCATGCATGTATACTAGACTTGACTTAATAAGAAATGTCATAGGACAAAGAATATATAATCAGAAAATTAACAGGGGATAAGTGTAATAATCAATATATATTTAAGCCATCCAAATGGAAAAAAAAAGTAAGATTATAAATTTCTATCCACATTTATCAGTGACTATATTAAACACAAAAAAACTAAATGCTCCAATTACAGTATTTCCAGATGGGATTTAAAATACACCTATACATGTGCTCACGCGCGTGCACACACACACTGTTTAAATCAGTACCAAAAGGTTTTCATTTATCATACATTGGGTAAAAATAAATTGAAGTTAGTTTACAAAATTAGTATTAAAAAATAAAACATTTAAATTATAAAAAGAAGATGTAAGTGAGTATCACCCTAGTCCTGGAGTGGGGAGGTCTATCCCAGCATGAAAACAATGGCAGAAAACATCGTCTAGTGAATGGAAAACATTGTTTCATAAAAATGAAAATTTCTAAAACACCCACACATCAAACCTATAAGAATACTTTACACATAGATTTTTAAAACTGGGTAAAATATTTGCAATGAATATGATTTGAAAGTATTCATGTCAATAATACTAAGCTTTTGTCCAAAACAATAAAAACATTAACACCCCAATTTTTTTTAATGGGCACATTAAAAGACATACAGATAGATGATTAAATGTTCAATTTCATATATAATAAGGGAACGTGAATTAAAATAGAAATAAAGTGCTTCTGACAAAAAAATATTAATATTTGACCTTGGAGGACAGAACAGATAATATTGCCAGTAGAATGTCAATTGTAGATATCCTCTGGAGGGCAATTTGGTAATATGCATCAAACACCATAAAATGCACACAACCTTTGGTCTACGCCAAGTAATTGATGCTAATGTAACAATTACATAATGGAGTTAATAATTTTCAACGCAACATTGTGAATAACAGCAAAAACTGGAAATAAAGTAAATTTCTAACAGCGATGAATTGTTTAAATATTTGTGGTATATTTTTATAGCAGAATGCTATACAGTAAATACACTGTATTTATTTATGTTTGTTAAAATGAAAAATGTTAATGATAAATTGCCACATAAAAAGTGCTGGTTCCAGAGCAGCGAATGTGTGTATGTGTTTGGATTTTCATACTGGCACAATCCTGAATAAGCAACCACACTGCCAGTGCAGGTTTCTCTTAGTAGAACGTTTGGGCAGGCAAATGATGACAGCAGCAGATCAGGCAGTCAGGCGTCCAATCACTTCCAACTCTAGGAAAGGGAAAAGCAAGGAACTGGGGTTCGTGTTTCGTCTCTTGAAATCAAAAGTGCTGAAGTCCGAAGTCAGAGAGGGACTAATACAGTAAAAGTTACAGTCTGAAATTATAGTTATGACTTAAATTCCTGTCCACATGCATACAAGAAACACATGAAAGGTTGTTCAGCTTTTTAAATCCTCCTATCCGTCCACCCCTCCACCCAAGCAATGGAAGCTATAACCTCTCTTCAGCCTTTCACATTCAATGTCCCTTCTCAGGACCTAACAAATTCTAGGAGATCTAAATTCCAATAGACTCCACCCCTCTTAGCACACCACATGAGGAAACGGATACCACTAAAATCATGAAAGTCAATTAAACGGATAAAGCATCCACATTCAAATGCTCTCCTAATTCACCTCAAAATGTAGCTAAGTAATATAATTTTCCAGTCCCAAGGTTCCGTATTTTGATTTCTACTTTTTCTTAGCTAATCCATACAACCCAAATGTTGGGCCTACATTGCCATATTTCGTATTAAATACATTTTTTTTTGACGAGAGAGATTGGCCCTGAGCTAAGATCTGTGCCAATCTTCCTCTTCTTTATATGTGGTTCACTGCCACAGCATGGCCAACAACGAGTGGTGTAGGTCCGCGCCCTGGAACTGAACCTGCGAAAGCAGACCGCCAAAGCAGAGTGTGCTGAACTTAACCACTAGCCACAGGCCGGATCCCTAAATACAGCTTTTGCATGTATAGAAAACACTTTAGCTGGAGTCTTCCCACAACCCAAATAAAACATCTGCTTTGCCAGCAAACGTTTCAAATTTGAAGACATTTGTTTCAATCATCTTTGTAGAAATGAGCATTTTCTTGATTTGAGGCCAAGTACTTTAAAAATATGTTAATTCTACTATATATTTCCAGTGGAAAGCCCTTATTCACTGGTAGAAATCTGCACAAGAAAATGTTAGGTGTTAATTCTTTCTTTGCACAGAATGCATTTCATTTTACTATTTCAGCAAAAGTTTATATAAAATATTTTCAAAGTTTTACAAACGTTCTTTCAGACATTGTTAAAATGTTTCATTTCTAAAAAGACTTACCAAACATCTTAAATTAATAATCCAGAACTTGTAGAAATAACTACAATGCAAATCAGCTTTTCTTACATTGAGCTTTACTCCTAGTATGTCCAGCTGAGAATTATTACACTTACAGAAGAAAGGCAAGGAGTTTATCAAACTCATGCCTTCTCAATTTTAAAAATATTATTTAAAAACTTAAACTTCAAACGCCCTGTATGCAGCCATTCTATTTTGACAAGAATAATGGGTAACATTTATTGAATGTGTATTTTGTGTCAGGTGGTTTTCTAAGTTGGTGTTTTATGTGAAAGCTTTAGCTTATTTTTTGCAAAAATCCTACACAGTACTATCATAACCCCATTTTACATGTAAGGTAACAATCTCACAGAGGTAAGGTCAATGGCTCAAGGTCACATAGGTAATAAATGGCAGCCCTAGCCAGGTCTACTTGACTGTAAAGACTACACACTATACTACCTCCTAAGATTGGATATCATACGATGCAATACTAGACAGTCAATAAAAAATTAATAGTATAGAATAGTGGACGATAATAATAACAGCAAATACTACTTAGAACTTATTAGGCGCAAGGCAGTGTTCTAAACATTTTCCAATATTAACTAACTTAACCCTTGTTTTACCCCTATACTTTTTATAGATGAGGAGTGGAGTAACTTGCCCAAGGACACAGCTAGTACATCATGAGGCCTAGCTCCCAAGGCAGGCTTTTAATAACTACATTATAGAAAAGATATTTAAAATTTTTGCTAAGTATAAAAAAATATGAATAGTATAATTCCAATTCTGTAAGAAAAGAGAAATCATATAAACATGAAAAGAGCTTAGAAAGATATATGCCAAGGGGATTAACAGTGACTATCCCCAATTACAGGGGATGTTTTTGGTTTCCTTTAAACTTATCTGTATTTTAAAATTTTCTAAAATTAACATTTATTTCTTTAGAAATATCAAAGTACGACAAATATTTTTAAAAATTTTATTTCCTTCCACTACTACCATCATTCTGACCCTCATCACCTTTTATCTCTTAACTAATCTCCACATATCCAGTCTTCTTTACCCCTCTAAACTCGATTCAGACAATAAATTAGCCTTCCTATGGCAAAATACAGACCTTTCATTACATTATCATCACCTGAAAACATAAACGCCTACAGGTACTTGTTTCCCATTCTTTTTCTATCTCCTCCACCAATGTGAGTGCTCCTCTAGGGCAGGAAATTTTCGTGTTAGTCAAGAACAGATATGGTGCTACTGTAGTGATCTAAGATCAAGACAGGAGTGGCCTAGATTAGGGCAACGGCAGCAGAACAAACTGAAATCAATAGATTTGAGACATATTCTAGACATAAGTTCAACAAGGCTTAGCAGTTATTTATCAGGTGAAGGGAGTGAGAAAGCGAGGAGCTCAAACGTGATACCAAGTTTCTGGCTTAGACAACTGGTGGCCCACCACTCACTGAGACACGAGGAGGTGCAGGTTTGAGAAAGTTTTCATAAAGAGTTATTTGGGATAATTTTAACAGGTGCCTGCAAGAAATCCAAAGAAAATCTCCAACACAGAGACAGCTATATGGCTCTAGGGTTAAAACAGAAGTCTTGAAGAGAGAGAGAAGGCTGGAATGGATATCTGAGTCCATATTTCATAACGTACATATTACAATAAATGCTAAATAGCACTGTATGTTATAGTACATTCCAAATAGATTCATTATTTAAAGGTAAAAATAAAAACATACAGTATTAGATAAAACTTGGTTATAAAAAAATGAAGCATAGGGGCCATCCCAGTGATGTAGTGGTTAAGTTTGCATGCTCTGCTTCGGCGGCCCAGGGTTCATGGATTCAGAGCCTGGGTGCAGACCCATACAAGCTCATCAAGCCACACGGTGGTGGCATCTCACATACAAAAAAGTAAAGGAAGACTGGCACAGACGTTAGCCCAGGGACAATCTTTCTCACCAAAAAAAAGATGTTGTGATAGTCCTTGCTAACTATGACTCAAAATCCAGAAAGAATTAAACAAAAATAATCCTCCTTAAGCCAAGTCAAAAGTCAAATGAGGGAAAACATATTAGCAACTCACATTACGAACGAAGAACAAATCTTCCTAATATATATAAAAAGACACATGCATATATATTAAGTAACTGCATATATATTAAGATTCTCTAGGGCTGGCCCTGTGGCTGAGTGGTTAAGTTTGCTTGCTCAGCTTTGGCAGCCCAGGGTTTAGCCAGTTTGGATCCTGGGCACGGACACGGCACTGCTCATCAAGCCATTCTGAGGTGGCATCCCACACAGCACAACCAGAGGCACTCACAACTAGAATATACAACTACATACTGGGGGGCTGTAGGGAGAAGAAGAAGAAGAGAAAAGAAGATTGGCAACAGATGGCAGCTCAGGTGCCAACCTTTGAAAAAAGAAAGATTCTCTAGAAGGATATACAAGATACAAAGATAGAATAAGAAAGATTATCTAAGAAGAAGAAGAGGATTGGCAGCAGATGTTAGTTCAGGGCTAATCTTCCTCAGAAAAAAAAAAACAGTAAAATTTTAAAAATATACTAGCTGGAATATGAGAAGAGGGAGTATAAAATAGGGAGAGAAAATGTCCTAGAATGGAATCTAGGAAGAAATCCCCAAGGACTTTAATATGTAAGCACATGGAAAAATAAAAAGTACAGCAGAGACGTCAGCATGAACTCACGTTTCTTCATATGGATACACGCGGTTACATGTGGAAATATTTCTAGATATGCGTATATACACAGTTAGCACACACACACGTTTCCTCTCCTTGTTCTGTCAGCTGAGTAGGTGTAGAATCGGGACACCTAGCAGCAATGAACACCCAGCACCCAGACCTTGGTTCCTAATACCATTCTCCAAAAATAGGAGAAATGGATGATTCTAGGACTTGGGCAGGTCATGTACAAGATGAACCTGTAGCATTTGGAGTGCCCGGAATAAAGAAATTATTAAATAAAAAAACAAAAACCTACACTGATGGAGCTATGTCAAAGGTACACAGGAGACAACTTCTTGAGCTCCCAAAAGTCAGAACCAAAACAATTTTAGCCACAAAATAAAGCACTGGATTATATCCCAAAGTATAAAATATCCATGAGTCCATCCTGATAGAAACAAATGATTGAACAAATAAAAAATGAGGGAAAAGAGAAAGATTTCCCATGCAGAAGAATTCCAAATAATTTATGTAGATACTCCACCCCGAAGGAAGGGAGCACGACCGTTATTCCTCAAGTGACTAGCACCTCAAAATTGCCAAGGTCATCAAAAACAAGGGAAGTCTGAGAAACTGTCATAGTGCAGAGGAGCCTAAAGAGACATGGCAGTTAAATGTAACGTGGTATCCTGGATGAGACCCGGGAATACAAAAAGGCCACGAGATAAAAGCTAAGGAAATCTGAATGAAGTATGGACTTTACTTAATGATATTGGAGTAATATTGGTTCATTAATTATAAATAATGTACCATATTAATGTATGATGTTAAATAATAGGGGAAACTATGGGTTATATGAGAACTTCCTACAGTGTCTTCACAAGTTTTCTTTAAATTTTCAAACTTCTTATAAAGTCCAAATTCAGATGTCTTTAAGATTCTTCATATCCAAATCAGCTTCCCCAATCGCTCAATAATTTCTACACAGTCTCATAATAAAGACGCAAACTAAAACAAAATACAAAGTGAAAGGCAAAAAAAGAAAAAAGGCAGTCAACCAAAGAGAGATTTTCTGCTGAGCCCTTCACACCTTGCTCTTCTTTCCACTGGGCTCAACAATCGGTTCCTAGTCCAATACTGCTATTTTGTTCATTCATCTCGAGGACTGCACATAGGCCCGATACGACAAGAAGGTCAGAAGTCAGGAACTGTTCGCACCTCCCTCGACAATGCCTAACACAGTGTCTGAGACGACGGAAAAATCAACTCAACTTCTCTCAGCGTTAGCCTCCTCATCTCTAAAACGGGGATTTAACATCTACCGGGCTACTGCGAAGACAAAATATAAACACAAGGTAAGGCAGTTAGTAGCTTGCTGAAACACGGCATAATAAATGGAAGTTATTAGGAATAACAAGGTAGAAAATAGTGACAGAGTAAAGAAAATTCATAATCTCTAAATCAAAAGAAAGTAAAAAGGTAATAATGTGTGAGCTTTCATCAGCAAACTAGTGACCCGAGATACAGCTGCTAGGATGCTTTTGAAGGTGTATGATCAAACTGTCCTATAGTAAATAAAAACATATTCACTCTACTACAGAAAGTGCATTCAGTAAACTAATCATCCTCCTATGATAAAAGCTACCGGGACAATCTGAAAAGGGGACTGATCTATTTCTGTTCTCTCAAAGTAGATCAGCTCCAGTTCACTTAGATGGGCCTTATGCCAAAATTGTGCTACACACTTTCAGTTAAAAGCAGATTATCAAAACTGAATAAAAACCACAAGAAATATATTTGGAAATGGAATTGCTTTAATCTATACATATAATCTGAGGAAGTCAAACTTGCTATATGCTGTCTAGAATCCCAAACGTGTGCTAAGGAAGAGAGCAGTTCATTTTACCCCATAACATTTGCAACAGTATCATTTTTCTGGTAGTCTAGCAAGAGCAAAAGCTCTTATTTCTTGGTAGCAAATACTTCTTCACATGCCCAGAAAAAGATACAGTAAAGGAAAAGACAAAGTAAGACAAGGCAGGGCAGGCAGACATTGCTCTCCAGAATATTTAAGTTTCTTCATTTCTAAAGCCATGTTTGGTTTTGTGACAAAAGGCAAAATCACATCTTCCTGAATCAGAAATATTAATTTCTCTGATTACGGTGGAAGTAAATTCAAAAACAGCAAAGATTTGAAAGTTTCTTAAAATATAAAAATCGTCCATTATGAAAATATTAATTCAAGGAGCCGGCCCTGTGGCCAAGTGCTTAAGTCCAGGGCGCTCCACTTCAGTGGCCCCAGTTCACCGGATTAGATCCTGGGCATGGACCTACCACATTCATCAGCCATGCTGTGGCAGCATCTCACATACAAAATAGAGGAAGACTGGCACAGATGTTGGCTCAGGGTTACTCTTCCTCAAGTGAAAAAAGAGGAAGACTGGCAACAGGTGTTAGCTCAGGGCAAATCTTCCTCACCAAAAAAAAAAAAAAAAAAGAAGAAGAAGAAGAAGAAAACAAAATATCAATTTGAGTGAGGATTTCAGTTAGGAACTCTCCTACATCACCACATTTAGGATTGCTTCAGCAACCGTAGTTTGCTAATGATAAGAATGTCTTAAAAGTGAAATGTCACCTAAAATGTTTAGAATATTGTTCATTCTCATTACTGAAAGCTGAAAATAAACTCAGAATTACTTCTGGACAAATATTTTAACCTCATTTTCCTGTTATGTAAAAAAAATCTGTTTAAGAACAAATGGCAAATCTTTTCACATACATTCTCTCTTGTGAGCTTCAAAAGAAGGCAATGTGATGGTAAGTTTGTCTCTATCACACAGATGAGAAAACAAAAGCTCAAGAAAGTCAAGGCACTCACCCGGCGGCAGGCTGCAAGTCATATAGGCCAGGACCAAACTCAGGCCAGCTGACCTCAAGTTCAGCACTCTTTGCAGGATACTTCAACTGTCATTCTTTACTTATCTTTCTCTCATTTTAAAATTAGTACACACTCCCAAAACTCCATTTAAGAAGTTTTATTAATAAATGAAAAAGATATGAACTCCCAAGGACAAAGATAAGAGATGTCAATAACTGTTCAAATGACGGTGCAAATAAGTGGAAACCGACTTGTCAGAGCCTAGAAACTGAATAGGTGCCAGCTTCCTTAGACGGTAGGGGACAAGATAGGACAGAGGAAGCAGAAACAGTGGGAGTCTCCATAAGGAGCAGTCGGAGCCCACCTCTCCTCCTGTTACCCCTTCCAAGAGGCAGGAAGTTCATTCTCCGGAGAAACAGACCAGGCACAGCAGAGGGCAGACAAAGGTCCACACTGACATCAAGGCAGTTGAGTGCAAGTCTTCACCCTGTGCCCAGAGACCCTGGGACCCTCCTCTACCCAGTTCTGAGCAGCCCGCCTGCTACCTCCCAGGTGGAGATCGGAAGATTCTTCTCTGAAAATCTGACCAGCCCAAGAGAAAAGACCCACAGCTGCTGATATTTGGATTCTCCCAACAAAATAACCAGGTCTTGGCCTGGTCACTCTGTACAGAAGCCCAACAGGTCCCATGCCCTGCCCTCACACCAGAGTGGTCCCACTCGCCCAGCCACAGACAGCCCAGGGTCACCAGAGTGGGAGAACACCATTAGTAAACTAACAGACACAAATTTTGCTTCCGTTCAGGTTTTAGGAAAAATGCTCAGAAATCACTTTATTTAAAACAACCAGCAGTCTGCTGCAGCACTAAGAGAATAAGCAGAATTATTCTTATCTGGTAGGGATTTGCAGTAGACTATGAAAGCCATACTTTTTGCAAAAAAGAAACCCACTATACCAATTTCAAATCATGAATATTATGGTCATAGATTTATGATTGATGTAATTACCAAAATAAGATTTCAAAAATCTTGTAACTAACTTAAGAAACGCTTTAATGTCAAAAAAAATGAATGTTCACCATTTAAGAAAATGACCAAAAAATTTTAAAAATGAAATAGAAATCACCTCCAGTGATTCCACAGCCAGCAATTTTGGTATATCACCTTTCAGATCCACAAAGTAGCATCAAAGTTTTAACAGCTGTATAGTATTCTTCCTTATCACTTTTGCCTTTAATTTCTAAACTAATCTTTAAATAGTTTACATTATAGAAGAATAAAAGAGGAAAAATCCTCACCTATCAGTGTTAAATCTGAAGCTTTCAAAGATTTGAACAGCCAAAATAAGAAACATCTGGAGAATCTTTCTTCCATGCAGTTTTCAAACATAAAATAACAGCCACATCTGACTTTCCTTGAATCCTAACATCCACTTTTCCAATCCTTTGAATTCCCCCTCAGAATTCACTCTCAAATCTACTCTCTCTTCTCCATTGTCTAACAGTGATTGCTTTAGCTAGGTTCTCAGAATGATTTGCCTAGATTATTACACAAGCATTTTTATTAATTCTCTCTACCAGCCTCTCCTCATTGTGGTCTGCCCTCCACTTTGCATTCTGAAACACCTCCTTAAGAAAAACAAATCTAACCATGTCACTCCCCTGTTTAAAAAATCTTACTGATTTCCTGATGCCTACAGGTTCAAGTCCAAGTTACACTGCTCTTGGAGGAAAGGGGTAAAGGATGGAACTGTGGATATTTGTTAAAGGGAACTGCAGTTGTTATCTGTTAATGTTTTGTTTCTTTAAAAAATTAAAGGGAATTAAGACAAAATGTTAATTTACAGGGATAGGAATATGGGTATTACTTGTACTACACTGTGTTTTTCTATTTTTTAAAATTTCTCTTTAAAGGAAGCATTACTTGGATTACTGATTCTGAAACAGAGAAAGTGAAAGCAAGGAGATTATGCTTCTTAATTATCCTACCATATATGACCTATCCAAATGTATTCTTATTTTTATAGCATTTTTTCATTTCTCAATTGTAACAGTAGCCACTTTCATTTAGTTACATGTACGTCTGCAGTTCTGCACTGAACTGTGAGCTTACTCAAGGGTGGCTCAGGCGGGGGGTCATTGTCTGACTTTCTTCTTTTAGATGTCCATGCCTGAACACAGAAGTACTCAATAAATATGTAACAAAGGGAAGGATGGCTGGAAGTAGGATGGAAGGGGAAAAGGAAGAAGGGAAGGAGACAGAAAGGAAAGAGTAAAAAATTGATGTCAGTATACAAATCCTTCCCCAAATGTAAGCAAAATATTGAATTAAAGGTTTTAAGTAGTTTTCATTATAACCTTCTTCTCACTTCAATTCTAATAAGTAGATTGGCACATTACAATCTTCCAGAATATAAAGAATTTTCATAGATGGATGCTAACCAGTTTTTCTCCATGTTTTCAAAAGACTAAAACAAGGAAATAAAATTATTTAAAAAGTTAACATGTTGAATAAAAAAAACTCAGTAGCAAATCATGGTGACGAAATATTAAAATAACATTTGAGAAAGATTATAGGGTTTTGTTATTCCAGTATAAATTTTATTTTTTTTATATCGAGCATCAAAATACTTTCCTATGGGGGCGAATCTTAGGGGGCTTCCTTGGTAAGAAGCGCACTCCATCTCCTCCAATAGAAGCTACAGGGACTACACAATCCCTTCTGCTCTCACTCCTTGCTGGTAAGTGACCTAGATTCAGGCAATCAGATGTTTCCACCTGGAATTTTGAATCCTGAAAAAGTGGTGATAAGACTCAGGGACAGTTAAAAAGTAATCCTTGTAGGGATGCAAGTCCAGGGGTGGCAACAGTGTTGAGAATTCAGCAGCAGCAAAAGGACTGAGAATCCAGTGGAGCTGGGACCAGGAGAGACTCCCAGCCTGGACCATTCAGAGGCAGGATCCTGGTTACGTCTGCCACTGCTCAGCTTCCTTTGATGGCTGCCCACTTTCCGAGTCCGGTTCTCCAGTGCTCCTGCTGACTGTGAGAACTACCCAATATACTTCAACAAATTCTTTTTCCACATGAGATGGCCGGAGTCACTTTCTACTGCTTGCAACCAAGAGTCCTGACTCACAGACTTACCAAAACTCACCCCCCACATTGCTGCCTTGATAATTAGCCAGATCCATTTGCTTGCCTATAATAAGCAAAGATCTCTCAAAGTTCCTGGAAGCTCCATTATTTAATGACTGTGTCTTTCAATAGCATAACCTGTTAATTCAGGGGGGAAAAAAGAACAAACACAATCAAGAGTTTAGGTCAGAACCGCAGGGTATAGAAAGAACAGATGAAATACATATTTTCATTTTCAAGCAGTTATTATTGAATTGTGAAGTCTTAGCCTAGGATTTTACACCCACTTAAAATTAGGTAAATAAAAACCACAGCTGAATACTGGACTAAAATCTTAAATTCTCTAGAATTAAGGACTTAAGTGATACAATATAGCTCACGATATTGAAAAGGGGGACATCAGTCAGGAAGAAAACTACAAGACATGAAATGGGGTTAGGAAATTTATATTCTGTACTTCCTCCTACTTTTACTAAGATATTTCCTATGTGCTTACATTGTTTTCCAGACTAAGGAATTTAACCCTTAAATTAATATGATCACTGAGACCACAGAAACTAATCTTACATAACCATCCTAGATCACTAATGGCAGAGAATGAGACCACCAGCACAAGGGTAGTGTTTGTACAATGGGGAAGAAAGAGGAAATGCAAATTAGCTGTGTGTACCACTAAACTCAGAAAACAGGGAAATGATAAAATAGTTTTTCGGAGCGAAAGGAAATCATATATTTAAATTTGAGGGTACAACTATAAACTATGGCACAATGTCTGTTTTACTATCCTTCAAGCAGAAACATAAACAGTCTGTCCAGATAAACACATTCCACAGTACCAATACTGGAAGTATATAGAGGGTACAAGGTAATCATAGACTATGGGATTAAAGGCAACAGTGCAATACTGCTTGTTTTGTGATCCCAGGAGAATGATAAGGTCATGATAACATCACCCCCTAATGTGCCTTTACTTTAAGTAAGCATTTTGTTCACAGATAAGCAGTTTTTTGAATGCTTCTTTAAGTTTTAGACCAGTAAAGAAAGATACAATAGTGAGACACTGTGTGTGAGTGTGTATGTGTGACAAAATAAATATCAAAATAAAGTACCAAAGAAATACAGTGCTTTCATTTTGGCAATGATTAATCCCCAAGGGTAATTAATGTTTATATTTAAAGAGCTACATATGTGATATTCTGATGTCTGTATTTTTGTCAGAATTTACAATTACCTCTAAAATTCATAATTAATTTTTAAAAATAAATTTAAGCCCACTAGAAAAAAAAATTGGCTTGGTTCTTAAGAAATCAAACCAAAAAACAAACAAAAGGAGTCTCTCCTAAAAAGATATAAAATATAACCTGGAAAATGTATTAAAATGATAATTCTTTCTAATAAAAGGAGATATATGTTGTGGCAAGTTTTCAAATTGAGGGTCCTACTTTAATGGACAAGGAAAAGGCTTCCAGACTACAGAAACAAATGAACACTAAAGAATTAACAATAGCTCACTAAATTTTAAAGACAATTAAGTTCCCAGGGAATAAACCATTTTGGGTCAGGTGATTCTGGGGAAAAATTTATAAGCAAAATTATTTTACCTAAGTCACTAAAAGTGAAGAAGTATATTTGTGTATGCGATGTATATGATGCTTGTGTATCATATGGATACGCTGTGTATGTACTTTATACATAGTTTTATATATAGCTATATAAGAAAAAGCATCCTTTTAAAATTAGATAACCAAGTAAGAGCAGGTTGAGAGAGTTATGGGAAGAAAAATCTGGAACAGACTTCAAATGACAGCAAAAGCAGTGCTGCTCTAGAAAGAAGGTCTGGCAACAGGTGCAGAAAGATGGGCACATGGGAAGACAGCCATGAAGCCTGACAGAATTCTGGGAATAAAATAATAATATTTAGAATTTATGCCATACTTTTTTTTCTTCAAGCATTTTACACACATCAACTAATTAATCATCAAAACGCCCACATGAATATTTCTCTCCTCATTACCACACCCAAGAATGATGAGTTGCTTCTTCTTGACTACATAGTACAAATTATACTTAAAACTTTTTCACTTTTCACACTAAATTTTTCTGCAATACTTGTCTTTTCATCTAGAACTAATTTAATCATTGCTTCTGGTATTTCTGACAGATTATACTGCCCCAAATAAATCCAAAATTAGACTTCTTATTTCCTTCAAGAATGACATCAGAATTTACTAAAAAAATGGCTATACCAGGGTGCTAAGTCACAAATTCAATCTAGATAGAGCATATTAATGTTCAGAATAGGTGTTGGACAAATAAACAGAATATTAAAATTTTCTAGAAAGTCTGAAGAAAACACATGCTTGAGTAATCTCCTTGAGCTTCATAACACTACCATTTATAGAATGAGCATTTCCAAAGGACTTAGCAATCACCAAATCCAATGGTCTTTTCTAAAATGCTCTGAAGCCTGCGATATTCGCTACCATAGTCTTCGCCTTGGCCTTCCATGACAACGTACACTCTAATTTACTCTCTTCACTAACTGCTATTTCTTTCTTGTTACTGTTGCCTCCAAAATTCCTCAAGAATCCCTGGTTAGAAGTAGGTTTTAGAGTCAGATTGCCTGAGTTTGTTTTCAAACTCTGTAACCTACTAGCTATTAACTAAGGCAACTTCTCTGTGTATTTGTTGTTTGATCTGTAAAAGGGAGATGTTGGTAATAATTGTACCTATTTTACAGGCGTTTTGTGAAAAAATACATGTCAACTAGATGTACAGTGAATGGCACACAATAAACATGAGCATATGTTGGCAGTAATGATGATGTTAATTTCTATATTACTATTATCTTCTTTATTTGTAATATCCTCTAATCTTATGGCTTCCATGATTCCTGCTTTGTGAGTGACCTTCAAAACTAAATCTTGTTGACGTAACCTTTTTCTGGAACTCTCATTTGCATTTTCAACTACCTGCTGAATATCTCCATCATAGTGTCCTGCCAACAGCACAAATTCAATAGACTCCAAATTGAACTCATCACCAACCCAAAATTATTGCTCCTCTTATGCTCCTTTTTTCTAGATGTAGAATTTCAAAATACAAGTCATTTTCTATTTTATTTCATTACTATACCACTCTATGTCACAACATAGACAATTATTTTAATATTACACTTAAAATAAGCTCAACTAATTTTCTCCAATTTGATAGTACATAATTTGTCTTCTCATGTTTTCTTACTTTGGCTAAAGTTATTACCCTTTTGCTTAAATCAAAAACTAATAAATGTAGTCTGTTATTACTTATTCTAATATCACTTTTTATTCCAGTGTCCATTTGTACGTCAGCTCTTTCAATTTCCTGTCTTTCTTGTGTGGAATCAAGTATGATCTACATCTCTTAACTCCAAACATCCCCTATATTGTAATTTTCTACCATTTACATATTTTAATACCTAATATTTACTATGATTTACTTCCCTTCTATTTCTTTAAATTATAGTTAGCTCATTACATTGATTTTTGTATTGTCTATCTTTGGCTATATGTTCAGGATGATAAGGGATGCTACAAAATATTTATAATAAAAAGAGGATGTTAGGTTTAATAGGATTGAGAATCAATGTGCTAAAGGAAGAATTACATCAAAAAGTGCTATTGCTTTGCTAGGTTTATTAAAGGGAGGAATGTTTTGCTCCTGGTTTATTTTAATATTATGGCCAATTAGTACATTTTATATACAAGGAATAGGGCAGTGGTAATCATTACCATTATCACAGCATTTTACAAATGCCTACAGTATGTAATTATTGTGAAATCTCACCATGTGATTTCATATGTACAAATTCCATGCCAGAATTAAGTACATCAACTCCAACATAAAAAAGAAAATGTTTTCAAAAAGTAACACAGGTTATCTTTAAGAAGCCAGGGTCACACTAAGAATAAATTCAGCACATTGGTATATAATCACATACTTGTATTTATAAAAGCCATTAAGGAAACTATTCTCAAACAGATTAAATTCTACAAAAATCCTAAATCTGAAACTTAAGCCAGGTCATTAATTGTGGAATCCTATTGTCTAACATAAACTATTTTGAAAGCAGTATAATAACCTGATATTAAGAGAAAGACGTCATCATTTCCTGCTCGATCACTTTCTAACAATAGACCTGTAGGTAAGAATCATTACACCTTTCATGAAATGAGGATTTATAATTTCAGGAACAAGGGCTAAATATCATTTCTATGATATCTATCACAAATTAAACAATCAGGCTTTTTCAGAACAATTTAAGGTATCTGTTTCTGTAGAGTTTTGATGTCAAGAGTATTTCCTGTTCCTTGGTTTGTGTTTGAAGGCCATTATCTTCCGGGAAGAGCCATCAGATTCCCTGGCTAAAGCTACCAGAGAATAAAGTGATCTTCTACACTATCATTTGTAAGTTTTTCAGTAGATATACATAATTCTATAAACAAGACAGGAAACAAATTTGTCTACAGACAAGTTTGGTAACTCATAAAAATTATATTTTGGAGTTTCTATCATTTAAGAAAGTTACCTTGTACAAATGTTTTTTGGTTGTTTTATTCCCTCCCCCCTCCCTGGGAATAAAGCACTGGTAATTTTGAATACTTCAGAAGAAAAATAAGAGCGACATAAAACATCTACAAAGGGATGACATAAACGTTCATGGGCAAAGATATTTATCTATTTGAAAAGATTCTATTGTAATGGATATCCACGGTCAGGAAGAATTACAGCATTTTGAACTGAAGATGTACTTTCCAAATACACTGAGATCTATTAAGGTTGAAATCTCAAGAACATGAAATGCACTTATGACATAAATAGAAAGATGAATTTCTAACCATTCTAGCTATTTTAAAGATAGAAAATGTTCCCAAGTTGTATATGCCTTAACAGAAATTTCAGGCCTTCATCTCTTCCTTCTCCTCTGAGTACATTTCTAGGATCATGTCTCCTATAAAGTAAAAGGGATGAATGAGATTTTGTCTGAGGTCTTTTCCAAATCTAATTTCCTATACTAGGGTACACTTTAGACCCTAAAGAGTAAGTAAGAACAATAACACATTAGACACACATAGGAACATACAAATTTTCCCAAGCAGAGTACCATTCTTAAAGAGGAAATTTATACATATGCCCACACGCAGTCTTCAACTTCAGGCACACTAGTTTCTAGTAACTCACATTTATTGTAAAAATGAAGTGCATGCTATTAATAGCTGCACTTATGTTCCAATGGCATACAAACAAACTTACATAGATTGGTCATTCCTCTTCCGGATATAATCCTGATAAGATTCTTAATAACAACCTTTGAAATAATAATTGTTAATACTAGCAAGCATTTATTTAATGCTTACCAAGCATTGACTTAGGAACATTACCAAATACATAATGTCATTAATACAGTCCTATGGGGGTTATTATCCTCATTAAACTTAAGGAAATTGAGGCACAGAAAGAAGCCAGAATTTGAACTCAGGCAGTCTTTCTCCAAATTCCATCCTCTTAACCTCTTCTCCGTATTTCCCTTTCTTCCTTGACCTTTACTCAAATCTCCAGCTCCTAGATTCAATATGGTCTCCCTACCCCTTCATCTCACTCCTGCTAAGAAGGTCTATAGGCTGTTAATTCAAGCACAGCCACTCCAGAAACCTGGGAGAGAATGGAAAAAGGAAAAGACAAAATAAATCCTAGTAAAGTTAAAAGTTAAGAGAGGAAAGGGGCCGGCTCAGTGGCATAGTGGTTAAGTTCGTGCACTCTCCTTCAGTGGCCCCGGATTCTCAGTTTGGGATCCTGGGCACAGACCTACACACTGCTTATCAAGCCATGCTGTGGCAGCATCCCACATATAAAATAGAAGAGGATGGGCACAGATGTTAGCTCAGGGCCAATCTTCCTCAGCAAAAAGAGGAGGATTGGCAGTGGATGTTAGCTAAGGGCTAATCTTACTCACCAAGAAAAAAGAAAAAGAGGAAGGACACATTTCTCATAGTAAGAGCTATGTTTTTTCATAGATCAAAAATTGGCTCTAAAGGCAATTTTGTTGGAATAAGGTAATATATCATAAGGTTTACTACTCTGCACTGTGCAGAACAATATATTTAGATTAGTGTTGGGAACCATAACATTCTAGAGTTGGAAGACATTTAATTCATCAAGTCCAATCTCCTTCTCTGTCCCCCTCTCTCCATCCCCAAAAGAAGAGGCTGAAACTTACAAAAGTTAGGTGGGTTTTTTTTAAGGCCTAACAAGCTAGTAGCAAAACCAGATACAGAACCAATGTCATATTCTTATTGGAAGGCAATACATTCAACAAATCCTTATTACTGGGGAATTACTGAATACAGTAGAGTACTGAGGCACCAAAAGACCTCAACAAAATGAAAGAGAAGGGACAGAGCTGGGACTGGTTTGTCCTATAAAACGCTGCATTAATACTGCAGAGAGCAGAGCTCCACCTTACCCTTCTTCTGCTTTCTCAGCTCTCTTTTCCCTGTGTTCTCAACTCTGATCCTGCCAGAATAAATGCCGTTAAGCAGTGCTTCTTTCTATCTTTTGTAGCTTCTTAATTTTCAGCAGCCTTAATATAGCGCTCCCTTCCAGAAAGGACTGGATAAAACTTGCTGAATTCACTGGCAACCCACAACTTCACTTAAGTCATATGCTAAAATCTTCCTATATTGAGACTGACACAAATTCAAATGCGCAAATCAGAATGAGGTTCCTTTGAGAGAGAGAATTGGGAGAAATAGAGAGACTGTGTATTTAAGAGGGAGTTAAGGGCAGTAGCATTTTTGAATATATATTATATATCAGGCATTATAATTGGCATTTTGCACATCATTTTATAAAATGAGCACAACACTCCTACGAGATAGCTCTTATGAACCTATTTTATACCTAATACTACTAAAGCTTAAAGAAACCAAATTTTCCAAAGTAATACAATACTAAGTCACAGATCTCTGAGATCTGACACCTGTTTTAGTCAAACACTTATTTAATATCAAAATCTATACACTTCTCATATACTTATTCAATAAGCTGCTACATATCTATTTCATGTTACTAAAATCAATCCTAGAACCAGAAGGGAATCTGGAGCTTAGTTAGTCCCTCATACAAAATAAATAAAATAAACAAAGCCTGAGGTCACCCTGGTGGAAAAGTGGTTAAGTCTACACACTCCGCTTCAGTGGCCCAGAGTTCACGGGTTCAGATCCCAGTTGCACACTTACACACTGCTCATCAAGCCATGCTGTGGAGGCGTCCCACATACAAAATGGAGGAAGACTGGCACAGATATTAGCTCAGGGATAATCTTCCTCCAGCAAAAAAGAGGAAAATTAGCAACCAGATGTTAGTTCAGGGCCAATCTTCCTTACCCAAAAAAATTAATTAAGTTAAATAAACAAAGCCTAAAGATATAAAGCAACTTACCTAAGATTATGTAACTAGTTAATGGCAGGGCAGAAACTACAAATTATTAATATTTATTTCGAACTTACTACCCTATAAGGTAGGTATTATTAGTACCCAAATTTTATAAATGAGAAAACTGAAACAAAGGGAAGTAAGTGGGTTGTCTAAGATCATAAAGCAAGTGACAAGTAAGGGGGCGCAGAGATCTGCCCTCCGGCAGACTGGCTCCAGCCTGTGCTCCCATCTATGCTAGAATCTGCCTTTCAGTTACAAGACCCATCTCCTAATTCCCTTTCTAGCTCCCTTTACTGGAGACTAGACAAACAAAGATCCCCGCCTGAAATTAAGATAAACTTTGCACTTATGAGTTACACATAAAAAAATCAATAACAAAAACATCCGATAAGAACTCTAGTTTAAAAACTCAAACAGCTCCATTATTTCAATTGATAGTAGATATTTATATTAAAATGCAAGAGTCAATTTATGGAGATAACAGAGGCTCCAATTTTAAATCAGAACTTTCCCAAGCACTACTAATTTCTGCACTTAGCTCATGCTTCCAACTCTGCCACATGGATGTTTGTTAACCGAGCTGAACGATTAGAGCCTCTGTCCAGAATCATTCTAAATTGGGGCCTTAATTGTTTCTGTTTCATGAGTCAGTGGGTGTAATATTTTATCTGCTGGATTTTCTAAATGCCAGTTCCATCATGTTCTGAGCATACTCTTTTGCCCACTCAGTAGACTGGGTCACCAAGACAAAACTTTGGGATAACAGGAAAATGAAGTTTTCTAATTCTTTAATTATTCTTTCTTACAAACAATCAATAGACTAACATTTTCATGGGCTCATCTATCTCTCTCTCTCTCCCCATTTAAGCTAAACTGTATAAATGACACAGTAGAATATTTCTTTTTAAAAATTTTCCAAAATAAAAGAAAGTCCCCAAAGGGCTGTGAATAAAAAACGGTTTCATAACATTTTCTTCCCTTTTGCTCTCTGTGACCTGTCAAACTATAAAAAGAATGTACTGTGACCACCATATGGCTATCACTAAATATATACACAAACCTGTTTCATCAAAATTGACTGGAAAGAAAAATTTTGTATCCTGAATCCCACTTTCTTCCTGCCAAGCACTGGAAAATGGTAAGTGAATTGAAGAGAGCAGAGATTACAACATGACTTTAGAGAGCAGCTTGGGCATAGTGCTTATGACCCAGAAGGGCACTAGAAGCGTGGTGCCACAGACAAACACACATAGGCTTTGAGGCCATAGAAAACTAATTCTGTCAATCCCCTGCTCTGTGATGTTGGGCAACTCACTGCCCCTCTCTAAACCTAAATTCACTCGTCTAGAGTGCGCATAAAGCAGAAGGCGAGGCCAAGGAGATAGAAGGGAAGTCTGAAAGTCTTGGAAAATAAAAGCAGAACTACAGATACACTAGCCAATGTTATATAGTGTGAATAAAACAGACACTCATGCCAGCGGCTGACTTGCTCTTTTTCAGAGGCAACTAACCATACCTGATTATTGAAATCTGAAGCAAGAGAGTGGGACCCACAATAGCAGGGGTAAAAATTAGAAATTAAAGATTTCTTATCAGGGGAAAACTCAGGATATACAGGTCTTAAAGAATAGCCATAAGCTTACTTGCAATTCTAAACCTTGTTGAATGGAGACAGACATTTACAAGATGCAGAAAGAAAGGTAGCAATTCAATAAACAGTTACTGAATGACACACTGGGCTAAATGTTGGGAAAATATAGAGTAGGTATGCTGTCGCTACGGTTTTAAAGAGGAAACAGGTAACTTAGACAATTACAAACAGTGTAATAAACATCATCCTGGAAAAAAGAACAAATAGAGTAATAAATAATGTAGTAAATGCCATCATGGAAGAAAGAAGGGACAGAAGCATGTGCAAAGTAACAGAAACCTGAAAGAACATCATGGGTTTTGTGTGGGTGGCAAGTAGGGCATGTGGCAGAAGAGGAGGCTGAAGAGGTAGAGTGGGCCTTGTGGGAAAGGAACTTGTACGCTGGCCAGGAATCTAGGCCATTAACTGAAAAATGACATGATCAGATGTAAACTTAGATCCACCTAACAGCAAAGTGGAAGGTGCATTGAAAATAAGTGACCAGTTACAAGGTTCTTGCAGTCATCCTGACAAGAGAAGAGAAGGTGGCGATGTGGTATTTTGAGGGGAGGAAGAGTAAGATGCTAAGCAATCAAGAATACCTGCTGGGTTTTCAATTCAAGTACCAAGCAAAACAAGTAAATGATATAGTATAATATTTAGAGCTATAAGTTTTGTCCAATACTGTTTTGAACATCAGGTCCAAAAATTTGTCATGTGAAAACAAACAATTCCTTCCAATGAAAAGCTCTCATCCACAAAAAGCACATCTCCAACAGGAAATCTTTTCTCATTACCTATTTTTTGATGACTGTTCTTCTGTCTGAACAGATGGGAAATTCCTCCTCTTAATCCAACTGGGGGCAGAAACTTCAAATGGTAAGAACTTTCTGGCATGGGTTTACAAAGAGTGCTTAAATCTATTCCAACAACATAGTGTGGGAGTTTTTCAGCACAGGTTGGAACAGTTTCAGGTCCATCATTACCTCCTGAGAATACCTTTGATAAACAAAGCCTAATAAAAAAGTAAGGCTAAAGTCTCAACTCTCTTGAATCATTCTCTTCTGTTTTTAACATTCTAATCTTATGGGCAGAATTCAAACTGCCGATAACTAGAAGTGATTGTCGTATATTCCCATCCTTTAGATCGAAATTATATAAATACAAGGGTTTTTGTTTAGTTTTTTTCCTCAGGGAATATGTATGTATGTGCAGGGGAAGAATCTTTCATTTTTTAAAATCATTTCCACTTCAAATTTAGTACAGATATTCCTAAAGCACCTTTCCCAACTCAATATCCCCACCATCTCTCCTTTTATTTTTCTTCTATCTCTTCCGTCTCTGTATCCAAAATAATAGCTATTAGTTTGCTTGTGGAAGGGATACCAGTGAGAAGATACTGGTCCAATTCCTTTGCGCCCACAATTTCTCTCACATACATCTACCTCAAGGCCATGGCCAAAATAGAGAGAAGTGATAAGGAAGACCAGGGAAATAGGCAATAACAGGAAAGGGAAGGCAAAAAAACCACTAACAGTGAAACACGGACCAAGCTGAAGAAAGATCAGTACTACACTGATGTAGTATAAATACCCAACTGGAAGTTATCTTAAAAATCTTCTAATCCGACTACTGTGTTGACAATTTGACACAAAGGAGCATTGCAGGAGACTGGAGGGCATGGGGAAAAGAGAGAACTGATTAAGCCTTTCAAACCTAATCTGGCCAGAAGTTTAGGACTGCCTGCCCAAGAGACGTATCCCGAGCAATGACAGGCCTATAGCTGTACAAATTTGAAATCTGAAGAGGGTACATTGCCCCAAGTGTGTAAGCAGTGTAAAATTACCAGATATCACTGAATTTCTTTTTCTAAATTCCTCAGTTGTCTGAATAAGTGGTTTACAATCGATGTTTTCTTGCCTAGGAATTTTATTTATTGACTCTCCATGTGAGAAATGCAAATGTATTTTAAGTACATTTTAAGCACTGTTTTGCTATTGTGCTTTTTTGAACAGGTCCTTTTTATAGTTAAAATAATTTTTCTATCAGAACCAGATGAATCTTGAACAATTACCAGTTTGGTTTGGGTAATCCATCGGAAATAGTACAATGAAATAAAAGAGATGGCCCTACTCTCATGTTTTACTTAAGCTACCCTCAACCACTACTTGCCTAACCCCACAAAATCATATATTTTAAATCTGGAATCATACCTTTTAATAATTACTTAATCCAAATAAATTATTTATCTATAAAGGCACAGAGGCCTGAAAGGGAAGATGAACTGCAAGGTCACACAAAGTTAAGCCCAGAACCCAGGTCTCCTGATTTCCAGTCTAGAAAATGCGAGCTACAAGAATGGCCCTGGTGTGGTATGTCTGCCACTTGGCTAAGCTTGCTAGACTAGAACAGATTATGTGGTTTCACTTCACCACTTACCCCCAACATACCTCAGCTACATCCATATTCCAATGCTTCTTGTCATCATATTATTGCCATCTCCATATGGACCAAGCACTGCTTGTTAAAAACTTTATGAATATCTAATTTAACCATCAGAAAAATCCTATGACACAGGCTCTTCAAAGTAGAAAAGGTTAAAAAAAATCAGAAAAGAGATTGAAGCCGAGAAGATGTGTTAGTAACAGAGCATGAAGCTACTTGAAATAAATTCAAGCTTTTAGGCTAAATACATAGCAGGACAGGAAAAATGAAGCCTATTGTTCCCTTGCTTCAGAGCTGTCCTAGCCAAGCAGTGTCTTAGCCTCACAGTCAAACCACTGAACAATGTGGCATCAGTCCACACGCCTAACCTCATGTCCCATACCCTTTAATGCACTATTATGCTCCTTTGGGTCCCCTTCATATGCTATGAACGCAGTAAGTTATGAATTAATGGGTTTTCCCTTACTGAGATCCTAGGGTGCTTAAAAGTCTAGAATATCTAAAGTCCATGATGGCCACCATAGTTCTAGAAACAGAACACCAACTCAAAACTACCTGCTGACAGGAATGGCAACCACAAGCACAACTACAAGTACCACAGGTAAGAAAAGAAGAAACTGGAAAAGGTTACAATAAAATCAGCACCTGAACGACTTGAGAACTGAAGAAACATAATGATCTATTGGCCAACAGGAAGACTGGGAAGAGCTGGTTTGGCTTAGGTATAAAAAGCCAAAGACTTGGGAAGGCTCTTTGTACAGAAGTGCTAATAATAGGGCTCCAGAAGCAACGTTATTAAAGTGGAGACGTAATCGAGAATAAGCATGACCAGATATTACATGTTAAATAAATAATCCTGATAGAATACAGAATTCAGAAGCAAATTGAGTCCAGATATTAGAGAGAGGGCAGACGGAAGTGGAGAGAGAAGAGGAGGGGAAGGTCAGGAAGTAAGGAGATAAATAAGAAAAATAGCAGCGAATGGAGATTCACTCTTCTGAGGGAGTCCTTGAAGACGAAAAACGCCATACCTGTGAAGAGCTCAGCATATGATATGCTAATGAGGCTCCCAGAACCTACTGACCTTTGAGATGTCATAAAATGCCAGAAAACAGATCTTTTTCTTTGTAATTTATACATTACCAAGAATTCTGTGGCTGTTTAGAATCCTTAATAAAACTCCAAACACCCAGTTAATAAGTTTCAACCACCACAGTTTTGCTAACAAATGAGGAAAAAGTATATACCAAGACATGACTCATTAAAATAAAAAAAAAGACAAGGAATTGGTAATGTGGTGTGGCCAATCCATGAGGAAAATGTAAAAATAAAATGATGTTGGGTAAGAAGGCCGAGAAAGAAAAATCTGTTGACCTTCAGAAAGGTTAGACTCTAACTCGTGATACACTTAGGAAGGGAGAATGTGTAATCCAGCACTTCCCAAAGTTGCATATGCAGAGCATTAAATTCTTCAAGCACATTCACAGTGTTCTTTGAAAAATAGGAAACTAAGAAAGAGGTGGGGTGGGAGGATGCTTTGGTCAAATGTTTGTACAACAATGATTTAAACAAAGTTAAAAACATTTAGCTTTGTTTCTTTTGTAAGAACACCAGCATGTAAGAACTAGAATTCTTACATGCTAGTGTGAGAATGAAAATCCTCTAAGAGAAGGATGGATTACGCTGTGTTTCTAAGATTTAGTTGACCATGGAATTTTTTAAAGACCATCTCATTAGAACAGCCACAGGAAAATGAATGAAAAACCAAAAGGTCAAATGTTTGCCTTTGTTCTTAAACATTTCCAAGCACTGAGAAGAACAAAGACTATTATTGTATTTCAACAAATCTAAGATCTTACTGATTATAAGATGCAGCATTAATCTTAGGTACCATGAAAAAAAGATGCTGCCAATTAAATTACATGTCATCAATTGTAAAATGTGTCCCAATTCCAATCAAGCAACTTCAAAAGTATTATTTAAGAGGAATGATTAAAAGATGTGTAATCCATTTATTGCTACATAGATTGTCTATTGTATAACTGGATCAAATACTTTTCCTGAATTTTCCTTTGGCACAATGCCCGAATCTGGCATGAGACAGCACACTAAAGAGCTGCCATAGATTGCCCAAGGTGTTTATGATGTGGATATTGTTGAGGACTTTGAATAAGTTATTAACTTGCTGGGCTTCAAGTTCCCCATTTGATTATGGGTAAATAATTCCCATCTCACAGAGATGCTGGAAGGATTTAAAGAAATAATATATTAAGTGCCTGGAAATTAGTAGGCATTTAATATATAAGTTCTCTTTTCTTTCTTCTTTTTTTTTCCTTAGTAATTCACCCCAGCATTTTATCATCTTGCCAAAACATATTTGATGTCTTCAGCCAAAACATCTTCCTGGTCTTGATTTCTTTGTTGAATCTTCTATAAACATGAAGAACATCTAATCAATTCTCCCTTGCAAAATCCTTCATATGAATGAAAGTACTTTCAAATACGAGTACAATAAAGAAACAATCTTCCAAAAACATGTCATTTTTAATAAGTTTATTAAGGTAAGATTAATGCAATGTAAAGGAATCTGAGCAAGCCGTTTTATTTGTTTTTACTAAATAAAACACATAGTGTTTAGTTGGAGAGAGGGCTCTTATTTGACGAATCAATATACTATTTTTGTATGAACTAGTTTCTGTGGAGCATAAAAGACTTCTCTTGTGGACTGATAAATTAGCAAGTTAAAAGGAAAAGGAATTATATTGAATAATTTTTAAGGGAAAAAAGGCATCAAACAAGGGAGAAATTACACAAAAATGACACAGGGTTCATAAAAGGACTTAAAAAAATCAACATGGTAACTATAGGTCTATTCAACAGATTGGAAAAAAAAGCATAAAGCAAAACAAAGACCAAAATACCAAAGAACAATTAAGCAAGTTGCTAAAAGACAAAATACTTTGGTGGGATGTCAATCAGTAACACTGAGCTGACAACTGTGCCTTAATTAATTTTGAAACTGTTTCCAATTAGTTAGCATAGAACACTAGAGGCTTCATGCTGCCTATGACTCAGTGCACTGACTCATCCACCAAACTTTTCTCACAGAAGAAATAGCCAAGCACCCGCCAGGATGCAAGATCAAAAGGAAAGAAGGTTCACCAACCTTCTTAGTTAAAGGCCTGTGATAAATTTAGATGACCGGAAGGATAGGGAACAACTTTCCAGAAAGGTTTA
Source organism: Equus quagga (assembly GCF_021613505.1). Taxonomy (NCBI): domain Eukaryota; kingdom Metazoa; phylum Chordata; class Mammalia; order Perissodactyla; family Equidae; genus Equus; species Equus quagga. The sequence continues at coordinate 4,005,432 of NC_060280.1, forward strand.
ATAGTCAGAAATAGCTTGAAAAGTTTGATTTGTTAACAAAACAATGAAAATATATTACTTTACAATCAGTTCAGTAGATACATCTATAAAGAATGCTCTATATAGGAGATATAAATAATATAAGCAATATTAAAGTGTTTAACCAAATTCACCTATTCATCATACATAAATATCCCATATTTCCTAAATCCTTAAAATAGCAGTGGAAACAAAATTTAGACATGAACAAAAGCCTAAAATCATCATATACATTTAGCCCAAAGGAATTTTCTTACATTTTTTTCAGATTTAGTTTATCCTTAATGTGATCCAAGATTATTTACCTTTCTAGAATTAATATCAATGCATTAAATGGTTCTTCAAAAAAACTACAAAACATAACATAAAAATAAAGCAAGTAAGTAGCTTTCCTTGCTTTTATTATAAAATTTACCTCTAACTCAAACATTTTAGTAAAGCACAGAGTTATAACATAAGCAATTATTTTTAAAACAGTGTAGAAATGATTTGGGGTTGAGAGAGTGGGCACAGGACCAGAGAAAGAGAGACTACTGTTTGCAGAGAAACAAAGAAGACCCTTTACTCAGAAAATAGAATCTAGGAGAGGGGTACTCCACAGGCCATAGCCAGTTTCAACATCCTGAAGAGCCTGGAGGATTCAATGAAAGAAGTAAAAGTTAATACCAAGTCAGTTTCCAAACAAATTGCCAATAAGAGATCCATTATGCTGTAGATGTCTACGTGGAATTTTTTAAAGCCCTATGATTCAAAGAAAATTTGAGATGACTTACAAAGATAAATTAGTACAGAAAGTAAAAAAGTAAGGAAATGGAGATGGGAAGGGGATGAAGGTGGCAAGAAAAGGTAGAAAGCCAGAAAAAAGGTAAAAAGCTAGAAAAAATAAAAAGTATAATTAAAATCAGTAGTAAGACTATTACTCAAAACATAGGACATAAAGTCCTTATGTCCTTTGATAAAGGCAGGCCACAAAATTTATCTGAGCTTCCTAGAAGCCACTGCAAAGAGAGAAACATATGCAGTAGCATCATTTGCCATACCCACAAAAAATTAAACACACACGAGTACACACACACACACATATATATAAACCCTACTCGTTCAAAAGAAGCTTTCTGACTACTGCACCTTGAAAAACAAATTTCCTGTCAGGCCTCATAAAGAAATCACAGTGAATTACCCCCCCTCCAACCCTAGAGCAAACACAACAATGAATTTTGAAGTTGTGTTACTTTTAATATACCTTAGCACAGCTATGGAATAACAACGAAACACAATTCAGTAAAACCAGTGCTAAGAATGTGAAAACGATATGGTCCAAGTACACTGCGATCCTTCGTAAATTTTATTTCCTCCAAACTTTTTATAGGTATTAGGTAGCAGAGAGTTCAAAGTCATAATCTAAGACAAGAACCTGGAGTACAGCTATTTTATTTTATGTTGTTTGCTAATAACCAAGTCTATATATTTTGACAGTAAGCTAAGCAGGAAATGTGGCTGATATACATATATATGAAACCTAATGAGTCTAATGAGAATACCTGCCTGAATTAATTGAAGAAGTGCTTAATGAGTCCCATGACATAAATGATAAGATAGTACTTAGGATACACGGTGACCTTGTCCCCCATCATCCCAGGGGTTAGAGTACTGGGGACCACACGCAATTAAATAAAAACTTACAGCAATGACACAGACAATAATAGGGCTGAGGGCCCACTGGAGAAGAACTTCACCTGGAAACGAAATGTCAGAAAAGGCTTTCCAAACAAACCATTATGTAAGCTGAAACCTGAAGCCAGAGTTAGCTCAGAGGTTCCAGTCGTCAACACAGATCCCAATCGGTCCTCTTCTAGGTTCATCTTCCTTCCCCCAACAACGAAATGATGGAGCTACTTAAGGAGCAGGACACACTTTCATTTACTCAATGACAAGGCAAAATAATCTAAGCCTATGGCTTCGATTTTTACCTACATGCTGAAAACCAAGTGACATGACAAAAATCATTAATTTGTCATTTTTCTCAGAAGTGTTCCCTGACTTTCCTCCCCCTAAACCATCAAAAGAAGGTCTGGCTTTGTGCTCCTCGTTTCTTTCCCTACCCTTCACTGCAAGGAAGGTCCTATATTTTCAAAACAGGGGAAAATAGTTACATCAATTTAAATAATGAAGAGCAAAGAACAAATGAAGAAGGATGAATTACAATACAAGTTAGCCTGGATGGGAGTAAGGGGTGACTCCTTCAGGAGTTTTGAAAAAAGGAGTGCAAGAGTGCTGCATCTGATAAAGACAGAAGACGGCAAAGGGAACAAGAGCAATATGAGAAAGGACTGCTGGGAATTAAGAGTTCCATTCATGGTTCTCAGAAATGCACAAGGCACTTGCACTTTTCTGAAGTAACCATTGTTTAGTGGACTGTGTTCTTGTGGCCACAACACTTCTCGAGGACTACATCATATGGGCTACGACTTCATGAGAAAGAAATTGGACAAATGTTTGTCTCATGCTCAGACCTCTCCTCTGCACTCCCGAATAACATATCTAACTAGCTCTTGAAACTCCATTTTGGCTGTCTGAAAAGTTTCTAAAAATATGTCCAAAACAAAATATAAGATCTTCCTAAAAAGATATATTGAGTCTTTATCCAATGACAAGGGCCAACAACTACCTTAACAGATCCCTCTCTCTTCACATGTCAGACCTAAGTCCTTACCACATTCTGCTTATTTCAAATACAAAACATTTCAAACCTGCCCACCTCTCTCCATCTAAACCGCCAATGCTCTAGTCCAAACTATCAACATCTCTTTAGATAAATGGAGTTGCTGTCTAACTGGTCTCCTTTCATCCACCCTTGCACAGCCCATTCCCTGCCTACCAACTCTAATCTATTTTCCACAAGGCAATCTGAAGTTCTTCACAAAATAAAAATAGAAAATACATATCTAATCTGGTTATTCCACATCCCTTGCTGAAAATTTTTCCATGGATTCCCACTGCTTTTAAAACAAAGCCCCAAATCCTTAATATAGCCTCAGGCCTAGCATTTTCTGTTCTCTCTACCTTCATCTCTTGCCATCTCTTCTTTGCTGTCTGCATTTAGCCACACTGGTCTTTAGGTTTCTCAAAAGTGCCTCTTTCTCCCAAAACAGCATTTCACATGCTGTTCCCTGTCAGGAATGTTCTTTCCCTTTCTTTAGATCTAAGCTCACAAGCCTTTCCCAAACCCCCATACCAAATCAGAAGTCTGTTAGCCACTCTGATAGCAATGCACACCTTTCCTTTATGGCAATTATCACAGTTGAAATTCTGCTTTTATTTCTGTTTATCACTTCTCTGCGCTGCATAAAAAATTACCCTAAATTTAGGGGCTTAAAACAATAAATATTTATCATCTCACAGTTTCTACAGGTCAGGAATATAGAAGCAGTTTAACCGGTGATTCTGGCTTGGGGTCTCTCACAAGGTTGCAGTCACAGTGTCAGCCAGGGCTGCCTTCAGCTGAAGGCTTGTTTGAAGATCTGCTTCCAAGATGGCTCACCTACCTGTGCTGCTTGTTAGCAGGAGGCCTAAATTCCACCCTGTGTAGGCTTAAGCATCCGAATGGCAAGGTATAGCAAGCAACCTAAGAAACAGCAGTCAAGAAGCGACAATTTCTTTTCTGACTTAGCCTCAGAAGCCAGGCACCATCATTTCTGCAACATCTTATTGGTCACACTGATCAACCCAATTCATTGTGGGAAGGAACTACAAAAGAGCATAAATACCAAGAGGTGAAGATCAATGGAAGCCATCTTGTAGACTGGTTATCATAGTGTGTTAATTGACCTTGTGTTTAATCTTCCCCAATAATTAAACTCCAGGACCTAGACAGAAGTGACTGCAGGAAACCTAACATTATTTTGAGATCTTGTGCTTCATCTGAGTCACAACTCCCATCCCCAGGCACCCTATTTCCTGTAAAGCACGCTACACCTGCCTCCCACCTTTCAACCCGTATTTCTAGCTCAAAATGTCTACTCCAAGAGACTTTTATTTATTTATTTTTTGTGAGGAAGATTGGCCTCTCTTTGCTGGGCGAACCCCGGGCCACCAAAGCATAGGGCATGAACCTAACCACTATAACACTGGGCCAGCCCCCAAGAGATATTTTTTAAGTCAATTTTTCTAAATGTTCAAAGAAAGAAAGACTTATAAAATTATGTGCCCTAAGTTCTACCTTTTGTCTTCTTCTTAAATCAGATTACTCTTAAGTAATACTTCCAGTTAGGATTTTGTTCTTTATGACATGATACAATTTAATAAATATCATAAATTAAAACTTTTTATTTTGTAAGATTTAAAAGCTACAATTAATTTCCTTATGTGTCATTATTCTAACAGGTCTGTGGACTTTTAAATCTGAGGAGATGAAAATTGAAAGTTAAAAAATACACCTTCCCTTTAATCATATCAAACTCATTGATTTCTGGGATAAGTATTAATTCAATATTTTATTCAAATAAAGCATTATACTAAGATTATAATACAATGCAGTGGGGAAATAGAAGTTTTTTTGTTTTTTTGACTGGCCAGCTAATCTGCCTCCCGTTGACCCTTCTTTTTTTTTAAAGGTATGCTTTTTTGGTGAGGAAGATTGGCCCTGAGCTAACATCTGTTGCCAATCTTCCTCCCTTTTTTTTTTTCTCCCCAAAGCTCCAGTACATAGTTGTATATCACAGTTATAAGTCCTTCCAGTTCTTCTATGTGGGCCACCACCACAGCATGGCCTGATGAGTGGTGTGTAGGTCCGTACCCAGGATCCAAACCCCTGAACCCCAGGCTGCAGAAGCAGAGCACGTGGATTTAACCACTATGCCACGAGGCCAGCACCCAGAAGTTTTTGAAATTGGGTTTTCACAGAACTTTTCAGAAACTTGTCTGTGGTGGCAAAAACAAACAAAACCACTGTATTGTGGGTCAAAGATGGACAAATAATTCTCATCTAATGTACCACATGACTCACGAAAGGGAATTCTCAAAGGACGGACATTGAAAACTCACTTTAGAGTAAATATAAACTCAATTATAGTTTATGAAAATTTCATGGGGAAAACCCCTACAGGATGAACTTAAAAGCAGCTGCAATTAATTTGTTAATTGACTTAATGGATTCATTTTCAAGATTATTAAGGGCCTAGGATGAGAAAAAGAGATCGGGAACAAATTATTTTCTACCAGTTTAAAATATAGACTAAGTAATGTATTAAGGTTAAGAGACAAGAGCAAATTGGATTTTATGAAATATCTAATTTTTCTCACATAAAAATGAACTATATTTTAATTGAGAAGAAATGTAACTTAATAGAGATGCCACCCATGCATATAATCGTGATGTAATTACACAGTGCCATTTAAATCAGCAGTGTGACCATTCTGGTATTCCATTTCAAGACCATGTCTGTTGCCACAACCTTTACAGAGCAAAAAGAAAAGATTACATTTTTACAACTCTGGCATCTCTGCAGGGAGACCCACGAAGCATAACAATTAATGCTAATCACAATGATTTCCATGGCATGGGCACTTCCCTCAGGAAACAGGCTGAAAGGAGGAACATCTTCACAAAGCATGTATATATACTGCAGGAACCACTCCTAATCTTCACTTTCAAGGATGGGGTTTTACTTCACAAATGAAGCAAAAAACCTCATCAAACCTCATTTAATTCCCCAGGTAATCATTTTTTAAATCATCTTAAATTTTTACTTAGAATCTAAAATACTGTTCCATATTACAAAAGTCAGCTAATTTAAAATAAGCACAATATCTAAATAGCACAACCAGATTAGACTTTAAACTTAATCTTGTAAAAGCAATACTTTTGATTGATTAGGATTACCAGAAGTAAACTGCTACAAATGAGATAATTCTTCCAAAATAACAAAAACTATTAACATTACATAAAGGTGATGCTATTAAAAGTTTGTCAGTTTGAACAAAAAACCACAATGATTCCACTCCATTTTAATGCATTTGGATATGTTCACAGGCAAACCGAGAAATCCAATGATTACAATTTTATGTAACATACTTACTGATGGCAAGAAAAAAGAGAAATAAACATTTTAACAGGAAAGATCAGGCATTTGCATCTATCTTTAAATGGAAAAGGAATGCTTGGAAGCATGGTAGAAAGGAAGGAGAATGCTAATGTAGGTAAAACAGAAATTATGCTGAAATCATGCTCTTCATCAAGTCCAGTCAAGAATCCTTACAGTACCAGGCCACCAAGTAGTCACATAACCTGGCTACCAGCTACATCTGGACTTGGGAGAAGGAGTTAATGAGGACAGGAGGCTGAAATGGTAAGAAAACTTTACTACCTTGCACCATTGCAACTTTACATCAGGATAGTGCCAGGTAATTCCCCGCCTCACTCCTCTGTCATACTAAGTCACTGTGCAAAACAGGACACTTTTCCTCCAGTTGAATCCACACGCTACCCTGTGCCTTCTTTTCCCTAACCTAGTGGTGCTCAATGAGGGCATTCAGAACATGTGATTAGGCTGTAACAAAGAATTGGAGGATGCCTCTAACACTTAATGGGAGAGGTACAAATGCTGGATGCTGGATGTCCTGCCCTGCACAGCACAGTGCTGCAAAATAACCCAAATTCTACAGGACATAGGGTTCATGAAGTTGGGGGGGGGGGGGGGGCACGACACAACAGATGGACAATTAACTAAGCCTGAAACCAAACTTTATTCTACATATCACACAGCACTTTTTACAAGGATTTAATATAGGAGTTTTCTAAGAATGCAACTATTGTGTAAAGTGAGAGAAACTTTACCAAGAATACCTCTCCATTTCAGAAAACCAAGCCATGTTTAGCAATGCCACTTGTCATATTTAAGTGGTCAATACACACCCCACTGTCAGTCTGAACACGCAGATGTTGCATTCAGTCATTCTGTTTATAAATACAAACATCTGAGACTTTGACATTATGTCCATCTCAAATCCAATGACCTTCAACCTTTTCATCAGCTCAACATATTCTAACTGAAATTTTAAATTCAAACACTCAATTCTTTAACCAGAACTACTCCAGTTCTCACATGTGCACATCCACTTAAGTTCTTGTTCTCTCTCTCTTTCTCTCTCCCCTCCAACCATGCTACTTGTCCACTGCTTCATCCCTTATGTTTCAAGTACAAAAATAATGATTACAACTATAATGTATAGGCCATTTACTATCTGCCAGACACTTTACATGTAAACACTTATTAACCCTCACAATATTCCAGTGAAGTAAGAACTATAATTATTCCCATTTTTAGATGCAAATGGGGGCACAGATAGTGTAACTTGCCTGTGGTCACACAGCTAATCAGTAGCAGAGTGCAAGACCCCATGCTCGTAACCACGACACCACAGTCTCATTTTTCAATGACTATTCTAAATTTTCACCAATCTCCTTGAACCCCTACTTCAATAATCTCTTCAAACAACCCTCAAAGATGTTGTCTTTGATGTCATCATGAAAATAAAGGCACTCAGACTAGATTCCTCTCAATTTTCTGACCCATTATCCACAAACTTATCTCCAATCACACTCATCCTCACTTCAAATCCCAAATGATGAACTGACTCTCCTCTACTCAGGCCAATCTGGTGCCTGTTTCTTGAACCGAGACACTCTGGCTTTTATCAGACACTCCCTCTCCTGTACCTTAAAACCTTCATTCTGTCCTACTCCATCCTCACAAAAGTAAGTAACTCTTGACCTCCCTACCTACCCGCACACACACATACGCACACACACACATAGAACTTTCCTTTGACATACTGCCATCCATAGTCTCTCTTCCTTTACTCATCCAATTTTTTTTCATATTAATTTACACTTGTTCTCTCTTCCTATCCCTTCTATACAGGAACCTGACAGCCAATGAACCATTACTGCCTTGAAACTGCTCTTACTAAGGTAATAATTTAACTGTCAACTCCAAACAATATTCCCCATTCTCTACTTTTCTGAAATTCAGGTGCATCTGCCATTGTTGAAGGCCCTGTGTCTGGAAACTCTATTTCCTTGGCTTCCATGTGACCAGAGTCTCCTGGCTCTCCTCATACCTCTTGAGCCATTCCTTCTCTCTCCTTCCTTAGGTCATAGTCTTCTATCAAATTCATAATACATTAGTTTCCTCCAGGTTCCCATCTTTGGTGCACATTTTTTTTTACATGCAATTATTGAGTGACCTCATTCCCTCTTGTGCTTCAAGACTGCCTTGCCAAGGACTCTTTAGATTATGATCTCTAATCTGGCCATCTCTTCCTTGCTTCAGACTACTCCAGTCAACTGCCTTCTAGACAGGAAAACCTAGATGTCCCTTAGGCACCTCAAATATACAAATCCAAAATTTAATTCATCATCTTCCCCATTATTCTCCACATCACGGAGCACCACTCTCCATCTGGTTTCTCACACAAAAAAGAAGAGCGTGATTCTAAGCTCCTTCCCCTTCTCCCAAGCACTGCCACAACTGCCGATTTTTCAGCTCCTTCCTTCAACACACTCATTATTGCTGTTTTAGTTCAGATACCTATTATCTTTTATCTAATAAACAACATCAGCCTCCTTGCCTACAAATTCACCCAACATACAGCCATCTGAGTAGCCTACAAAAAATGGAAAACTAACCAGGTCACCCTCTATCTCAAAACTCTTCAAAGATTCCCCAATGCCACAAGAAAAAAACTCCAGGCATCTTGATCCAATTAGCCTAAGAGTATTCTCTGCCAGGAAAACTACTTAAATAAAACTTTTGAGCTCTCACTGATTACAAAGCGAGGAAAAGGAGGCACACACACATGCCTACATACACACATCTCTAAAACAAGCAGCACACAATTCAATTGAAACTCCTGACAATTAACATATTAGTCAGAGAGCTTAATGTGTAGTCCCTTCCAGAATATTTTCTTTTTATAGGAACTTTGATGACACAATGGTAGTCTTTAATACATGGAGATTGGTGACAAGTCACTCCAAGAGAATAGAAAGTGTTCAGTCAGTTCTGGTAGAAAAAAGATGACACACTCAGGCCAGCCCTGGTGGCCTAGTGGTTGAGTTTGGTGCACTCTTTTCAGCAGCCCAGGTTCCATTCCCAGGTGCAGACCTATACCACTCATCTGTCAGTGGCCATGCCGTGGCAGCAGCTCACATACAAAAAGAGGAAGACTGGCAGCGGATGTTAGCTCAGGGAAAATCTTCTTCAGCAGGAAAGAAAAAAAAAAAGGTGACACTCAAACTTGGTAATTTGAGAATGACAGTTTAATTAGGGGACTATTTACAAAGATGTGGACAGAGTTTAGGGGATACTGCACAGTTCCTGGGGGTCTAGCAACAGCAAGAGACATTACCATCCCTAAGCCTGAAAGTCAAGAAGAGTTAAACAATTACCAGAATCTAGAGAGGTTTAGTTATAGAGAGAGGGGCTCCTGACAGTTCTAGCTTTCGGGGGAGGAAAGTAGCCAATTCAAGGCAACATGGGGAGGGCGCCAGGGGAATAACACATGACTTCACTTTCTCCTCACCCTCTGATCTACAGCTAGTGTCTCCCATTGGTGTAATCCAACCCAAAGCCAAAGAGCAGGGAAGCCAGACAATGTAGCTGGTAAAGCTCAGCCTCTTAGGTCACACACAGAGTAGAAAAAGGTAGACAGAGTGGCTCTGGAAGGGTAAACAGAAGATATCCAGCCCATTTATAAAGTCAACTCTGATAATTACAAATAATCTGTTACAATTTGTAAGAGCTCTTAAAGAGGATATAGTTCCAAAACCTTCATTTTCCATATTAGGAACCGAGGCCTAAGACAATCAAGTGATATTTCCAAGGTCACATTATTACTTGGGAGCAATACATGAACTGGAGGCCAAGTCAGGTAACAATTTCCATTACACCTCATGACTTCCGTAAACTTCCATTAAACAAAGAAATATTCAAGTCCCCAAAAGCATAACCATCTTTCTAAGGCTTTCTCAAATGCCACTTTCTTCATAATGTATACTCTGAAGACCCCTGTTTAATATATGATATAATTGCTCCCTCCTCTAATTTGAATAGTATGCCCATCTTATAAGACATCTTTTCATCCAGTATTACTATTATGGTCATCTACGTATGGATTATTCTCACCTGCTGAATTACAAACCCCGGGAGAATTTTAAATCTATGCCCACACACACCAGCTAATACACAGATGCAAAGGTGGTGTGCTCCTCAGGTGAGAGACAGCCCACTCCTCTTTTTCCCATGAATTCCCACGCTACTTCACACTCGCGCTCTTTCTCCACCAACTCTGGACTTAGGTACTCAAACTGTATACAGTGTCTTCTCAACACTTGTATTCTACAAACAAAATTAAGTCCTTAATTAAAAGATAAAATCTTCTGGGTACTGATTATCTCCTCCATATTTACTCACTCACTATTTTGTTCACCCCTAGGTCCCCCAACACAGTGCCAAACACATAAAAAACATTCAATACATACCTACTGGATTGAATTTTTTAAAGTTCTTTTAGGGTATACAAAAAAAGCAAAAGTAATTTGATATGACTTGATGATTCCCCCCTGGCCATTATGTTAGAAATAAAAAAGTACAACACAAAGAGCAAAGTACATGAGTGTGCCTTTCCCCTGCAATCTAACAAAATCAATATATAAAACGTTAGGAAAATTGGGGGAAAATCTAAACAATTTCACATATTCAAGATAACCACATATATCTATTCATAGACATGTTGACTTAAAGTCCACTGACCAATCGTGTAAATGAATAGCGTCTAAAAGAGCTCTCAAATCAATCAATCAATAAATAAATCAATAAAAGAGCTCTCATTTCTGAGTCCTGAGAATAAATTAACATAACAAAAATGAAAGCTATCAAAGGCTAATCAATGCAGTATAGACAATTCAATGTTTTTGATGGTCAACACATTTCCAAATCATGTAAGATAATTAAATAATGAAGCCTTACCTATAAAATCTGAATGATCAGAAAACTCATTCCAGAGAATTTAGTTTCCTCACTCACAATGCTACAAGAAATCACATATCCTTGAATTTAGCACACAGAAAAACAGTGAATACAAACTTTCTGCTCACATCTGAACTCTTATGTAAAACATTAGAAAATAAAATCATAACCAACGATTCATAAAAATGTTCACTGCAAAAACATTTAAGTTTCTGTCTCCAGCATTGATATCATTTGAGGAAACAACCTACAAAACATAACACGTTCCATTTTTAAGAATTTTGAAAATAAATGTTTATAGTAAGCATACACATTTTATGTTAATTTTCAGCAAGTGACAGTACACTTAAAAAAACCATCCCCATAGGGCCGGGCCGGTGGCGCAGTGGTTAAGTGTGCGCATTCCCCTTCTCAGCAGCCTGGGGTTTGCCAGTTCGGATCCCGGGTGCAGACATGGCACCACTTGGCAAAAGCCACGCTGTGGTAGGCGTCCCACGTATAAAGTGGAGGAAGACGGGCATGGATGTTAACTCAGGGCCAGTCTTACTCAGCAAAAAAAGAGGAGGATGGGCAGTAGTTAGCTCAGGGCTAATCTTCCTCAAAAGAAAACAGCAAAAAAAATACTGTCCGCCCTGAATGCCTGTCTTAAACATCACACAACTTCACTTTCAACTTTGAGCATTATGTAGCTAAATTATTCTTTTTTTACATATTGTTATAGACTATGAGCATGGTGTATAGTACCAAATAGCAACATGTATTCATCTAGAGATTATACTATTAGTCCTGGTTAATTGGTTTTCTACTCTTAAATTTATTTACTTATTTTTTTACCCAACGTATATAATACCATTAATACACAAATATGGAAACAAGGTTTCTTCCTTGGTTAAAAGAGTTGTCATAAGAAAATGCCTGCAGAGCCTTCAATGGAAACTCACATGCAAGAAGACCCTTCCCTCTTCTCCACTAGGTATGAGCGTGCAATTCATCAAGGTCAAGAAAGATAACATTAAGGGATCACATTCACAAGTCAAGGGAGTGTTCCCTCTCACTTAATTTACACCAAACACAGGCCAGTCTCTGAAAAGTAATAAGTCAACTAATACGTTGACTATTAGCCCATGGCATTGAAGCTACAAACATATGGAAAGGAATACAGCAAAATTCAAAAAGTGGACCAGAGATGGGTAACCTCATGTTCCAAGCTGGCAGACTGAATCGTCTGGGCAAATCCTTTAGTGTTCCTTTTTGTAAATAAATCCGTCAGAATTAGTAGTGATAATAGCAGTGGTTTGATTAGTTGGATCTATGTGGTAATGTTTATTCTACATAAAACAGCAATGAAAAGGTTTCAAATAAACTAAAGTCACTTGACAAGATTTAGATTTCTAGAGGAAATACAATAATGCATATATTATGGACTAGCAAGTGGGTGTTTTGGAATTTGGATGAAGTACTATTAATTATAGCAAGGGAAGAGTTAATCCTAAATACAAGTAAGAAAACAGTCCAGGTATTGAAGGTATTATAAATTACTGTTACTTTTTTTACCTGAGCTATTCAGAGTCAGAAAACGACCTTTTCCTTCAAGTCCTGGGCCAGTGGGCCCACAGTAATGAAGCAGATTGGACTACTGAGCCATTCATATTCCAACTTACTTTACATGTCTACCAACTTCTCTTAACGCCTCTTTTTCTACCTCCCAAATTATTTTATCTAGAAAATCTAGTTCCTGCCTCTAGTCTGTCATTTCTGTTAGTGGACATTTCAAATGGAAGCCTCACTTCTTCAAATCCAATTGTCCATCTTTCCCTCACTACTCCCAAATGAGCTTCAAAACAGAGATTCCACGCCAAACCTGAGGGCAAAGAGAGAGGAAAGCTTCAAGGCTCCCCATCTTCCATGTTGTTAGCATGGCCTACGCATTCCTTCAGGTTCCGCACTTTTGCCTTCCTGAGCAAATGTTGCTTTCTCATGCCTTTTTGCCTTTGAACAAATAGTTCTCTCCACCTAGAATTCCCTTTCTCTCTTATCCACTTAGAAAATTCTTCATTACTTCTGAAGACACATAGTAGCCTTCATCTCCTCCATGAGACCCCAGGTAGAATTATTTCCCTCAACATTATCCCAAAGCAATCTATACATCTCTGTGACAAAATGTTCTACTCTGGATAGCTCTTCTACCGAAGGCTGTTTCTTTTTTGTAACCCCGGTACCTAACCCAGCGTCTGACACAAAAATGGTGTTTAATCAACGTCAGCTTCATCCTGCGCTTTTTATCTCCTAAATATTTCTCAAATCTGTCCATTCCTCTCCAACTCCACAACTATCAACACTCATTATCTTTTGTCTGCAAGAAAGTCTCATGATTGTTCTGGACCAATCCATTATCACTAGTATGGGCTAGAATGGTTTTGTTTTTTTGGTGAGGAAGATGGACCCTGAGCTAACATCTGTTGCCGGTCTTCCTTTTTTTGTTTGGGGAGGATTGTCCCTGAGCTGACATCTGTGCCAACCTTCGTCTACTTTGTATGTGGGACACCACCACAGCATGGTTTGATGAGCGGTGCTAGATCCATGCCCAGGATCCAAACCCGTGAAACCCAGGTCACCAAAGTGGAATGCTTGAACCTAACTTCTACGCCACCAGGCCAGCCCCTAGAATGATCTTTTTAAAAGGCAAATTTAATCATCTCTGACCTCCACCTCCCTCTTCAGTCTCATCTTTCGCCACCTCCCCTTAGCATTTTCAGCTCACTCGGTGGCTTGCTTACAATCCTTCAGTCTCACCATGCTCCCACCTAGCATAAAACCTTTACACACATTGTCTCTTTCCTCTGAAGTATTCTTTGCTCTCCTCTTAACCTATTTAATTCTTGAGATACTTGGCTTGTGGTTACTTCCCCCTCAGACAAGCCTCACCCAACCTTCTTAGCCAGTTTAAGTCCTTCTGTTAAGTGATCTCATAGTCATATATTCTTTTCCACAGCAGTGGAAATTTCATATTCACTTGGATGATTATTTGATAAATGCCTGCCTTCCCCACTAAACTGTAAGCTCCTTAGGGACTAAGATCATGTCTAATTTTGTTGCACATTGTATCCCCAGCACCAAGTATATAGTAGAAGCCCAATATTTATTGAATAAATGAGGTAATGGTCTCATTTTCACACTGAAACTCGGACCTAACAGCTCAGCATCATTTTTTCACTTCTTCCTATCCTTTCTTCTCTTCACCCATCACTTGCCACATCTATCCCCTTAATGTTTCTCGTCAGTATTTTTCTTTCCATTCTTCCATAGAGTAATTATTAACAAATATTTATAGGATACCTTTTATGTTCCAGACACAAGCATTGTGGATACAGTTGTAAAGAAACAGACAAAAACCTGAGATTTCATGGGGGTTATATTCTAGGATGCCACGGAGGAAGGATATGAGAGAGAGGCAACAGACAGTTAAGAAGCAAGACGAAATGAAATATATAGCATATGAGCGGCAGTGCTAGGGAGAAAGAAAAAAAGGAAAGGGGGTATCAAATATTGGGGGACAGCTGTTGAAATTTCAGGTTGGGCAGCCAGGGAAAAGGCAGCATCCAAATAAAGACGAGAACTGAATGAGCTGTCATGTGGATATCTCAGGGATGAGTATTCCAGGTTTTCTGACTTAATATGTGCGTCATCTACTTCCAACTAGAAATTCCCCAATTTGCTCAGATTAGCTCTATTGGAAAATTTAGTGGAGATGACCTTGCTAGAAGTGGGCACACTAAGAAATGAACACCAGCAGAAAAGAGAAAGAAGGCACCCAGAAACACACAGTCACATAGGGATTTAGAGAAGGGAGAAATTAAGGCACTTAAAAGATCACTGTTATATAGAACAGAATATGAACAGATATTCAAAATTACTGCCTTAAGTCAATTAATAAAACTTTAATTTAGATGCATATACTCTAAGATAAGTAAGTTTACATTTTGGAAAGATAAGATTTTAGAAGACTTTTTATCCAACAACCGATACAAAACAAGTGAACAAAAACTGTTATAGCATTTAAAGTGGTAACTGGAATATGCAATCATCCTAACTCAAAATCAAAGAGAAGTGTTAAAAATGGTTTATTGTTTTCTCATTTAACTAATTAATTCTTGCTCTCCCATTATCATAGAAGTACAATGAAAAGTGTCAGAGACCTGTAGCACTGTGGCTAACATCCTAAACTGACATAATAAGCTAGAGAGAAAGCAGTTTTGAATTCTATTTAAAATATAAATTCATATCTTGCTTTTCATATGATAATGCAGATGAATAGCTGTTGTTTCATATCATAAAATCCCTTACTTTAAGGATATAATTATACATTAATTCAATTAGAATTTGCTCCTATTTCAGCAAAATGAACATCCATAAAATGGATTTTGATTTGAACATCCATAAAAAATTTTGATGTATCATTTACTATTAGTTCTGTTAACAATATTAATAACATGGTTTCCTACCCTGTAACCCAGGTTGCCTCTCTCTTACCTTCTTTAGGAAACTCTAAGCTATTTTCGGTTGATACCATATTATATTCTTCTTTGTTTCCTCAAATGGAAGAAAAATTTGTACGCTGCTATTGTCTGAATGTTTGTTTCCGCCCAAAATTCATATGTTGAAATCCTAACACCCAAAGATGATGGTATTAGGAGGTGGGGCCTCTGGGAGGTACGTAAATCATGAGTATTGAGGCCTCATAAACAGGATTAGTGCCCTATAAAAGAGGCTGCAGAGAGATGCCTAGCCCCTCCTACAATGTGAGGACACAGCAAGGCACCTGCTATGAACCAGGAAGAGGGCCTTCACTGACCATGCTAGTGCCATGATGCTGGACTTACAACCTCAGAACAGTGAAAGGAAATTTTTGTTATTTATAGACTACCCAGTCTGTGGTATTTTGTGCTAGCCAAAATGGACTAAGACATACCCAATGAGTGATCAATAAATATTTATTGATTAAATTAGCCATGAACATAGAACATTTTGATTTTTACGGTTACATCTTCAGAAAATTTTTTTCTGGCAAAATTAATTCATTAATCATTTATAAAAACAATTACTTTTTGGATTTCTTTCCATATGTAATTATAAAACAAAATGTGTCATGTCAGATAGCTTAGGTCTAACAAAACTTTCAGAACAGAACACACTGAAAACAAAAATAAAATGAACAAACAAAAAATGTCAGTTTTAGATAATTGCAAAAGGCTCAGAAATAATACATTCAGCATAATCGAACCAGAATGGTATCAATGTACATAGAGAAGACTTTACAGGAAATGGAGAATTTGGCACTAACACCACTTCTCACCCCTGGCTTTCAGAAGAGATAGTCATGTTAAGCAGAACTGACGGAAGATTCTCGATAGGAGTTTCTCAAGGAATTTCTAATGCTACTTTGAACAAATTCTGAAATAAATTTTTTTTATTTTGTATATTATCAGTCATGCCCTTAAGCTAACGGCTCTTCAAGGGAAAACTTAATAACTTTAAAAAAAATCTGCGCAGTTTCTATTTACTAACATGAGGTTACAAAAATTAAAATAAGAAAACACTATAAAGCATTTCTCTCTCAGTTATCTCCACTCTCCCTTCTGAAAACTCTCACTTTGTTTTAAATTCTAAAGTAGTCCCCAGCAAAAGAGGTTGGTTTCAAACTTATTCAGTAAGGTAGGCAGAATGCTTATAATTTTAAATGGGAGAAAAATCAGGCCTTTCTATTTAAAAACGTTGGTTTCACATGTATTGCTCAACGAAGAAATCATTTTGGTGATGATATCCTGTCGTGGTAGAAAAGCTAGTCTTCATAGGACCATTACGAAGTTCATTTTAAAAAGGAGGATGGGGAGTGGCTGAATTTGTTTTAATTCTTTCATGATTTCTGAACAAAGGAAGAATACAATCAAAACAATAGAGTAGAGACATAT